>NC_042999.1:103658214-103670714 GCF_006345805.1 Octopus sinensis
TTGGACGCTCAGGAAAGAAAGAAAGAAGGAGGGTATAACGTTTCGAGCGGAGCTCTTCGTCAGAAACATAGGAGAAGGAAAGATCCAGAGAAGGGAAGACTCAGGGAAAAAAATCGCCAACGGTACACCGGAAAGAAAAGGGTGAAGAAAGATGTTTTCAAAGACAGAAGAGTAGTATTGTCAAAGACAGCAGAAGGATAGAGGGGGGAATGTGTGTGTAAGTGTGGATATGTGCAGCGCTGAGGTCTGCGTGTGCGTGTGTGTGTCTGTATGTGTGCAATGATGACATGTGAGTGTGTGTGTGCGTGTGTGTGTGTGTATGTGTGTGTGGTTGTGGCTGTAAACAAAGGGCTAGTACTAAGGCTAGTAGTATGCTAGTTTGTAGGGCTAGTAGAATAAGGAGTGGTGTTTTTTGTCCCTGCCACAGGTCAGTACTGTTACTTTGAAGTATGTGTGTGTGTGCGTGTATGTATATGTATCGTGTGTGTGTTTTGTTTGTAGTGTGTGTATGTATGTGTGTGTTCGTGTGTGTATGCGTAGAGTTTGGGTGTGTGGCGAATAACTGTGCTTTACTTAGTGTATGTGTTCGTGTGTGCTTGTACGTGCGTATGTGTGTATACATGTATGTATAATTGTGTGCGTGTATGTATAATTGTGTGCCGTGTGTATGGGATGTATGTGTGGGTTCATTTGTGTGTGTGTATGTATGTGCGTGCGTGTCGTATGTGCGTGTAGTTGTGTGTGCGTCTACGTGTGCGTTTGTATGTGTGTGTAAGCGTATATGGATGTATATGCGTGTATCCGTGGGGTTGTGAGTTTTGGCTGTGTGCATTGTTGTGCGTGTGTGCGTGCGTATGTGTGCGCATGTGTGTGTGTGCCTATATGTGTATACATATGTGTATGTGTGTGTGCACGTGTAGGCATATATTGTGTGTATGTATATGTATCGGTGTGTATGTGAATTTGTGTATGCTTGTGGGGGGTGTAGTTGTGTGGGCGTAATGTGCGTGCGTGTGCTTGTGTGCGTGTGTGCGCTTACGTGCGTGTATGTGTGTGTGTGTCTGTGCCCATGTGTGTATAAGTGTGTGCGTATCTGTATGAGTATTGTTTGTTGGAGGTATACGTGGGCATCTGTGCTGGTGTGTGTGTATGTACGTGTGTATGTGTGTGTGCGTGTATTGTATATATATATATGTGTGTGTGTGTGTGTGCGTGCGTGCGAGTGAATGTATGTATACATGTGCGTGTGTGTAAAATGTAGAGGTTTATATGTGTGTATATATATGTATATATATATATGTGCGAGTATATGTATATATATATATATGTATATATATATGTATATGTATATGTATATGTATATATATAATATAGTATGATGTATATGTATATATATATATATATATATGTGTGTGTGTGTGTTGTGTGTGTGTGTGTGTGTATATATATATAAGATAAACTTAGATATGTTTCGAGCAAAGATTGGTCCAGGCCATGTCTAACTTAATAGCACCACCTGATAGGATTTTCTAAATCCTTTTTAAGTCAAGTTTTGTGGTATCATAGTCCATTCAAGTAGTGAGTCTTTTTCTCCGGCTTCCCTTCCTTGGATCTTTCCTTTTTCTATGTTTCTGACGAAGAGCTCCGCTTGAAACGTTAGATCTTCCTTCCTTCTTTCCTTTCCTGAACGTCCAATAACACTATACTTGTACCACGTCCTCGCGTTGTTGTGTTTTTCCTTGTTCATGTTTGGATTAACTATATAGGTGGCTTATCTGGTATCCCTTGAAGAAATTTGTCCAGACTCTCTATGTATGGGATATTCCATTTTGGGGCAATGAGTGATGGGTTGATGCCATGTACATTTAATGGGAATGTCGAAGTAAGGGTAGTTTGATGTCTGCATTGTTCTAAGAGCTCAGCGTTATGTTTTATGTTGTTCAGAGGTAGCAATGAGGGTAGTTTTTGTATGGAGTTATGTGTGTGTGTGATTTACTAGTTGGTGGTGGGGGTGTTCCTTGTGTTTTGGATCTCCTGGTTTAGGTCGGCCTTCATATTTTCTAGATAAGTTAGTAAAAAAGAGTTTCCTCTTTGGTTTGCCACTTTGTCAGATGATACATAGTTAATTTTTTATGTTATTTCGTGTTATGGTTTTTTCATAGTTTTGTCTTCGTTGTTTGGTTGTAGGAGGTGAAATGTGGTTGTATTTTGTTTTTATTGTTGTGTTGTTGTTGTTGTAGGTCTCCTCTATTGCTGTTTATATTTATTTTGCGGTCGTTTTGTGCCCTTCGGATGGTAGTGGTTGCATTCTGGTTTCAAGCACATCCTTAGTGACACAGAAGTTTTGGCACAGTTTAGGATGGAAGAAGGTGTATCCATTGCCTTTTGTGCATCCATATTTAGGATCAGGGCCATGGACTCCGTATTTATGATAGTATTTGGGGCGGAGGTGAGGGCAGTTTTTTCCTGTTATACCATATGGACAGGTGCCCTTAACAAGTCTACAGCATAAGGTAGGATGGAAAAAAACACAGTATCCCTTGTTGTTGGTGCCACTGGGCCAAATCTACAGTTATCTTGAGAATTGTAACGACAGGGTTTTTGACGTGGGCATAGAGGTTTTTCTATATTGGCAGGCTCATTGGTCAGTGGCTGTAGTGGAAATGAAACTTGACTTGCAACAGTAGGGCTGGGTGGAATCAGATCAGATACTGGTGCCAAATAAGGTGCTTCCAATGAAGTAGCAGTAGCAGGCTGTTGTTGTTGCGATAGTGAGTCCTGGGTTGCCACGGTAGTGTTTGGTGGAATTAGGTTAGATAGCGATATCAAGGAGGATGTTGTTTGTTACTGGTTAACGGGTCGTTGAAGTGACCCCTGACCTTTTGACATTGGGTCAGTTGGTGCGCTAAGTCCGTTGATAAGTATGGCTTCCAGTGTTACCATGTGCGTGTGTAAAGGGGTCTAGTTTTAGAACTAATCTTGCGTTTGTTTTGGTTTATATTTGTTTCTCCACGTTGTATATAAATTTGTGTAAATTTATCCTCCGCTAATAGTAAAATAGTAGAATAGTAGAATTCAAGGTAAGTTACTGCTGTTTGAGTTGAAATCTCTTTATATATATATATATATATATATATATATTATATATATATATAATATATATATATATATAATTACATATTACATATAATACATATATGTATATATCTGTTTGTGCATCATAATATATGAATATGTGCATTATAATATATATGATCATATATCTACGTGTGTTCATCTATCTATCTATTTGTATATAATATATATATATATATATATATATTATATATATATATATATACATATATATATATAATATATATATATATTACATATAATACATATATGTATAATCTGTTTGTGCATCATAATATATGAATATGTGCATTATAATATATATGATCATATATCTACGTGTGTTCATCTATCTATCTATTTGTATATAATATATATATATATATATATATGTATATATATATATATATATATATATATATATATTATGTGCGTATGCATACATGGATATACATGTGTATGTGCGAGTGTGTACTTACACACACACTCAATGCCTATATGAATTAAATAACCGGAAAGAGTGATCTCAAATACAACAATAGAAATATGGAATCTTCACACCCGCGCCAGACGACTTCATGATGCAAAGCCTAATCACCTTGTAACCTGACAGTTATTTGTTTTATGGGGTTTCTGCATGGCAAAATACAGTGAATGGCTTGTTTATAAGTCTGAACGTGCTACTACTTGCATATTCGAACTGGTAATAATATTGCAGCTATTTATTTAACATGCATTGAATACATCTTTAATGTCTGTATTTTTTTTCTTCTATTTTAACAGGACGAACGAAATCAGGTTTTAACAACCAACATTTGGTTAGATCAGGTAAGTTAGTAGTTTTACGTACTTTAAGACGCATTTTGCTGTTGTTGCTGTTCTTGCTGCTGCTGTTCTTGCTGCTGTTTGTTACTACACATGATGGTCTGCTTTGTTGTTGCCTCTTCTGGAGCCATATCGACATTTTATTTTGTTATACTATTTTTTCTTGCCTCTCTCTCTCTCTCTCTCTCTCTCTTCTCTCTCTCTCTCTTTCTCTCTCTCTCTTTCTCTCTCTCTCTTTCTCTCTCTCCCTCTCTCTTTCTCCCTCATTCCGTCTAAATCTGTCCTCTTTCTCCCCTATGTATGTAGGATATGTTTATCTCTCCATACTCATCTCTCTTCCTTCCCTCTCTCTCTCTCTCTCTCTCTTTCGATATATATATTTCTCTCATTCCTACTTTTTAAATCTATCTCTTACATTTCTTTTTAAGTTTTCTTCTTTGTATTCGTCTAACTGCCTCACTAATAGTATTTCTTACCTTCACTGCCTTGCTGTCAAAGTCTTGCAATTCATTATTCAATTAATCAATCATTCAATCAATTAATCAATCAATCAATTCATTAAACCCTTATTATTTAATTATCTCACGCACTTTTGATAACTACGATTCCTGATATTTACTCATTCCCCTCTTTCTTTTTCATATTTGCTTGTGCTGTCTAATTTTTTGTTGTTTTATTAATTCTCTCCTCACTTTGACCGTTGTCTTCCTGCTAAAATTTTTATCACTCCTTATCCCCCACCCCCACCCCGCACACTTCTCTTTGTTCTTCACTATTAATTTTTTCTGTCTTTTCTCACCACTTCCAATCCATTTGTTCGGCACAACTACTAATAAGCTTTAAACTTCTCTTCTTCCTCACGGCAACATAACTAATTCTACTTTGAGAACTTTTTGCATGATACAGTCAAACTGTGAACTTCTAAACAGAAGTATCTACTAATTGGTGATGAGAGTAAACAGTTTCTACTCTATTACTCGAGCGAACATATTTCTAATGGCTACACTGGTAAACTACTCCTTCTTATACTTGTTGACCGTCGCGTCTAATCTGATCGAGTAAACCTATAATCTCTCCCAATATTATAGGCACAATGCCTAAAGTTTTAGCGGAGGCGCTGGTCGACTGCAACCATCCCAGGGCTCAACTTGAACTTATTTTATCGACCCCTAAAGGATGAAAGGCAAAGACGACCACGGCGAACTCGGAATGTAAAGACGAAAGAAACGCTGCCATGCATTTTGTCTTGCATGCTAACCATTCTACCAGCTCACCACCTTATGAGCAGACCTGTAATGAAAAAGTGTCCGATCGTGACTATCCTTAGCTCTTTTTCTCGAGTACAGTTTATCTAAGACTACAGCATCCAATGTGTCCTTGTCTGTTTTTAGGACCGCCGATTATTATTTAAGGGTACTGATTCTAGCAGTCCCAATCACCATATTGAATTCCTTTCTTGAGTCATGTGGCTGATAACGATGCTTCAGTAGTGACCAAGATTGAGAAGATTTTTGAAACAAAATCGCTTCACACATAACAAACCCATTTTATTGTATTTTCAAACGGTGCACCGCCAACTCATTTCTCCAATATGTTCGCTATTTTCTTAAAGCAATGGTGTTTGAGCGTATGGACATATGGTTGATATTTGTAGCGCTCCGATCGACAAGAGAGAGAAAGAGAGTTCAGCATTACCCAGTTTATTGTTGATTTTCTTGTTGCTGCTGTTGTTTAGCCACAGGTCAGTCTTGGATGAGTAGAACTATAACTAAAATCATTCAATTCGGCTGTGATCTTCTCACGCGTTTTTAAAGTATATTCAATAATACATCATTCTGTTTACATATCTTCCTCCCACTTTTTAAGACAAAAAGGACTTTATTTGCAGGAAATTTGTATGCCATTTCCTGCAGGTCAAGCATTGTACACACTATTGTATATACTGTTGGTTTTAATTGCTGTTATTTTGCCAGTTTCCCACTCAATAAACAAACTTATGGTTCTTTCTTAGACACTGAGCAACAAGGACAACATTAAAGTGGTGGATAAATCTCTCTGAAAGACTTTGAGATGTATCATTTCTAAGGACAATATAATTCAATATGTTCATTTTTAACATGATAGGGAATAATTTCAAGGAAATTTAACTGTTTCTTCGTGTATAGTAGGATAGCAAAGTTAGGTATCTCGACGACGATCATAGAATAAAAACCGTAGACACTTCTGCTAGTAAATTAGACATTCAACAATTCTTCTTTTCAACTAATTTTTATTTTTACTCTCTTTCTAAATATAGAGTTTCCTTCGGGCGAAATCAGTCAGTTAACCATACCGTCTGGGTTTTAATCTAGCATTGTTAATTAGGCAACTGTAATGAAATCGGCAGCGTAATAGAGTTTCAAAAACTAACAAGCTATTCTCTCGGGATGCGATTTGAACTGCAGTCTCTCCCTAACATTATCTTTCAATCTCTCTCTCTCTTTCTCTTTCTCTCCTTCTCTCCCCCCCCCTCTCTCTCTCTTCTTGATGATCGGTTTATCTATACTAGCCGTTGCTGCAGCTGCAAGAAACAAGATTTTGACAAGAAAGATTAATAATGTCACAAAACTTAGAAGCATTGCTGCTTTTACTACTGATTTTTGCAAGATAAAATGTAAGTGAAAGCATGTATGTATGTACGCATGTACGTATATGTATGTACATATGAGTGCGTGTGTGCCTGCATGCGTGAATGTATGTGTGTGTATGTGTTTCTGAATATATAGAGAGACAGATAGACAGACAGAGAGATGTATATAGGTATATGCATATATATATATATATATATATATATAATATTAGGGAATAAATCCAAACTTACAGGAAAAAATTAGATTTAGGATTAAATCCAATTTTATAGTATAAATATATTATATTATATTATATTATATTAGAGATAAAACCACTATTAGGCAAATCAAACAGTGAAAAACATAAGCCAATACGTAAAATTAATTTTAAAATATAAAAGTTAAAAATAAAAAATTATTTAAATAATTTAAACTTATAAATTTTATATATATATATATATATATATACAAATATATATATAATATATATATATATATATATGTATATAGGTATATTTTTATATTTATATATTATTTTATTTATTAATTAATTAATTTATTTATTTATTTATTTTTTTAAATATCAAAAGTATTAAAAGATTAATAAAAGATAAAGAGTAAAACACTACGATCGTTTCATGGCTGTACCAATTCGAATAACAATAAGTTTAATTCAATTAATAATTCGAGTTATGGTTACAGTCAATCTTCATTTAATTGAAATATTTAAAAAATAATCAGAAATATTTAAACAATATTTTAAAGATATAAATAATATAATAATTTTATTTATAATAAACTCTATTATCAAACTAGAAACTTAAAACTTAACAATTATAATTATATCAAAATCGATTATAATGTTAAATATTAATTTTAATTTATTAGGTAAGAAACCCACCAATAATCTAATATCGGTAATAGTCTATATCTAATTACATAAATATTTTTTTTAAATGGCTATTATATATAAATTATCAATGAAAATATATAAATGTATATAAATATTATAATTAAGATCTAAAATAATCTCTATAAATAAATATATATGCACATATAATAAAGACCTAATAAATTAATTTTTCATATTTAAAGATGAAATAGCTAATTTCAAAAATACAAACAAACAAACTTAAACGAACTTTCGGAAATCTTATTTAAAATACTTACAGAAATAATCAATTCGTAGTTATATAGTATCGAATAAATACTATAAATACTATAAATATAATTATCAATGGAATAACTAGCGAATATCAATTTAAAAAGACAGTAACTAAGTTATGCTATTAAGTTAGACATGGCCTGGACCAATCTTTAGTCAAAACATATCTAAGTTTATCAAAGTTTATCTAATTTTAATTATAAGAACTCTATATTCAATAAACCATTAAATATTTATTAAAAAATATATTTAGTAATAAAATATTTAGTAATAAAATAAACAACTATATATAAACTAACTATAATTAAAAACAGAACCTAAATAACTAAAATAAACTAATATAATAATTACTACAAATCACCTGCTATATTTAGAATACTATTACATAAATCAACAAATAAGGAGCTAATTAAGGCTAAGAAATATTCATTATTTATCAAGAAATTTATTATATAAGTAAAGTAACTTGTGTCTGCATTTTATTTTGCGCTCATCCCAGGTATTCACTAAATTATCATGCTTATAAAATAAAATTTCTTTAAACTCATTTGAACATAAATAAAAATTCCCTCCTATACTATATGATTTAGCCTTACTAATTATTTCCCATGATAAATCATAATTAATATTTTGGGATTTAAGTCCCCAAATGTACTTGCTAAGTCCAGTGGAGTTAATTAAGTTTTTATTTTTAAATGAATGCATATGCTGTGCGATTCTTAATTTTATTTTAGAGGAAGTGGACCCTATATATATATATCGCGTTTGAGTTATTATTATTATTATTATTCTCATCATGTAATGTAACACTACATTTATACACTACATCGTTAATATCACATTTATTATTTAAGTTGCATTTAGTTTTATCACTACATGTACAGTTAATTAGTGTCTTATCTTTTTTATTATTGGTATTATTATATAATTTATTTTTATAAAAATTATTCAGTTTAAATTTGTTAAAAGAAGAAATAATGTTACCTACACTATTAGTGGTAGAATAACCTACTCCAAAATTATTACTAGAGAAAATGTTTTTATATTTACGATTATCTCGAATAAATAGTTCAATAATATCTAAAATCTCTATAATGATGTTCGTTTTAACTTGAGCACCATAAGGAACTATTAACCAACTTTTATTCTTATTTTTCTTATTATTATTATTAAAACTATCATTATTATTATTACCATTATTATTATTATATTTCTTTATCATATTACTATTATTATTATTAGATTTAAATTTATAATTAACATTTAAAGAATTATTAAAGTTATTATTTTTATTTTTACTCTTATTTTTATTTATATTATTTTTATTTTTATAATTTCTAAGATTATTACCAATATTACTAACAAAATTATTATAATTATTATTAATATTTTTATCTTTATTTTTAATAAAAAAAATTAATATTACTATTATAACCTGCCTCTCTAAGGGCCTCATTGTAATAAGGAGCATGTTTATTAAAAATCTCTAATGCCTAATAGTGGTTTTATCTCTAATTTAATATAATATATATATATATATATACATATATATATATATATATATATATATATATATATATATATATATATATATACAACTATGCATATACATATACAAATATGTGTTTGTATGCATATATACAAATGTGTTAGGCAACAGGAGTGGCTTGCTTACCAACCACATGGTTACGGGTTCAGTTCCACTCCGTGGCACCTTGGACAAGTGTCTTTTACTATAGCCTCGGGCCGAGCAAAGCCTTGCGGGCGGATTTGGTAGACAGAAACTGAAAGAAGTCCGTCGTATATATGTATATTATGTGTGTGTATGTTTGTATGTTTGTATTTGTCCCCCAAAATCGTTTGACAACCGATGCATGTGTTTACGTCCCCGTAACTTAGTGGTTCGGCAAAACAACCGATAGAATAACTTGTAGGCTTACAAATAATAAGTCCTGTAGTCGATTTGCTCGCCTAAAAGGCGGTGCTCCAGTATGACTGCAGTCAAATGACTGAAACAAAGAAAGAATAAAAGAATATGTGTGAAGACACAAATACGTACGTGCACCCAACACAGACACGCATACAACCATACAGATATATGCACTTAAGTATGTATTTATATATATATGTGAGTGTGTGTCTGTGTTTGTGTGTGTGATTGCAAATGTATACATGTGTTGGGGGACTGACATACATACATGCATCCATACATATAAATATATACACATATATATATGTATGTATATATGTGTGTGTATATATATATGTATATATATATACATACATATATATATACATATGCATATATATATACATGTGTATATATATATATTTACATATATATATTTATATATACATACATACGTACATATATATATATGCATACGTACATATATATATATACGTATATATATATACATGTGTATGAATATATACGTGTGTGCTATATATATGTGTGTACTACATATATATATATATATATGTATGCATGTATTTACTATATATATAGTCTCTCTCTCTCTTTATACATATATATGTGTGAGTGTGTGTGTGTGTGTGTATGTATGTAAGTACTATATATATATATATGTACCATATATACATAGTCTCTCTCTCTCTCTCTCTCTCTCTATATATATATATATATATATATTATATATATATATATTATATATATATATATCATGTCTATGATAATTCTTTCAATCCGACTTGCATGATAGTATTTCGATAGTATTTTCGTAGATAACTTTCTTAGTTAACTTTCTTAGTTAATTAATGATGTAGGCGAATAGTGTATGTTCCATAATCTTAAATGTAAAGCAAGGTATATCTAAGAGAAGTAATAAAAAATTTAGCCATACTCTAATGTGTAATCTCATGAGCGTGAATACATGATAACAAATTATTTTTTTTTAGTTTTCTATGGACAAGAAAAGTAGAGGAACTGGCCTTATCGACTTCTACTCTAAATAGTCTTTTCTCCCCACACCATCTTTATAGTTAAGATATATATCGAAAGAGAGAGAGAGAAAGAGAGAGAGAGAGAGAGAGTAAAACATAGACAGACAGACAGACAGACAGACAGACAGATAGATAGATAGATAGATAGATAGATAGATAGATAGATAGATAGATAGATAGATAGATAGATAGATAGATAGATAGATAGATAGATAGATAGATAGATAGATGTTGTCACTATATGTCATGACTTGGTTATATTAGTTTTTTTACGATCAGCATAATAATGCTTTCGTTGGCAATGTAATCGATCAATCAAGTACTAAGTTCTGATCGTGGCATGATTTAAAATGCATAGTAGGGACTATTTGATGATAATCAATATAAATTTCAGTCAGTTTAACAGATCTTAAAATGCTACTACAATGCAACACATCAATTACAGTCAAAAGTTCTGCAACAAAGGAAAAAGTCATTTGTTTATATTAAATGACATTTTTCAGTTTAGTTTTTACCGCGATGCTTGTTAGATGGATGATAGAACCACTCCTGCAATCCACCAATGACATACAATTGTCGCATAATCAGCCTGCAGGCAGTAACAAAATACTTTCACAGTCAACATTTTTGTCAGCTTTAATAGGGTAGATGTGTAACTGTGCACCTATTTCGTGATTCACCTACCATGTAATAGATCTCTTTCCTCTTGCAGCCAAATACTGTACATTAACTGAACAGTTCTGTTAAAAAACAAATACATGCTTCTTGCGTTAAAAAATACCTCGAGAAATGTCATATACTGTGTATCATAGTCACCATGAAAAGATTGATATAGATAAAGCTTTCCTTAGATTAATAGGTAAACACTTTAATACTAGATACAGAAAATTGTTTAGATAGAAATAATGTTATGTTTACGATTAGTTGTGCAACCAATATGAAGCAGATTACATCTTATAGTTTAACTCTACCCACTAAGGCTGTATATTCATGCAGAGACATTACCACTCGTCCACTCAATAGATCCTGCAATACAGAGGCTATCATCTATGAAGCAGGTATCAAGTCTTTTAACCCAGTCCCATTACTCCAACCTGAAGCGCTACATTTGTGTGATGAAAGCTCATTCAACAAAAACTTTGTAAACCACACCTCACCATTTATTTACATTGGTAACTTAATGCAAGAGATTTGAAATTATGTTGAGTTGTTGAAAGTCGAAAGCGGCATACTATATCAGCTAAAATATAGTGATTGATAAGCATTCTGATGAAGAGAAAAAAGTGTGAGGACCGCCCAATAATTCTAATTAATAAAGCTGTTCTGTTTTGAACGAAAAAAGAATAGTACCGCTTACATGCAATATAAGTCACTTAACTTTATTCATCACTCGTATCAGCTGGAACAACCGGACTTTGTAAAAGTTCCTTTCAATTTTTGAATAGAATAGTACGGAAGAAGGGACAGTAGCCATGGATTTCACAAAGCTTCTGAGAACAATGATGGTAACGTGTCTCTTGGAGAGTTGTAAGAAGACAGCTGCGGGAAAAAAAACTATTCCAGAAAACCGACATTCCTGGGAGTCATAGATGGACGAAGTGGATGGACACAATATGGGTGAAGAAAGAAGAAAGAGATGTAAATCGGGAGTTCCTGGTTAAATGTTACACGCGATCAGACGGCTCCGAGTAGCAGAAACCGGTTTAGAGGTTAATTATGTAAGGGTTATTTCTGGACACTTAATTAGCAATACCTTACTCCCTTCATGCCACTTAAAAGATAATGATTTTCCTTTCAGAACAGCACCCATCCACCCATTGTGG
>NC_042999.1:103675714-103685714 GCF_006345805.1 Octopus sinensis
ATAAAGAAGGATGCAATCGATTGTCAGCCTAAATACTTTCTGTTTAACAATAGACAAGATGGTAATGACTACAACATCATTATTCATAGATCTGCTCATTTAGAGTTGATCTGACCGTCTACTACAAAACTACTATGTTTATTCTATGCAATTCTAAGTCTCAAACCTATCGCTTTGCAAGTTTATATGGTTTTGTATGGATACTCTTATACACTTTTACTCTTTTATCTGCTTCAGCCATTGGACTGCGACCATACTGGAGTACAACCTTGTAGGCTTAATCGAACGAATCGCTCATAGAACTTAATTTAACTTCTGTTGCTCATCCCATCATTATCGTCTCTTTCGTCTTTTTAGCCGATCCTCGAATTTACAGGGCATGGATAAACGAACCCGGTTATCGAGCGGTGGGAAGACAAATAGACAAGCACAAAGACACACACATACGCACACACACACACACACACACATACACACACTCACACACACACACATATATATATATATATATATATATATATATATATATATATATATATATATATATATATATATATATATACATGCGCGCGCACACACGCATACAGATATATATATATATATAAAGAGCGATAGAGAGAGAGAGAGAGAGAGAAACAGACAGACAGACAGACACAATGATGAACCTAAAACATATATTGGGGTAACGGAAATCATACCATTATCAGAAGCATTAACATTCATTTGTCAGTCTCGAAGAAAATGTGCTACGGTTTTGTCGAAGTTTTTATGGTTCTTGCATAAGACAAGTCCTCCAGCCATACAGGAACTAAAGCTTCAAGTTCAAAATGCGGTGTGATCTTTGTCTGAATAAAAAAACTGAGTATTGTGACTTAAAGCACCAATAGTTTGAACAAAAAAAATAGTCTGTTAACGCCTTGCATGCATGCGGCTAAGAATCTTTTATGCAAATACAAGCCTCCTCGAAATTCGTTCGGCATCAGAAAAAAAAAGACGTTGATATTCGAAAGCTTTAATTAATAAGTTTTAGTGATATGTATTTTAATATGTGTGGATGCGTATTTGTGTGTGAGTATATATATATATATATATATATATTATATATATATATATATATATATATATATAGTGTATGTGTATACAAGTATGTATACATGTATACATGAATATATAATTTTGTGTATATATGTGTGTCTATGAGTGCATATATGTGTATACGTATGCGTCTGCACAGTCGCATGCAAAATGATCACCTGCACACTCACATTGTTTTAAAAACATTAATTAAAAATATTACTTAAAAGTATTATTTTGGCACATTTCTTAAGCAACAACATAGTTTCGTGCCTTCGACTGTATGGAATTTGTGACGTTTATAATAATATTACCACGAGAACCAGAAATAAAATCAAAATCCTGAGCGCAGCCGTTTTCGAGCATGACGTTCACAAAGGTTTTTAAATTAAGGGATCATAAGTATTAGTGTCTATTTCAAGCTTTCGATCATATTTCAAAACATATTAGGACAGTCGATATTCAAAAGAAAACCAGGCTCAGTTTACCAGCTGTTGATCGGAAACAAGCTATTCTGAGTACGGGAAATTGAAGCCTTTTAATTATAATGTATTAAAGAATACTCAACATTTGTACTGAGTCCAGTAATTTATTGCTTCTGATGAATCAGAGATTTTATGTGTGTGTGTGTGCGCGCGATAAGCTTCTACTCAGTTTCTGTCTACTAAATTAACTCATCACACTGGTCAGCCCAGAGTTATAGTAAAAGAAACTTGTTGCTCACGATGTCTTGCGATGGACTGAACCCGCAACTGCGTGGTTGCAAAGCGTACTTCGTAAACACATTGCCTTGCCAATGCATTAGTGATGCAATGTTTTCTTTCGATTAATCACACTTCATATTTTCAGAAGTTGACCTTAATTCTAGTCGTGAGTATTAAGCATAGTGCAATGGTCAGTTTAGAATTGATGGGAAGATTTACATTGATTTATTTTACATCTAATTTATATACTAGTGATAGTTTCAGAAGGAGTAACTGCGAGTGAAAGAAAATTTGATTTTTTGATCATTGAAATGTTAGGCAGGATTAAGTATATGTGGTGGTGGAAAATGATAATGTTGAAAAATTATGAGTATTATTGCTTCTCATTTTCAGTAAGTATGGGAAACATCTACGGACATGTTTTAGCGATGTGGGGTGTTTTTAACTGATGTATCATACTCCTGTAACATATTTGAGTACTCGTGAAAGAATCACTAAATAATAATACAGAGATATATATCTGCTGGTGTTTGGAAAGAGAATTGTTTAAAACTGAAAAACTTATGTATTTATGCGACACTATCCGCATCATGTATAATAATAAAGTGGGTAAGAGCCTGCTTACTGCTTCGGACATTAAAACTATAAAGCAAAATCAAATATGCGACGAGATGAATAAGTTTGACAGGTATTTTTTTTTTCGTAGTACGTGCGACAATTCTTGAACATGTTTTAGCTATTTTGGACCTCCTCGACCGAGAGATAAAAGAAGTTAGAACATGATCAAAATTAGGTTCAAATGAAAAATGATATTAGGAAATTACTAATAATATTTTTTCATATTTTCGCTATCCTGGATATTCTCAGTTGACTTATAAAAGAAAAACTCAAGTAGAATCAATTAAGTGGGAAGTAAAAAAAATAATACTTACTCATTTACTAATAATTTTTTTATAGCTTTGGGACAATTCTGGGCTGGTTTCAACATTTTTTTAAACCTCAGATGATATATTTTAAAAAACAAGAATGCCGAATAAGTATTTCTTGAGCAAAAATTGCTAGATGTTTGCTAATTACATTTTTATAGTCTAAAGATAATTCTCAACATGTTTCAAAACATGTTTCAAAACATGTTTTATAACCTGAGCTGATATATTAAAAAATCAAAAGTAGGAACAAATATCTGGGGACCATACTACGTGACATAGTACCGGGCACATTTTAGTAATTCTCGGCAGCCTTAGCTGAAATATAAATAAACTGAGCGGTGTGGAAAACAAAACGCGTCCAAAATTCATATTCTTTCATTTGTATGTATCAAATAGAGAAGGCAGTCCTAGACGGTATACCAAGCATTAGAATTATGCATTACCTAACGTTATCAGTCACAGAGTATATTGTAAATTTAATACTTTTCACTTTCCTATCTTTTCAGTCTTGGAAAGATGAAAAACTAATCTGGGATCCAGCTGATTACAACAATTTATCAGTATTGCGTATTCCGTGCAATAAATTATGGCTTCCCGATATTGTTCTTTATAACAGGTAAGTGCTTATTTCATTTTACTTGAAACAAGTTTTATGATTGCTAATATATAGTTTCTTTCTTCATCTTTTGTGCAGAAAACGGAATTAAGGAAATATGGGTATGAACATGCATACATGCATATGTATGTGTGCATGTGTGTGAGTGTATGCCTACATACATACATACATACATACATAAATGCTAAGCCTAAGCGAAATCTTTATATATATATATATATATATATATATATATATATATAGAGAGAGAGAGAGAGAGAGAGAGAGAGAGAGAGAGAAAATAGTAAAAAGTGAAAAAACTACAGAAGGCTTGTTTTAAAAGGTTAAAAAATATATATTTGAGTTAATATGTCTGAAGAATTTTATGAATTTTTTTCTTACAATGACATAGTTTAGAAGAAAGACCGGTTTCGCGTTTAGCTTTTCAAATTTCTTACGTCGTTATGTTTATGTTGAAAAGAGTTCTAAATAAGGGGAGGTAATGAGTGATTTCTTCCGGTGTAAGGGAGATAATCGCTTAAAATTTTTTGCCTTTCCCTTGGTGTGAATTTCTCTGTATCAGTATGTTGGTATGGTTAAGTCTGGGCTTGTACTTTTCGATGAAGAATGTTTCCTTGTTTAGTCTAATTTGTGTTTATGATCCGATAGCACATTGGTAAAATGGAAAGATTAAAAATTGTGGTAGTAGTTGCTTTGCGCATTTCTCAATGTGCTCACTAAAAGGTATCATTCTGTATTCTGGGAATGCAATCTGTTGTCGATGCAGTGTGCATCTACGTCTGAGTGATAGTCCCGTGGATCCCACGTAGTCTTGGTGGCAGCCCGAGCAATTTAATAAAAAAAAAAATTTGTTTTCAGAGGCACAAGTAAAGTTAGATTTGATCTTGAATTTCTGTCCCTCTTTGAAGAGGAATTCTGATCCTTCTAGCAGGTTTGGACATGTTGCACAGTTCGATCTACCACATTTTTTTACTTTTGCATCCGTAATTTCAGAACACAATTTTGCCTTTGTGAGAATCTTTTTAAGTGATTTAGGTTGTTTGTAGCTTTTAATGATTTGGTGTATGTTTAGAATTTCCTTTAATTTGGGGTCCTTATGAAGTATTGGTAAATTCTGGGTGATGATGGTGAAGGCTTCTTTGTTTCTGGGGTTGTATGTAGATATGTAAGGTAGTATTTTCGGGGAAGGTGTGTTGTTGTGTTGAACTTTTCTTAAAGTTTCTATGTTGATTTCTGTTGCACGTCTGATCCCATCCTCTATGAGTTGAGCTGGGTAATGTCAGTCAATTAGGGTGTTTTTGAGTTCTTGCAGTCTAAAGTTCCTGGTATTTTGTTCTGACACTATTGTGCATATCCTTCTTGCAAGGTTGAAGGGGATGTTTGTTTTAGTGTGTCTTGGGTGGCATGAATTAAAAAGAAGGTATTGTTTGGCGTCTGTGGCTTTGTAAAAAATGTCTGTTTCTATTTTAAGGTTAATTTTTTTAATTATATGTATATATATAATATATATATATATATAATATGTATATATATATATATATATTTAATTATATATATATATATATATATAATATGTATATATATATATATATATATATATATATATACAGAGTGAGAGACAGAGAAAGAAAAAGTGAGGGGAGAGGGGTGAGAGAGGGAAAGAGGGGAGACACTTTCAATCCTTCACCATCTATTTAGCAGGGGTGGGCAATTTACGGCCCTCCGGTTACATGTGGCCCGCCACAGAATTTTCTGTGGCCCGCGGGATTATTCATCAAAAAATGTTTCCACGTCTAAAATTTTCGTAAACTGATCACGATAAACTGCTATTGCCAAGGCTAACTTGAACCGAGACTTGCTTCCTTTGTGTCACAGAAAATTAACCCTGTGTTTTAATAGGCGGATACCTACTGCGCATGCACCCGTTCATACGCATGCGCAGTCCCTTCATACGCAACATTTTTCTCTTTGCAACTGTAAGATCTGTGACGTTCTGACCAGAGAAAACATGGGCCCTCCTAATAAGCGTAAAATCGAAAAAGAATGCAGTGCATTCAATGAAGACAGGACACACGAATATTTGTTCAGTAATTCAGGGAATAAGGCAGTGTGTTTACTGTGTCACGAAACGGTTGCCGTATTCAAGGAGTATAATTTTAAACGACACCACCAAACAAAACATGGCGTGTGAGGTAGCGAAATGTCCAAGGAAGAACGCAGGAAAAAGCAACATACCGTAATTACGAAGCAATTGACACTTCGGGATAGTGCTAGAGAAAAGCAAGCTTCAACGTAGCATACAACCTCGCTAAAAATAACAAGCCAATTTCTGATGGCGAGTTTGTTAAGTTGTGCTTGGTAGATTTCATGCAATTGAAAAAACCGCATAATTCATGGGATGACACAATATTTTGCATCAGGAAAGCCTCTATAAAGCTACACTGGACCTAGAGCATGTGGTGAATCCTGTAGTGAGCGTGGTGAACACAATCAGAGCAAGGGCGCTCTACCATAGGCAATTTAAATCTCTGTTTGAGGATATGGATCGAGAGTATGGAGATGTGATTTACCACAACAGTGTTCGGTGGTTGAGCCAGGGCTAAATGCTTTCATGTAATTTTGTGGCCAAAATGGGATGTCAGAAATGGAGATATGAGATGATGTTTACAGCTGATATGTTTGAGAAATTAAATGAATTGAATGTGACATTCAAGGGATTGTATGTTTAGGCTTGTGAGATCATTCAAAATAAAACTCGGTCTATTTGAAAAGCAAACAAGTGAGATTAAGTTTTGTCATTTCCCTTTATTAAGAAAACAAAAAGTGCCTGCAACTATTTCTTCCAAGATTATGAATTATTGCTGAGTTTGGAGGATGCGGTCACAAGATTTCAGGGTTTAAGTCAATTGAGCCTGATTTAAATCTGTTATCCTATCCTTTCGCTGCTTATATTGTATTGATACAGTACCTGAGGAGGTGCAGCTTGAAGAATTAATAGCCATGCACTCAGATCACACGCTGAAAGAAATGTTTAATTCTATGACATTGATAGAATTTTACAAATCTCAATCTACTGACAATTTTCCATGCGCGAAGAAATTTGCTAGGAACATGTTTTCTGTTTTTGGATCCACATATATTTGTAAACAAATCTTTCCTTGTATGAAAATCAGCAAGAGTAAAAATGGATCCTCTGTGACTGACATAAACTTGCAGGCAGTAATGAGGATCTCAACAAGTAACTTCACACCTGAAGTTTCAAAAAGAATTGTAAATAAGTGTGACAGGTTACATTTGTCACATTAAATTACTTGTGCTGACTGATGTGTAATTTGCACATAAATGAATTTAATGAAACCTTTTCTGTGTACCACTATTGTTTTGGTTTGAATTGTTTATTACTATGATGTAATTTACACTTCACATTTAATGAAATGTAATGCTAACTAATGAATACGATCAATTATAGAAGGTGCGGCCCTTCAAAGAGGCCCCCAAGCCAAAACAGTTGCCCACCCTTGATGTACAGAAATCTCCGCTGAACAAGTCACATTGCAAGACTTGGTGATGATAGACTCATTAAGAAAATCCCGTTCTTGCAAATAGCGGATGGCTATCCAAACGTTGGTAGACCCAAATGGAAAATCGAGGGAACTGTTAAGCGAAACCTAAAAGATATATCTATCCTCACTGTCAGGTTGTACCAGGGAACTAGCGATCGCTGTATCTGAAGAAATTTTATGTATAAAATTACTCATTGTTGTTGATGACGGACTAGATACATAAATATTGGGTCACCTCATAAATAATGCGGTTTTTTTCAATTGCATGGAGAGGGATGAGATAAACTACCTGCATCAACTTGCTATAAAAGCAGGTAGTAACAGTGAACATGGATATAGTCCGGGAGCCAAGAATGCCGGAGGTTTCGTCTGGAATTTTTTGTTCTCAAAGTCGTCGTGGTACATAAGTCGACCTCCCTCTTTAAATTTGCACCTACTTCTCTTTAAATTTTGCTGTGAAAATTTCGAAAAGTATCCTGGAAAATACGATAGATGTTTGCATTGAACTTAACAGTTTTTTATTTATTTTAGTTTATTTGGTTAGAAGTCGATAATATTTGTGAGAAGTTATCATTTGTAGAGCAGGTGATTTTCACGTTTTTATGTAGTTGTTTTTATTATTTGTGATTGGGTATGAAGTATTTTTGCAAAAGATGAGATAATTTTCTAGTTACAGAGATTTTATTTATAACTTATACAACAGATTATTCTATTATATTTATTTTATTTCTCTTTCTGAGTTGAGAATGGAGTATAGTGGTTTGTGATGTTTGATTTCTTGAGGGTAAACCGTAACTTTTAATGATGTGAATGTTTCGTCAGAAGATAATCGAGAGATTCTGATTGATATTTTAAGGACTAGACTATTTGCAATTTTCACCGAGTGGTTAGTGTATTTATGAATGTAGTCTCTTTCTCGATTGATTTTCTGTATGTTGAGTTACCCTGGATTGATGTGATGTCCAAAACGTTAATTGCTTTTGGCAGGTTTTAACAGTAACTTTAAAACCAAAAACTTTGTAAAAGTTGAGGAATTCTTTTATAGGTTGCTTTTTATTATAGTTTCTAAAGACAATAAGACTATCATCTTGTAAAATTCTCCTGATTATGGGAAAATTAGTGATTTGATAAATTTAAAACGTATAAGCCTATATAGCAGTTTACTTCTGCAGACGCTTCTGCAACCATACCAACATCGAAGTATTTAGTCTTTTGCCTTTTTAACCACGGCTATCTATTGAAGATAATGTAGATTTTCTTGTTCGCAAGATAGTTTCAATATTCAGTTGTTTCAAGTGTGATATAGTTTCACATCGTTAATTACATCATTTATTATTACCAATGTAATAATATACAGCAAGCTGGCATAACCATTTGCAATGCGAGGCAGAATGCATAGCGGCTTTTCTTAACTCTGTACGTTTTGAGGTCAAATTTCGCCAAAAGTTGACTTCGACTTTCACCCTATCAAAGTAGATCAAATAACTACCAATTGATCACTGGGATCGATGTAATCGACTTAACTCCTCCCCAGAATTGCTGGCCTTATGCCAAAATTTGAAACCCAATATTACCTTGGTATTTGGAGGACAACAATCTCAAACATTGAACTGTAAACTGTAATTATCCGTTTCATTTTAGATAACCATCAACCATTCGATTATGGAAAATGTGTTATTCCAAAATAGTAATAGCGGGGGTGGGGTTGCTTTTTAATTTTGGAATTGAAGGAATGTATGAACTAACGGTCATAAAATCAGTTTAATTAGTTTTGTGGTTGGATGATGAGAAAATGTTTAATATTATTTAAGCTTCTTCTGAGTGCAAAATATCTATTCTGTCTTTGATGTTAAAGTGGCTATAGTTTTAGTGAACGCATTAATTATGCTCTGTGTGTCAAAATAAATATTTTAAGTAATTAAGATCGCATTATGTTTCAGTCAGTGTAAAATATACATTTTACTTAATTATTCTTCGTTTTGTCTAATTTAACACAGAAAGTACAGTTGTCCATTATACGAGGGGCGTTCAATAAGTAATGCTCCTGACCCACTTCCCATTGCAGTAGAGCAACGAAACTTGGTACAGTTATTAGTCTTTTTCTACATAGGAACCAAACAGAGTTACGCATTTCTCCCATCGTTTGATGCAGCTCTGGAGACCGTTTTTGTAGAAGACCCAAGCTTGGTCCTCCAACCACGACGTGACTTCAGAAATCAAGGCTGCATCATCTGGGAAACGCTTTCCTTTCAAAAACAACTTAATGGCTGGGAAGAGGTGAAAATCAGAGGGTGCAAGGTCAGGAAAGTAAGGGGGATGGGGGAGGAGTTCATAGCCACACGCCTGTGCTTCTGATCTGGCGACACGCGAGTTGTGGACCGGAGCGTTGTCCTGCAGGAGGAGGATGCCTTTTCTGATCTTGCCCCGCCTCTTGATTTTGATAGCTTCTCTTAATTTCCTCAAAAGTGAAGCATAATAGGCTCCTGTAATTGTGGTACCCTTTGCCAGGAAATCTGTCATCACTACTCCGTCCTGGTCCCAGAAGACTGTGAGCATGACCTTGCCAGCGGAGGGCTACACCCTTGCCTTCTTTGGAGGAGGTGAGTCACGGTGCTTCCACTGCACTGACTGGGCTTTGGTCTCTGGATCATAGTGATGGACCCAGGTTTCATCCTGTGTAATCAGTCTTTTGAAAAATTTTGACTCATCTTCTTGGCACATCTCCAAATTCATCCTCGAGCACTTGACGCGTTCTTGCTTCTGGAAAGGTGTGAGCAACCTGGGAATCCATCTGGCAGACACCTTTTGCATATGCAAATGGTCATGAATGATAGTTTCCACAGACCCGGTACTAATCTTGACCTGATGGGCTATTTGGCGAATTGTTATGCGTCGATCTTCCAAAATGGCAGCTTCAACTTGACGGACAGATGCCTCATCAATGGCAGAAGCGGGGTGACCAGATCTGGGAGCTGTTTCCACAGAGTTCCGACCATGTTTGAATTCACGATGCCAGCGTTTTGCAAGGTCATATGATGGGGCATCATCACCATAAGTTACTTTCATTTCATCAAAAGTCTCCCGTGGTGTGCGTCCTTTCAAATACAAAAACCG
>NC_042999.1:103688214-103703214 GCF_006345805.1 Octopus sinensis
ACAGACATAGAATAGAACAAAAAGGTTTTCAGAAAATTGAGTAATTGTTTTCTTGGTTTGGTTTTTGTAGCGGTTTTAGTGGGTTTTATTCTTCACGATTTCTTGTTAGTTGTTTCCTTTACTAGTCAAAGTTTATATGTACTAAATGTCACAAGCAACTATTTCTGTAATGTATATATATTACCTGAAGATCTGACAGTTATCCTTTCAATGTGTTCATAACAGTTTGACATTAGCCCTCTGGAGCAAGATATTTATATTCTTTTTAACACCATGGTTTTTTTTTTATTGAATCTCCTAATATATTTTCTTTATTATTATGCCTCACCTTATAACTTTAGAATATTAAGAACTGAACAGGAGTCATTAAAGAAGGAAAAAAGTAATTTTGGGTCGGTATATTTAGCTAAATACGTACATGTGTGTATATATATACATGTTTGTGTGTGTGTGTGTGTGTATATATATATTTCTGTCAGTATACACATATATATATATGTGTGTGTGTATATATATATATATATAATATATATATATATATATATATATATATATATATATATATATGTATATATATATATATATACAAGTATATGTGTACATATATATAAGTGTATGTTTTTATTGAGAGGGAGAGAGAAAAGGAGGGAGAGAAACACTTATAATCCATTTCGTGAAAATCTAAGGAAGAACACGAGAACAATTTATAATATTTACTCGGACATATATATATATATATATATATATATATATATATTATATATATATATATATATATATATATATATATTATATATATCCTCTTAGTACAATTAATCACTGATGCATTATTACCACTTGCACAAGAGATTCAGCTCTGTTTTTCGGACGCGGTATCAGAGAAGTCGATACATTTGTGAAGGCGTAATCTGAATATTCTCCAGGCAACAATGGTATCTCATACAAGATTTACAAACAATACCTCGTCCTCAAAGGTGTTTATGTGTTTACTGCAGCGAGCGTATGAACTAGGGATCGTGACACAGGACGATTGATCGGCAGAAAGGTCTGCAACGGCCTAAGGCAGAGAGGGCATCATCAATCGATTAGTTTTATTTGATATCACTTCTCAGTGTAGCATTGAAGTGATATCGAACAAAACTAGTGGCAGGAGTGCTGCTGAAATGGATGTCGGAAAATATTTCTACACTCGACCATCGTGTTAAGATATACCATTTCTCTGCACCTATAGATTTGGCATTGAGAAGTGCAATAAACTTCTAGGAAAGAATGAAGATCGGAAGACACTGGTATCCCTGCTGCGAACTTCTTTAGATGACATTACTGCCATACTGGAAACAAGGAGAGAATAAGAAAAAAACATCAGATTTTCGGTTTGATGACTTATTCTGCCAACGTTTACAGCATACCAAAGTTCTATCTATAAGGCAGTAAGGAATTCTGATCTGAAATTGAAAGAGAACCAATTTCTGCAGAAATAGGTAATTAAGAGCAGCCTTGGCTCTATATATTAATATCTTAAGTGATTTCCAGAGAGAAATATACTTTAACTGTCACTGATATCTGCAGGTTGGCATGAAGTTTAAATGAGTTGTTATGAATGTGGCCTTTCGGAACCTCTAGTGATATAACAAATAAAGAGAGAAAGGAAAAAATGAGCTAGCAGGTTCGTATATGAGGGGCTTGCAATTACGATCTGTTTTACAAAAATTGAGGATGTATAGTACCACTGCAAAACTCCAGCTGCCTTTAACATCATAAGTGAAGGAGTTTATAGTTGTTAAAGTTAAGTTGCCACGTTAAGTTATAGTTGTAAATCCAGTTGTTTATATAATGTGAGAATTACTGGAAATAAAAGAGGCTATATGTGAGGTGTAGAAAAAGGTGTTAAAATGGTGTTGAATAGAAATGAAGCAAATGAATATCACAGCAGAAACGGAGAAGTAAGCGAAATAATGTGACCGCAGAAATCCACCACATTGGAGAGGAAGTACGCGTGGCAAGTACTGTATCGTTAAAAAAACTTTGTGCATGGGTAGCATTGGAGACAGCAGAGGAAGGAATACTGTCGTGTATATTAGTGTGGAAATGTAGTCAGCTAGATTGAGATCTTTCCTGAAAGAGTTGTACGATATGCTTCCGTCCCCACTTAGCGGGGAAGAAAATAATTATGATCCTAGAACTCAACAAAAGAAAAGGAGTAGAGAAAGCAAGACAAATTGTCTCCTGTTGCTATTTAGCTTAGTTCCGATTCGATCCTCATCGAGCAGTGTAGACCTGCGATCAAAGTCAATCCAGCCATGACCAATTATCGAATGTGCCCCTCTTTTAAGACACATTATCGAATGTTCCCTCTTATTGATTCAAGGGTTATTTGGCAGCAATTTCTAGTGTTTTGGGCAGGCCAAATGGAGGTTTCTTCATTGTTTCAAGGAATAACTTGTTTTAAAATTCATTGGTATAGTTTCCACTGAAATTTTTGCGGGTAAATTACTGCAGTGAGCATGAAGGAAGGAACGCACTACATGACCGGAAGTATATATGCTAATTCTTCTTCGGGGTGTGATGTTTTTAAAATATTATCAATTTTCATTCATTAACTTGGTGCTCTCGGAAAGCTAACGAAACTGGTAATGATCTATGTCAGTAAAAATTAATCAACCGATATGCCTAAGTTTATTTGCTGTGGTGAAAGAATAAATTAAACCTCCGGCCCTAGCTCTTCATTTCAGACTGATGAAAATAGAAAAAGCCGATTGTATCGCTAGGAAGAATGTAAACTGTTTATTTATTGTTTAAATCAATTTATAAAAATTTCACTTATTTGTTTTCTATTTATTCTAGTGCTGACGATTATACGCATGGCTACATGCAAGCATTGACCATGGTCCACAGCGACGGAACAGTGTTCTGGCCACCTATTGTCAAACTCAGGAGTACCTGTGACATCAAAATTACATATTTCCCATTCGATGACCAGATCTGTCGAATGAAACTTGGTTCATGGGCCTATGACGGATTTCAAGTAAATGTACATGACAGCGAAAAAGCTATCGATCTGGATAATTTTGTATCTAACGGTGAATGGCTTTTAGTCGATGTTAAGGTGAGTTTCAAAAATATCCACACTAAATCATATATACTCTTTTACTCTTTTACTTGTTTCAGTCATTTGACTGCGGCCATACTGGAGCACCGCCTTTGGTCGAGCAAATCGACTCCAGGGCTTATTCTTTGTAAGCCCAGTACTTTTCTATCGGTCTCTTTTGCCGAGCCGCTAAGTGACGGGGACGTAAACACACCAGCATCGGCTGTCAAGCAATGCTAGGGGGGACAAACACAGACACACAAACATACACATACATATATATATATACATATATACGACGGGCTCCTTTCAGTTTCCGTCTACCAAATCCACTCACAAGGCTTTGGTCGACCCGAGGCTATAGTAGAAGACACTTGCCCAAGGTGCGACGCAGTGGGACTGAACCCGGAATCATGTGGTTGGTAAGCAAGCTACTTACCACACAGCCACTCCTCTGTATATATATGTATGTATGTGCATATATATATATATATATATATACACATAAATACATACATACACACACACACATATATATATATATATATATATATATATATACTGACATACAGACATCATTTATAACTTTTTATGTATGTACTTCGAGAATCAATTCCTCCTCAACCAAAGAAAAAGAATTATATCTACATATCACCATGTAACCCTACACACGCTTTCCTTGAACTATTTTCCTTCTCCAGACCTTTCTTCTCTCCTCTTTCGAACAAAGAGCCAAGCTCGAAACGTCGTTATACACCAACTCTTTTATCCACCTTCATTGAGCGTCAAGCTAATGCAATACAATCCATCTGAACGTCCTTTTGACTTTTATTGTTTTGCTATTTGTTATTTTTAATATTCGCTCTACCTATATATATATATATATATATATATATATTAACTGTTTTGTAGGTAAAAAAGAATGTAGTGTACTACGCTTGCTGTGATGAACCATTCCCAGATGTCACTTTCTATATCCATATGAGACGGCGGACTCTATATTATACATACAACGTCATCATTCCGTGCGTTATGTTATCTATTCTGACACTGATGGGTTTCTGGATGAGACCAGACAGTGGAGAAAAAGTTACCCTCGGTTTAACTGTGCTACTTGCCTTTTCAGTATTCATGTTACTGATTGCTGAAAATATGCCGGCTACTTCTAATTTTGTTCCCCTTATAGGTGAGTCAATTTCTTTATTAATTATGCATAAATACACGCACGCACGCATATGTATGTATATATATATAATATATATATATATATATATAATATATATATATATTATATATATATATATATATGAGAAAAAAAATCAAGATAGAAAATGCTAAAAAATTTTATAAAGAACATTTCAGTACCGGTTTCGGTCATTTTGAGACCTTTTCAACTGTAACGATTAAATAATTAAATTTAGAAAAATTAAAAGAAAAGTTTTTTTAAAGGAATATTTGTATAGTGTTCAAATATGAGTGGCATTTTCCTTGTTTCTGCCTTTCACTGTCTCTCTTGTTTACACTTGTGGGTTATTTAATTATAGCTGCTTATGTTCTGATATATATATATATATATATATATATATATATATATATATATATATATATATATATATATATATATATATATATATATATATATATGTTCACCGTCTTCAAAGTTCATATCGATGTATTCATTTTTCTTTTGATGTAGACGTATTCTTCTTCTTCTTCTTCTTCTTCTTCTTCTTCTTCTTCTTCTTCTTCTTCTTCTTCTTTTCTTCTTCTTCTTCTTCTCTCACTACTACTACTACTACTTCTACTCTTCCTTCTTCCTCTCCTCCTCCTCGTTCTTTTAGTTCGCGATTCTTCGGTGAAAATATCTTGCGCCATTTGTTCTGATTCTTCATATTTTTAACCCAAATCTCGCCGAGTTCAATTTTTCTTTAAAATAATATATCAGTCGATGGTATCGACTATGCATCCCCTCAAAAGAATGGCCCTGTGCCTACAACAAAAAAATAGATTTGTATACGAGTCAACAGCTGCCATCCTCACCTACAGATGTGTGACCATGCGCCAAACTCGATATCATTATTATCATCATTGCGAGTCTCCTATCAGCCCGTGATGAGCAGTAAATTACGTCGGACAAGGTCCCTTGTAGTATTGTTCCGGCTCTTTACGTTCTGTGTCCAAATCCCGCTGAGGTCGGCTTTGCCTTTAATCTTTTCAGAATCGACTAAATACAATTCCAAACTAATCGACTAACCCATCCACCAAAATTTCAAGTATCGTTCCTATATTACAAACGAATATATTAAGCAGAATCATTAGAGCATCGGGCAAAATTTTTAGCATTATTTAATTATAGCTGCTTATGTTCTGAGTTCAAATTCTGCTGAGATCAATTTTGCTTTGCAACTATTAAGAAAATAATATTAAGACAAAATTAGTTACAAGAATCAGTAGAGCAGCGGACAAAATTTCATGTGGTATTTCGCTGCTATTCTTTATTTCTATGATTATTCCCACCGAGTTCGAATTATCAAGTTATGCTGGGACATCACCTTGAAAAATAGAATCGACCTTAACCCGTTTTTTAAGCCTAGTACTTATTCTATCAGTCACTTTTGCCGAACTGCAACAAACCGACGTAAACAAACCAATAACGGTTGTTAAGCGGTGGTAGAAGACAAATACAGAAACAAAGATGCACATGCGCGCACACGCACATACACATACACACACACTCATAACGAGCTTCTTTTAGTTTCCGTCTATCAAATTCACTCACAAGGCTTCGGTCTGCCCGAGGTTATAGGAGTAGACACTTGCCAAAGGTATCACGCAGTGGGACCGAGCCCAGACCCCTGTGATTGGGAAGCAAACTTCTTAACACACAGCAACGCCTGTGCCTAAATTTCACCGTTACATAAACATTCTGTATTACCATTTTCCTTGCGAACATAGATGTTATAAGCTGTTTATTAAAATGCTGTAAAATTATGAAGAGTTGAACTTATAACTTTGTTATCAAAGATAAGTGCAAGGTGTCATAAACAGGTAACTATAAATATGACTGAACTTTCTTTTCTGAGCTATTGTAGCATCTCTGTTTCTCGTCTCCTAATGGAAAGTGCCTTGTTAATGCATTTGTATAAAAAAATATTTTGCTTTATAACAAAGACAAAGACAAAAAGTGAATCAAACAATTCATTAAATGCTGTTCGCAACATATATTTTCCTCTGGCACTTTCCGTATAGAATAACTACGTCATTAACACAATATATATGGATCCTGAAAGATGAAAAGAAAATGCTGTGATGAAATGGTCAATCATTAGAAAGACCCCAGCATACACAGCAATGAATCAAATAGATGTCACTTCTGTCTAGCAGAAAAATTGAACATACGATGTAACTATTATATGCTATTCAACAGAATGATCGAACAGTTCTTTAAAGGTAGACTTGAGAATCTATACTCTTCAGACAGTTCCAATAACCGACGATTTGAATAACTGTCTATATACATAAATCAACTGAGAAAAGCAAAACAAATTAGTACGTTTATATGAGCACTTTACAAGATTCATTTCATATATTTCCTCTCACAAAACATAACTAATACTATCGTAATAATATCTAGTAACAATTTCTGCATGTTATTTTGTAGTTTTCTAATTATTATATTAATTCGTTTTTATTTGACATAAGTTTGGGTATTTCAGTGTGTCTGTGTGTGTATTTATGTGCATGCCTGTGGTGTATATTTCTGTCTTCTCTCTCATTCTCTGACTGTCTCTCTCTCTTTTTCTCTCTCTTTCTCTGTATGTATATATATACACGAGCGCGGATGTGTGGTGTATACATTATCTTTCAATATTTTTTTATTATACAGCACATTCTTTAATTAGTTATAAAGCACACATATTCTTTCTCTCTCTCTCTCTCTCTCTCTCTCTCTCTTATATATATATATATATATTATATATATATATATATTATATATATTATATATATATATATATTAGATAGATAGATAGATAGATAGATAGATAGATAGATAGGTAGATAGATAGATAGATAGATAGATAGGTAGATAGATAGATAGATAGATAGATAGATAGATAGATAGATAGATAGATAGATAGATAGATAGATAGATAGATAGATAGATAGATAGATAGATAGATAGATAGATAGTTGCACCACTTTTTATACTATATTAGATGACTTTATATTGTATGTCATTAAAATATATTCATATCTTTAAACTTTATTTTTATCATTAAACATACGTTTGTGTATATCTTGAATCCTGCGTATCATCCTATATGCATGCGTGTATGTGTGTGTGTGAGTGCGTATGTTTACTGCATAACCTCTGTACCTGTATATTCGGTATATACTTTATACATCTGATATACATGCTTCTCATAATTTCTATAGTATATATTATGATGTATATCTTATCATTTATTTCATTATAACACACGTTATATATTATATCATTTATATTTTGCAACTTTAGCCGTGTTATTTGTTTTATTCTTTCGTCCTTTTATTGCACTGCGGTTATTTTAACGTATATCGATATACTTATATATATATATATATATATATATATATATACCAATTAAGGACTGAACACGAAAAGTGGACAGTCAACATGCTAGATATAGACGTCAAATCGCCATTCACCACAAAAGATTATGTTCTCAGATCAAACTCAACACAAAACCATAGCAATAAACAAGTGAAAAATATACGAAATAAAATAATTACCCATGTACTAAATTAGTTTCAGCTGTTATTTTCCGCAAGGAAAACTGCAGCCATCATCAGCATGGTCCGTTATAAATGTAATTTGATGGACTAGATGCAAACACGATACCGAAATATCGCGTGCATGGAGTTCAGCCTATTACATTAGAATATATCTTTCAAATGCCTCTACTTTGGCGCGTTGGAACCCGAGAAAAACTAGCCTGCAGCTAATAACTAGCAGCAGTTAATTTATCGGTTAGAGAACATATTTATTTATATAAAATTAATTAAGGGTAGAAATTGATATTTATCAATTAAGACCAGTGGTCTAGCATATTAAAAAAGTTTTTCTCGGGTTCCAACGCGCCAAAGTAGAGGCATTTGAAAGATATATTCTAATGTAATAGGCTGAACTCCATGCACGCGATATTTCGGTATCGTGTTTGCATCTAGTCCATCAAATTACATTTATAACGGACCATGCTGATGATGGCTGCAGTTTTCCTTGCGGAAAATAACAGCTGAAACTAATTTAGTACATGGGTAATTATTTTATTTCGTATATTTTTCACTTGTTTATTGCTATGGTTTTGTGTTGAGTTTGATCTGAGAACATAATCTTTTGTGGTGAATGGCGATTTGACGTCTATATCTAGCATGTTGACTGTCCACTTTTCGTGTTCAGTCCTTAATTGGTATATATAAATATTTTAATCTTCGGATTCTTTTTTAATATGCTAGACCACTGGTCTTAATTGATAAATATCAATTTCTACCCTTAATTAATCTTATATATATATATATATATATATATATATATATTATATATATATATATTATATATAAGTAACAGTTAATATATATCATGTTACCAATTTAGTGTGTTATATATGTAAATTTGTTATGCATCATATATATAAATTTTTTGTTGCTTTTCATTAATTCTTCATTACTTTTTCATTTTATTGATTTTCATATTAATTTCATATTTACACCACAACGATAACCAGTTACATATGTTGTTTTTTTGTGTGTATAGTAATGTGTGTGCATGTGTGTGAGAGAGAGTTTATATATGTGACTATATTTGTTTCATGTATGCAAATGTGTGTATGTATAGCAATATGTAGGAGTCAGAATCAGTTTCTGAGTTTATACAGTACCCTTAAGTATGTATATATATATTTATATATATATATATGTGTGTGTGTGTGTGTGTGTGTATGTATACGTATGTGTGTGTACACGTTCACAAGTACACATATACATCTCTAAACATATATACAGGCAAACATATACACGTACACTTACATATATATATATGTGTGTGTGTGTGTGTATGTGTGTGTGTGTGTGTATGCGCGTATATGTGTGTGTATGAGTGCGTATATAAGCTTATGAACATCATCTCCATCAACATTTCCAAAGACAACGCTACCCTAATCACCATCATCATAATCAACACCATTATCACTAACATCACTACTACCTCCATCTATTTTTCAGCATTACCCCATCCACACTTTTATTCATTCTGTCGTACATACGTGTGTATTTGATATTAGATTTTAGCGACAAAAACAGTGTTAGTACCAAATAGCAACCTTTATATCTTACTGAATGTGAGTCTATTATAAGAACACCGCAATACTGCAGAATTTGTCTTGAGAAAGCATCACATACTAGTGCTAAAACTAATACTAATACTGCCAGCAGGTCGCTAAGATCTAATTTTCATCTGCGTGTTGTTTGCGTCACCTGTGCATTAGTAGTCAGTGTTTTACTCTATATCATTGTTTAATCACCCTCTAGCAGTACTACCACCGGTGCTGGACAATTTTCCCTCTGTCTCTGATTCTCTGTGCTTTTAAGCACTAAATGCCTATTCGAAATATTTTAATGCTTTCGTTATACTTGGACGTATGGAAACATTTCTCTGGGGAAATAACCGACGGAGAATATTATCCCTACAGAAAATTTGTTTGTAAAATCTCATTGGGCTATCAAAGAGCCCATACAAACCTCGGGATGAATGCGTTTCTGCGTCGTCGTTATACCGTATCAAATACTGATGCCGAACCAGTCGTTCATTACCCACGCATGTTTTTTTCACATTTATTAACAATGACGAGCATTTTTTCCCGAGTATATTTCAGAAGTGAAGGGTATTTTCACGTTCATATCTACATGAATGTGTGATGTATGTGTGTATTCATTCAAAACATTCTTTGGGTAAATCTGCCTTTCTTCTCTTTCTCTCTCTGCCTCTCCCTATCTCTTTCCCCTTCTCTCTCTTCTCTCTCTCTCTCTCTTCTCTCTCTCTCTCTCTCTTTGCATATATATATATATATATATATTATACATCACACACACACACACACACACACATATAAATACGAATTTATCCTTCCATATAAGTAAATATATGAATTTCTATATAAATTTGTATATGCATGCAAATATATGCTTATATACGTGGGTGTATGCATGTATCTATACAAATATAGATTAATATGCGTACAAATGTAATAAAAAAAATTAAAGTGCAGACAATATATATATTCCATATCTTCCACTACACTTAACCAGGAAATATAATTATATTCAATCTTTCTTGGTATTGTTGTGTATCATACCTTTCTAATTGAATGCATTAATATTTAAAAAATGTGAAGTCACTAATATGTGTACATGTACGTATGTGTATATATATAGATATATACATATATATATATATATATATAATATATATATATATATATATATATATATATATATATATATGTATGTATATATACATGTATATACACACACACATTCATATATATATATATGTATGTATGTATGTATGTATGTATGTAAGCATATTATGATTAGTGTAATTTATGAATACACTTTAATTACCCAAAACGTAATTCCTAGCTTCTCGTGATTTACTGTATATTCTTTCACCTTAAACAAGCTAATCATTAAAAACTATCTATCTATATATATATTATATATATATATATATTATATATATATATATATATATATATTATATATATATATATTATATATATATATATCTATATATATATATATATATGTATGTATATATACATGTATATACACACACACATTCATATATATATATATGTATGTATGTATGTATGTATGTATGTATGTAAGCATATTATGATTAGTGTAATTTATGAATACACTTTAATTACCCAAAACGTAATTCCTAGCTTCTCGTGATTTACTGTATATTCTTTCACCTTAAACAAGCTAATCATTAAAAACTATCTATCTATATATATATATATATTATATATATATATATATAATATATATATATATATATATGGTATAACGTATATAACATGTGTATAAGATATGTCATTTATATATATATATATGTATGTACATGCACGCATTTATAAATACTTACATGGAATATATAATTATCTATTTACATATAATAAACACGTATGTTTTGTGAGTAGATATATGTCTTCCAGTAATGAATTGCAGTGAACCTTTTGTGATAAAAAGAGAGCATAAAACGAAAGAATATGTAGTTTAAAAGTTACTGAGCTATCCTTCGGCTTGAACTCACTATGCGGCAACTAAAGTCCATCATTTTATCCTATTGTCACAGATAATAGTGCATGAAAAAATATGCATACACAAAATTATAAACACACTTTGACACTCACAATTACACATACACGCACACGTTCATATACACACTCATATACAAGCTCACAAATGCTCACGAATATATTTACATAGATCGTATTAATCATGTATGCTTGCGTTTAAAATTGTGCAAACACCTGTGTGTATTCAGCAACTAGTAATTTATACAAATGCGTCCGCTTGTCGACAGAAGATAAGCAATATGAAACCTAAGGTATGGGTTAGAAAATTCATTATCTCGTATCTTTGTTTTATACGTGTTTCAGTCATTAGACTGTTCCATGCTGGGTCGCCGCCCTGAAGAATTTTGATCAAACAAATCAATCCCAATACTTATTTAAGTGTGATGTTTATTTTAACGGTCTCTTTTGCTGCTTCGTTAAGTTACGTAAACAAACCAATGCCGATTGTTCCACTAAACCCTTCAAGATATCTCTCAGTATAGTCGCTGTCCAACTTGTGAAACAAAAGCTGTGTGTACGTATGTGTGTGAATGTATGTATATCTATCGATCCATTTATTTATCTATACACATACACACGCACACACGCATACACAAATATACACACATACACACACTTACACACACACACACACAAACATATATATATATATACATACACACACACAATTCCATATTTTTCACGTCCTCGTTTTAGGAATTAGGACCTCGGTTTGCTTCAGCCTCCGCCAGGCATTCTTTTTCGTGTAAGAATGTTGGATTGCTTCAAGTTGCTCCGTTAGTTTGACACTATATAAGACGATTATAATTGGAGCAATATTCCAGATAGCAGAAAACAAGTGCCCCCTACAAAACCAACAAGGTCCCTTACTCTCTTGGTTTGCATGATTTCAGAATAAAACCCTCCAGCCAGTTGTCATTTTAGTATTAAGCACATAGAACGTTGCATCATTCATCACTATGATTCACGGGTTACACACTGATTAAGACCCGAGGTTCGCTATCTCTCTTCGTCCTGCGTATTCTAATGGCAATGTGTTTGTAGGCTGATAACGAAGCGCTAATAATTTTCCAGCGTTGAGCTGTATGTTGTTTATTTCAGCCTATTTGAACTTAGATCTCGCTGTAATATTGTGTTTTCAAAACATTTCTTATTGCCTGTGATGCAGTCATATAGGCACAGTAGCAGCTGCAAGTAACTGCCTGCATGACGAAGGGTATTTCTGAGAGAGCCACAATGAACAGCAGTGTCTCTAGCACAGTTATTTAAGATCTACACTTAAAATTAATGTCTCCTCTGAGAGGGTAACGTCAGCAGCAGTTTTGCAACTCCTGTGTTTTAAGTTTGCTATATACGAGAAATGTCTTCAATAGTTTTCGACACAGCCTTTTTGCATACCTTTAAGAGAGTCTTTGCTAAACTATCAGAACAGCTGGTGAGTTCAGACTCATTTCATTATTATTTGATATTACAACTTACTCCTTTATGTCCATATATTTGATGGCTACATTTCTCTATGTAGAGGTCTAATGTAGGAGAACTCATCTGGCTTATTTGCATATATCCTATCATACAAATGAAAACATTTTGGAATGTTTATTCAGTATTTCACTAACGACCTGTAAACAGTGAGTTGCTTCCTTTGTAAAATGGATCTATTTGCAAATGCATTTATATATATATCCGAGTTTGTATGATTGTGTATAGAAGAATATATTAATCAATGAAATTCCACAGTCGACAACTATACTGAAATGATTAGCTTTGTCCTTTAAATAGCTTCCAGTGATCTCCAACAGGTTGAATCTTACGAACTGTATTTTGGCCAATCAGTATGTGGTTTAGATGTCACGGTTTGGTAAATACACCAACTTGTTTATCTCGTTTATTTTTTTGGTTTTTTTCAACGAAATATTTTAGCAAATTAGTTTGCGACTTAGACGTCACGGTTTGGTGGGCACATCAAGGATTCTTTATTTGACCGCACCTAAAACAATAATTGTTTGGCTATATTTAGGAATTTTGTAGTAAACAACATTCCTGTTTTCATTGAATTTTATTGCTACTAATCCAACAATTTTCCAGAAATTTTACAATTGAATCAAGTCAACACTGATATGGTTCGCACTACCACCATCATCGCCATCACCTTTATTATTGGGGGTGGTGGTGGTGGTAGTGTTGGTGGTAGTAGTAGTAAAGCCGTAGTACTTATTATTGTTATTATCATCATTACAACTATCACCGTTACTATATCTAATATTATTATTGTCCATTTAAAACGGGCTTGAATTTATCAATAGAGTTCTTTTCTCTGACTTTTCTCTAGACTTCACATGACTTGTGTAGTTTGTGGTATGGGAATATCATAAACATTTTCTGACCACATGTTGACAGATGATCGCTTAAAGGGATTTGACGGGCATCAGGATCCCTAATTTACTGTCTGCGCACACGTGAACGTTCTGATAATGCATGCCCAGTCTGAGCAACGTATATCTTTTCACAATTTGGGTTTCTGATGCAGCAAATTAAATTTCTGCTTTTGTACTTCTTATTGGCATTTGCAAATATTCTTCCGGTTTTTGTGTTCATATATTGACCGGTGTGTATGAACTGACATGTACCACATCGATTATCATTGCATTTAGATACAATGAATGATTTGTCATTGTTGCTTAGGTCAAACTTGGCCTTTGTTAATAATTGTTTCAAGTTTTTCGGCTGTCTTTTACTTACAAACATAGCTCGATCCTTGATTGTATCCTTTAATTCATTACTATGGGCAATAATCAGCAAGTTTGCATTGGCAATGGTTAAGATATTTTAGTGACACGGATTGTATGTCACTATAAATAGTATGACCTGTTCTTGTTTTCCTCTTTCTTGGGTTGCCCTAAGTTGTTGTATGAGTATTTCTATAGCACGTTATATACCATTTACTATAAGTAGAGGCGAGTATTTTTCTTTCGGAAGAATTTTTTTTGAATTCTATTAGGCGTTTGTCTCTGGTATTCACATCTTCCTCAATGGCACGAATTTTTCTGGCTAGGCAGTATGGGATATTGCGTTTTGTATGTGTAGGATGGCACGATTTAAAGTTCAAGTATTGATGCGTGTATTTAAAGTTCAGGTATTGTGTCGGGTGTTTATAGTATATATCAATGGTGATGGTGGTGTCATTTTTAATTGTATATATAATTATGCATATATAGGTTAAAGATCCCCTTCCGTCACGAATGACCATGGAATTGAAAGTTCCCGTCCGAGGCACAAGTCTGGGCAACGTTGTTTTGTAGAGGACCAACAGCTGCCCATGCGTACCAGTCTTCCCTCTTCACGCCACCGCTGTTGTCCAAGGGACAGGCAAAGACCGATACAGCTTGACACCAGTGACGTCACAGCTCATTTCGACAGCAACGTGAAATTAAGTGTCTTTCTCAAGAAAACAACACACAGCCCGGTCCAAGAATGGAATCCACAACCTCACGATAATAAACCCGATATATG
>NC_042999.1:103708214-103733214 GCF_006345805.1 Octopus sinensis
GAACCCGAGCTGCTCCAGTGATTGCGAACTTTGTAATGGGTTACCTAGAGCTTAAAATGTATCAATCATCACTACAAAAATATGGCACCTCATTTCATTGCTATTTAAAGAAGAACTAGAAGAGCTATTTGGACAATTGCTTTATACTTTGGAAAGACAGCATGGACAAACTCCTCGATTTCAAAATAATGCTTAACAATATTAATAGCAACATACAATTCACCATGGAGCACAGCAATAAACAACTCCCTTTTCTTGACATCCTAATTAAAATAGTCAATAACCACATCGAAACAGACATCTATAAACCCACAGATTCCAAACAATACCTATTATTCAACTCATGCCACCCCAAACACATAAAAATGAATATACCTTATAATCTAGCAAAAGGAATATGTACCATAGTTTCGGACACCTATACTCGTGAACGAAGATTCCTTGAACTCAGATCAATACTAATCAAAACACATTACCCAATATCATTAATAAATGATGGCACTAAACGAGCCATGGAAATAGATATACAAACATTAAGAGAAGTCAACCGAAATACTAAACCAGACTTAAAAATACTCCCATACATTTCATACACAACCATAGAAACAACGAAGCCTTCAACATTATCATCCAAAATCGTCCCATCCTCACAGGAGATAAAACAATGAACAAAATTTTAGGCTCACAAAATTATCAAGAGCAAAAAGCAACCTAAATCATTGAAAAAATATTAACCAGCGCAAGACTATATCCATTAACAGCAGAACAAAAAGTGAAAAAATGTGGTCGACCTAACTGTGGTACATGCCCTACTTTTTGGAGGGTTCAGAATTCCACTTTAAACAAGGTGAAATATTTAAGATAAAATCAAATTTCACCTGTGCCTCGGAAAATCTAATCTATGCCCTTACATGCTTAGAGTGTGGTAATAATTATATTGGCCGAACAGGAATATCACTCCGTCGAAGACCCACTCTCCACAAAGAACAAATCCGCCACCCACAATACAGACAGATACAGGTTAGTGAACACATAGAAATGTGTGCTAGGAATCTTAATCCTAATTTCATAATTCCAATTCAATATGAACACATAACATGATACAGAACACTACTAACCTTTCAATTAATACCACTAACCCTCATACATCCCATACACCATTCATATTACAGATCTATATCTACCCTAATTGCACCAAATCCAGAACTGCTTACCTCCCTTACACATAATCGTTTTACTCGGGGACTAGTAGACCTTACACCGTTCATTAATCAGTGTACATTCAAAGCAATGATTAGTAAATTCACGCAACCGGTATGCTTTTGAATCTCTTTAACAATTCACAATAATGACTTTTATTACTTTTATTCCTACCTCAGTTCATCTAATTGTATATATCTATCGCTACTTTTCATAAAAAGCCTTTACTTTTTTTGATTTTCAATGTGCATTTTCGCATATTTTTCTTCTTATTTTCCCCTTACATTTCCACGTGTAGTTTCTATTTTCTTTTTGTAATATATTTCTATTATATGTATGTATGTATGTATGTATGTATGTATGTATGTATGTATGTATGTATGTATATATATATATATATATATATATATATGTGTGTGTGTGTGTGTGTTGTGTATATATATATGTATGTATGTATTATATATATATATATATATATATATATATGTATACATAAACATATGTCTACATATATATATATATATATATATATATATGTGTGTGTGTGTGTGTGTATATGTATGTATATATATATATATACAGACTCAAAAATATTCTTACGTAATGGAGTACAACACATACAATCTCAGAGAGATTTTATATATTACGCTTTTCAAATACTGTTGTTGAACGTAAGCTAAAACATCGTAAAACTACGCAAATGACAGAAACAAATGCAAAATATCACGCACAATCACATCATAATACTGCAAACACATAATAAGCACACACACACATACATGCGTAGTTGTATCTACATACACACATATTTAGATACTTACCTATATACATACATTTTTGCTCGATTGATGTAAAAAGACATTAAAGTCAAAATACGAAACATCATTTCTTAAAACAATAGTAACACGTTAGACATTTTCAATGTTTTCATTTACACACAGGAGCATACAGACTCATAAACACACACACACGTATGTGTGCGTGTGTGCACATAGATGTATATAAATACATATATAATATGTATACACACATATTTATATACAAGTATACATACATATATAAACTATAAATATAGTGAAATCTCAAGAACTCACCTAAACGTGACACACGAAAGCATTATATGAATAGCATACAAACAAAAACACTGTTTACAAACAAACATTTACAAACACAAAAGAATATGCACGGATCACACGTCGCACATATTGCATTTAAAATAGTATGTAGATATGATATAGCATAAAATGTTAATGTGTCAATCACAATAACTTAGCAACGATCTAGAAAACTTCAACATACCTCCCTGCAAACATTTAACACATAAAATCGTTATATGGCATACATCATTTCAAACATAGCAACAGATTACCAAATCGTCAGAAAAGTTAGGCGTAAGCAACTTAAATACAGTACCTACAGCAAACAAAGTACAGGCGTGAGTGAGTTGTACTGACTTTCTGAACTTCTCAATTGCCGCGTTAGTCTGAGTTCGATTCCACTGTGTGGTACCCTGTGTGAATATCTTCGCTCATAGCTTTGCGTTGATCAATGCTTTTATAATATCAATTTCGTACACGAAAGACGGGTGAAGTCTGTCAAGGATATATATATTCAGGTGAGTGTGCATGTGTAAATACACACATACATACATACATGCATACATACATACATACATACATATGTATATATTTATATATATACACATAGTATAGTGCTAAGCCAACCAAAATCTCGTGAGTGGATTCGGGAGACGGAAACTGAAAGAAGTCCGTCATATGTGTGTGTGTGTGTGTGCGTGTGTTTCTTAGTCTCTTTGTGTTTGTTCATCATCACCGACTGACAACCGATGTTGGAGTGTTTGCATCCCGCATACTAGCGGTTCAGCAAAATGAGATCGATAGAATATTCCCAGGCTTAAAAAAGAATAAGTACTGGTGTCGATTTGTTTGAGAAAACCTTTTAAAATGGTGTCCTAGCATGGCCGCAGTCCAATGACTGAAACTAGTAAAGGATAAAATATATCAATTCATATTTCTAGTAATGTGAACAACTCTTTCAAGGGTATATGAGTTAGTGTCCTTTAACTGACTCTAATGTTGATCTTGGAGAAACCAGAAAGAACTAATTTTTAGATGGAGGAAGAACAAAATTTTAATATGGGATTAAAGCAGATTAAAACGCTATCAGTTGATGGGGAAGGACATAATGTTGATAGGGCACGGAGAATATGGGTGTAGCTAGAATAAAATAGAAAAATAAAATATAGAAAAAAAGAAAATGTAAGACGAATTAAATGTAAATTGAAACAATATCAGACGTCACCGCATTGATGTAGTTTTATTTGGATGGAAGTTGTGATTCTTAGTTGTGTAATGGGATTTTTCAAAGTGTTTGCCTTCCACAAATACCTTTAATTTGGTATCTAAATTGAAGTCCCTTCATAACAAAGTCTATTTTTACGCAGCTCAGAACTTTGTAGCTAACGCAGGCACTTTGAGAAGCGCTTTTTATGCAACTGGGAAACACCACCTTCACCCAACTAAAGACACATACAAGTAAGGATATATGATAATGCTTCGTATTAAACTTTCTTCATCTTGTGATTTCTTCTTTACACTCTTCTGCTTTACTTGTTTGTTTTGTTTTTTTCTTACAACACCCATCTTCATATTTTATCACCGATATTATATTCCTCCAATGGCCGTGTTTTAATCTCCCTTAATGCCATATAACATTTTGTTTTCCGATAAATCCTTGCGTCTAATATATTTATTCCGCCTGATTGGAACAATTTCTCGCTTATCACTTTGCCATCGGAAATGCGATAAACTAGTGACTGACCTGTTGAAAAGAACAGCTTCACCGTTTACCAAGACATAATACTACAAAAATAACAAAGAAATAGACAAACGTATGCTGGTGCACAATTTCTTCAGATATATATATATATATATATATATATATATATATATATATAAGCTCTAAAACAAGTAATATATATAAATATATATACGAAGCAATATACAAACATAAGCAAGTATCTTCATGGAATATAGTTTCTCAGATATGTTAAGACGTACATATTTTTCAATTTTCGTGATGTTTACATTTCCTATAAGTTTTACTATAAGTTTTGTATCGTACAAGACGGAACAAATTCAGAAAGAATTAAGCGAGTGATTCTGATTGGCTAGAATAAAAGATAAATATGTAAAAGAAATCGACAGGAAATTACATTTTCCTTTTTATTTTAATTAAAACTCTTATATTAACTAATTAATGGTTTGTTGTTTTACAAACGAAATAAATAATATTCGAGATCTTCGTTAATATAGTTCTTTATTCAAAAAAGGAAACAGAGAAAAATTATACAAATTGAAAATAAGATTAGATATCATGATTTAGTTTTTAATATATAACTATATTAGGTCGACAAGCTGGCAGAATCGTTAACACGCCGGGCAAAATGCTTAGTAGTATATTTCGTCTGACGTTACATTCTGAGTTCAAATTCCACCGAAGTCAACTTTGCCTTTCATCCTTTCGGGAGCGATTAAATAAGTACGAGTTACGCACTGCGTGCGTGCGTGATCTTTCTTTAGAGAGAGTTCAGGCCAGTTGCTGACTAAGCAACAAGAAATTTAAAGTTAAGAGTGTCCCCTTGTGTTTGTAAATATGTGGTTGAATTGGAATGCTGGTTCAATAGTTTATGCATACACCCAAGTATGTGCATCTGTTTCTAATAAGATTCTCAGATAGAGAATTTTAAAAATGTTTTGCATATCTTCACTGTGCCACTTATAGATTGGATTTGGAAAATCAGCGTCAGTTTTTTTTTTTTTTTGCTCTTTCTCCATGCTTTTTTTTAGTACATAACCTAATGATAATAGTACATAGCCTAATGATGATAAGTACAAATAAGAATTCATACTCTGGGTATTAGAGTTCTGCATTAGCTTTCCTTAGACGTCCCATTTTTCCTGGACTTTTCATTGTATATTCACATGTGCTTGGCAGCTGACCTTTACAATAGTGCATGGCTTTTGTTCCTGGTCCCACAGAACAATATCAGATTTGTTATACTTGCACCGAATTTATGCTTTACTTGCGGTGTTCCACTACTATTCTTTCTTTTTAGAAGTGTGAATACCTCCTAGTTCTCACATGCCCTTGATGTATACGTCAGGGCAGTCCTTTCTGCAGATAGCATTGTAAATAGTCTTTGGAATCATATACCTCAAGGTCGATAAAATAAGTACCAGCTGAATAATGGAGTCGACATAATCGACTTAGCCCCTCACTTAGAATTGCTGGCCTTGTGCCAAAATTTGAGACCAGTATATAGTAAATACACGCACACACAAACCACACGCATATATAGCTACTCACACACACGTACATACATACATACATAATAAATATATATATATATACATATATACATATACGTGCATACATATATATATATAGATATACATAAATACATATATATACATATATATACATCTATAGATATATACATGCATATGTATATATATATATACATATACTTGCATACACATATGTATGTATGTATATGTATGTATATATTTCTACATACAAATATATATTTTTATATATGTATATACATTCATGTATACAAACCTACATATACATATATACATGTACATACATATATATGTGTGTGTATATATATATATATATATTATATATATATATATATAATATATATATATATATATTATTGCGTTTAGTCATTATTACCAGATAAAAACGAAGTATATATATATATATATATACACACACACACAGAGTGTATATATACATATATATATATATATATATATATATATATATATATATAATATATATATATATATCTACGTATATATACAACATAAGAAAGAGGAACTAAAATTTCGTTTCCTTAAACATGCTACAATGATAAATCCTTTTCTGAAAGCCTATAAAAAGGTGAGCTGTATTCATACCGTTTGAGAAGCTGCTACGTAATTATAATCATAGCATGATGCATTCCACTGCTATATAACAGTCCCATTAATATTGATAAACTGACTTTTAGTTGTACCTAGGGTTTATAGGCTTTTTTATAGACTTTTTTTTAGGGAATCTTGCACACATACAAAGTCACACGCACGCACACACAACACGTACACATGTATATACACGGACAAACGCACAAACAGAACACATATTGTTGATAATCTACACTCACACAGTCACGTACGTACGTATGTAAATATATACATATATGTATGTATGTATGTATGTATGTATGTATGTATGTATGTATTTATACATGCATGCACACACATATAATTATATATCTATATATTATATACTCGTATACATGCATGCATAAATCTCTATATCATATATTGATATAATATATAAATATACTTATATAAATTCATATATATATATACATATATATTTAAATATATGAACACATATATATACACATATACATATATATACATATATATATATATATATATACATATACATATATATATATATATTTATTCATTTATTTATACACACATACCTACAAACACTGAGACACACATAGACACTAATGAATATGCATATTGTTATATGTATACATATATGCCTTTGTGTGTGTGTGTGATGCGTTTGTATGTGTATATTTCTATAGAAACGCACCACACACACACACAAAGCATATATATATACATGCTTTCACAAACGCCCACATGATGTGTGTGCGTGTACGTGCATCTGTGTGTGTCTGTACGTGAAAATTTATGTGCATATATCTATATATAGATATATGTATATAAGTGTATGTATATATGTATGAATATAAATGTGTGTATGTGTGTATGCATATAAATGCATGTATGTTTATATACATATATAAGAGATACCTCTACTTTCCACATAACCTACCAAATTCTCAATTAATCTCAAATTAAGTGAGAATTACGAGGGGCGTTCAATAAGTAATGCCCCTGACCCACTTCCCATAGCAGTAGAGCAATGAAACTTAGCACAGTTATTAGTCTTTTTCTACATAGGAACCACCCAGAGTTACGCATTTCTTCCATTGTTTGATGCAGCTCTGGAGACCGTTTTTATAGAAGACCCAAGCTTGGTCCTCCAACCACGATGTGACTTCAGAAATCAAGGCTGCATCATATGGGAAACGCTTTCCTTTCAAAAACAACTTCATGGCTGGGAAGAGGTGAAAATCAGAGGGTGCAAGGAGTTCATAGCCGCACGCCTGTGCTTCTGATCTGGCGACACGCGAGTTGTGGACCGGAGCGTTGTCCTGCCGGAGGAGGATGCCTTTGCTGATCTTGCCCCGCCTCTTGATTTTGATATCTTCTCTTAATTTCCTCAAAAGTGAAGCATAATAGGCTCCTGTAATTATGGTACCCTTTGCCAGGAAATCTGTCATCACTCCTCTGTCCTGGTTCCAGAAGACTGTGAGCATGACCTTGCCAGCGGAGGGCTGCACCCTTGCCTTCTTTGGAGGAGGTGAGTCACGGTGCTTCCACTGCATTGACTGGGCTTTGGTCTCTGGATCATAGTGATGGACCCAGGTTTCATCCTGTGTAATCAGTCTTTTGAAAAATTTTGACGCATCTTCTTGGCACATCTCCAAATTTATCCTCGAGCACTCGACGCGTTCTTGCTTCTGGAAAGGTGTAAGCAACCTGGGAATCCATCTGGCAGACACCTTTTGCATATGCAAATGGTCATGAATGATAGTTTCCACAGACATGGTACTAATCTTGAGCTCATGGGTTATTTGGCGAATAGTTATGTGTCGATCTTCCAAAATTAAAGCCTCAACTTGACGGACAGATGCCTCATCAATGGCAGAAGGGGGGGCGACCAGATCTGGGAGCTGTTTCCACAGAATTCCGACCATGTTTGAATTCACGATGCCAGCGTTTTACAAGGTCATATAATGGGTCATCATCACCATAAGTTACTTTCATTTCATCAAAAGTCTCCCGGGGTGTGCGTCCTTCAAATACAAAAATTGGATCACTGGTCGACACTCAACAGGCTCCATTTCACACTTGACTCAGTTCAAACACCTGTAAATCAGAAACCACAATTATTTCAGAGCTGTAATTTGTCACTTAATCTATAGAGATATACATAATTACACATGCAAAATTTCAGCTAGATCAAACAACTGCAAGTGGGCCAGGGGCATTACTTATTGAACGTAATAATTCATTTCCGATGGAATCATTTTCTTAGGAATTGTTGCGCACCATTCATTTAACGCATGTACAACCACACACACACACACTCACAAACATGCGTGAACATATATACACATATATATATATATATATATATATATATATATATATATATATATATATATATATATAATATATATATATCACCGTGACCGATCAGGTTATCAGATGTTGCTACACATCGCTGGTCACAATGCGCTTCGCATTGTTTTAGCCTTCAAAAGACGCCACCCCGTTGGCTAAGCAAGTGAGAGAAAGTTGTGGCGAAAGAGTATAGCAGGGATGGCCACCACCCCCTGCCGGAGCCTCGTGGATCTTCACGTATTTTCGCTCAATAAATATTCACAACGCCCGATCTGGGAATCGAAACCGCGATCCTACGACCGCGAGCCCACTGCCCTAACCACTGGGCCATTGCGCCTCCACACACACACACACACACACACACACATATATATATATATATATATATTTGAAAATATGTATGTATGTATATATCATACATACATATTTATGACTAAATCATTCTTCATAGCCTAATGGTCCCTAAAAGGTAGCATGTGTCTCATACGCTGTATAATTAAACCACACCAACATGATGCATGTGTAAAGAAACTGAAAGACATTTCTGAAAAGAAACTCTCGCACGGCAATCTTATGTGAATTTGTAATGATGCAATACGGCAATACTGACATGCAAATAGAATATGGAGATGAGAAAATCATCCTAGATATATGAATATTAATATGGACCTTTACAACATAATAATTACAACTGAAAGACAATGAAGAACTAATAATATGTTTAACATATGGCTATAAATATTTCGGGGAAAGGAAGTCCTGTTATATCAAATGCAATTGTTCACGAATTTTAAATTTAGTGACTCAGAGTCGTGTCACAATCTAAATACACGTGACAAAATCCACCAAAGCATCTTGTCCGAGCTATAACGATTTTATGAGCCAACACTTTATGTAATAGTAATAATAATCTTTTCTTCTATAGTCACAAGACCTGGATTTTTGTGAGGAGATGGACAATCGATCAAATCTACCCCAGTACGCACTGGTACTTTATTTTTCGGCCCCGAAAGGATGAAAGGCAAAATCGACCCCGGCGGTATTTGAACTCAGAGTGTTAAGACGGTTCTGCCAGCAAGCCACCTATAATAATAATAATAATAATAATAATAATAATAATAATAATAATAATAATAATAATAATAATAATAATAATAAAAAGATGGGCTACAGCAAATAAAAGATGGGCTACAGCAAATAAAAGATGGGCTACAGCAAATATTCTGCTCAATACCACAGATTTGCTTGTCAGTTGTTTGACCTTAACCAGTTGAGCATGTCCCTTAGTGGCTGACGATATGTGCATCTCTGATCACGAGCAGAAGTAGTGGGGGAGCATCATAGCCATGTGTTGAGAAGGATTCTTTGGGGTTTGAATAATTCACCTCTGGAAACATGGGTGTTTCGTTCAACGTCCTTAAACAACCCTTATTCAGGGACCATTTGAGCAGGATGGGTTACTCGATCTGAAGAAAATTCTAACTGGGCCCCACCTGCAAGGTCATGTGCTGTTTATCTTGATATGAGATCACCATATCGCGCACATATGGTTGTGATGCATGTGCCTGGTGTACCCTTATCAGACGGGTAGTCATGATGGGTATACTGGGCTTCGTATATTTTACCCTAGTGTCACTTTGATGGCATGCTCTGCTCGCTCACTCAATAATAATAATAATAATATAATAATAATAATAAGAAGAAGAAGAAGAAGAAGAAAAAGAAAAAGAAAAAGAAAAAGAAGAAGAAGAAGAAGAAGAAGAAGAAGAAGAATGGTATTGAACAGAATATTTGCTGTAGCCCAAATTTTATACCAAGACAAAACATGTACATGATAGCACTCGATTGTAGTATTGTCGCTTTGCAGAACAGTACCATCCTATATTCTGTAAGAATCCTTAGATTCTTGTGATTTGTTGTCACCAAATATCAAGACAAAATACCTGCTAACTAGATTAGCATGCGCTAGCGTAATAATAATAATAATAATAATAATAATAATAATAATAATAATAATAATAATAATAATGCCCATTACCAGGCAGTGGTTCTCATGGCTTCTGATCTTAACTGATTGGAAGCGTTATCATGTACATAGGTTTGTCTTGGTATAAAAGATGGGCTACAGCAAATATTCTGCTCAATACCACAGATTTGCTTGTCAGTTGTTTGACCTTAACCAGTTGAGCATGTCTCTTGGTGGCTGACGATATGTGCCTCTCTGATCACGAGCAGAAGTAGTGGGAGAGCATTATAGCCATGTGTTGAGAGGGTTTCTTTGGGGTTTGGATAATTCACCTTTGGAAACATGGGTGTCTTGTTCAACATCCTTAAATAACCCTTATTCAGGGACCTTTTGAGCGCGATGGGCTACTCGATTTGAAGAAAATCCTAACTGGGCCTCACCTGCAAGGTCATGTGCTGTTAATCTTGACATGTCGCGCACATATGGTTGTGATGCATGAGCCTTGTGTACATGCATCAGACGGGTAGTCATGATGGGTATACTGGGCGTCGTATATTTTACCCCAGTGTTACTCTGATGACATGCACTGCTCTCTCACTCAATAATAATAATAATAATAATAATAATAATAATAATAATAATAATAATAATTTATCTTCTTTCTACAAATGGAGAATAATGAACGCGCATTGTAGTGGTAGAGTGCAAAATGTAGTGGGGGGTTATAGCAAAATATACCCATTTTATAATAAATTTACTTACGAGCTGCGCATCCCACTATCCCTTACTCTTCCACTACAAGTGGAACATGAACAAGTTGATGAAGACTTGGCCGAAAAGGAAACTGTATCTTATTGACCTGGAGACATGAACGGGAAAGAATCCTGTTACTACTCATTGCTTTTTAATAAAAGAAAAATTATTGATTTCATAAGCCTAAAATTTAGTTTTATTTTTTTTAAAGAATGTCTCGTTTATTATTTACCTGAACATTTTATTAGCTTTAATGCGTTTTTAGAAAGATATTAGTTATTGTATCCTGAATATATGAGGTTTGCAGCTATAAATTTGATTTCCTCTTATCTTGAGTTAACTTTCAGAAACAATTTGAGGAGCTGCAATTTGAAAATCTATGATTACAAATACCTGTTTAAATTTATTCTTAATTATTGTGATAATTTTTAAACCTTGAAATTAAAAAGAAACAGACAATTATTTAAATATGATATTTTAATATTAATATATATCATTAATATGGAAAGCATTTTTTATTAGCATTAAATCAAGTTTATTTTATAAAAATTCTATTATCCTAAGAATAATTTTTTTTATTAAAAGCTCTGATTAGACTTTAAAGTTGTAGGCTGAAATTAAAAAGTGCTTATTTTTAAATATTTTTTAGAAACTTTAATCTTTTTTTATAGGAAGACTCAGGCTAAATTCTGAAACATTTGGCGTTCTTTCATAAATTTATTTTTCTTTTAAAACATACGTCCATTAATTTTCTTGACGACTATAAATAAAGGAGTTTTCTAACTACAGTAACAATTTTAAAGAAGTGAATGAATCTAAAAGGGTTTTATTTGGTGATTATTATGTGAATTTTCTTGTTAATTATCATTGATTCCAAGAGGAAAATCTCCTCTGGCCATTTTTATTTTAAGGTAGAAAGTGCTAGAGCATTGCTGACCTGTGGAATTAAGTCGAACAACTGTTATCACGTCCAGGATGGATCTAGCTATCAGTAGCTTCCATCGTGAAGATCTCATCACCACCCTCCTTTGGCCTGGAAAGGCAGGTAGCTTTGTCTGTCTGTCGGCTATGGTGAAAGGGATTTATAAAGGACGAGACTGAAAGGGCTGAAGAGAAACACTTTCCTTTTCAGCTAAGACTGTTGACTTCTTCAAGTTCCACGTGGAAAGGAAGGTGTAGGTGAAGAGGTAGATGCTGCACCCTCACCACTTCGTATAATCTTTATTCTTTTATTCTTTAACTTGTTTCAATCATTTTGTCTGTGGCCATGCTGGAGCACCGCCTTTTAGTCGAACAAATCGACCCCTGGACTTATTCTTTGTAAGCTTAGTCTCTTTTGCCGAACCGCTAAGTTACGGAGACGTAAACAACACCACCATCTGTTGTCAAGCGACACAAACGCGAATATATATATATATATATATATTATATATATATATATATATATATATATATATATATATATATATATATATATATATATATATATATATACTTTATTTAAAGCAGCAGAAAATTCAACAAAATCTGTTACTCTGAGTTTCTCGTTGCCGTTCATCAGACAGTTTTTGTTAGAATGGAACCGATATATCAATTCAATCCAGACTCTTACAAACGCTATACCTTTAAAAAATGGACTTGTTTGATTGGCCCTTTAGAAATAACGGTCAATCTTCGAGCGATACACAAAAAATGAGCTCAAAAATATATATGTATATATATATAAAAATTATTAAAAAATTTATAAAATTCGAGGAAAAACCTTACATTGAATAAAATACATATTGACGTTAATGAAGAAATATAATTAATATTTTGTGCTCAAGCAACCAGGCTAACTTGAGATTTGCGGAGTTTGTTGACTGCCCTTGGATAGTGTTTTCCCTCTATTGATGAGATTACTGTTAGTTCTTATGGCTTTTATTGTTTACACCTGTTTATGTTAAATCCCCGCTATCCTTTGTTTCTTATTGTCCTAAATGTTTTGTGGCCGTGTGGTCAATAGAGAATGTGTTGTTGTTGCTGCTGCTGTTACTGCTGCTCTTGTTGTTGCTGCTTTTACTGTTGTTATTGTTGTTGCTGTTGTTGTTGTTGTTGCTAAGCAACAAGACGGGTAAGTGTGATTAGGTGATGGTCTAGACCTTGGAAAAAAAAACTTTGGTCGCCTTGTTGTAGTCGAGGGCTCTTCGTTGACGCCCGACACCACTGGGGGGTAGCCCTCGAAGTCGCAGTAAATGGAGATCTCCAGGTCCAAATTCTTGAACGGTTGTTGTTGCTGCTGTTACTGTTATTAGTGTTGTTACTGCTGTTGTTGATGCTGCTGCTTTTAGTATTGCATGTCGGCGGTAAATTAGCTGAAAAGCTAGAGCGTCGTGCGATATACCGTGCGGTATTTAGTTACAGTGCTTTACACTCCGTGTTCAAATTCTCCGATATCAACTTTGCATGTCATTCTTTTGGCGGGAACTGTTAATAGAGTGTCCCTCTAGTACTGAACCTATTTCATCAACTAATCCATACCCTACTCCCACCAAATCTCTGACTTTGGAACTATGTTAAAAACAATTATTGTCGCTCTGTATTTGTTTCCTGCTTCAGAAACACGCTTTAGTATAATATTCCTTGTATGTCTACTTCGTTTTTACATAACACACCAGGTTCCTTTCAGCTCAATAAAGTATTCTGTACAATACAATTAAGATTCAGTGAAATAATAGTTTTCATTCGAATACATTTTTTTCCATTAATCACCATAATAAAACTCGGTTAGGTGTATGAAATGAAAATGTTAAAAAAATATGAAAGAAATCTGTATATTTTATATAAACAAGAGAGTAGATCGCTCTTCTCTTTAGAATATAATAAACTTTCTGTTTCCTTTTCATGAAACCCAAACGAAAGACCAAACGTATACAAACTAAAATCTATGCAGACTTTTTATTTTCATATGGCAGCTATTTTACTGGAAAAGATTGTTTAAATAAATGTCAACTATTGAATGTTTTCTGAACACTTAGAGTAAACCGGAAATGATAAAACTTTGGAACGAATAATTTCAATACTGATAACAGAAATATTGCCAACCTACCAGAGAGAATGCTATTTGTTCTTTCAGTTATGAGTGTGTGTGGGGGGTGTACATATAAATATAATACTCATAGGTTAATACATATATCATATATGTGTGTGTATGTGTGCAGCATAGTTGAAAGGAAAGCTTTTCCCTGTATACACAAATGTATGTATGTATATGTGCGTATGTGCGTATTGGTGTGTATGTGTGTAAGCGCATGTGATATCTACGTATTCATTTATAGGGAATGTATGTATATAATAATGTTTATTATTGAAAAACATATCTCTAACACATTTCTGATACTTTATCTTACTCATTTCGGACTTACGCATCTAAATTTTAACTGCTCAAAGTGTATATAATGGCTGCACGTTTATGTACATCCTGTTGTACTGGCCACTCATTTCTGCGTATTTCCAATCAAAATTAAAATGCATTCAATTTATTGCAATGCTTCTTACGTTAAATATTATACCTTCGTATGCATATGTGTAAAATGTGCAAATACTTGTATTTTTATGCTACTTTTATTAGCCACTTTATTCCTCATTGAGTAGGCCTGTGATCCAAGGTATTCATTCATGACCATCGCCTCTTTTGTTTTCAGACATATCTAGAAAATGGCATTAACTTTTTAAGATGCTAAAACCTGATTTCAAGGAGATTTCAATGCTATTTTCTGAAATGTTCCTTTGAGGCCAATCAGTGCTGAAAGTCAAAAGCTAATTTCTACCAACAAAATTACTAACGTATCCGTCGATGGTAGATCGAACTAACTTAACCGACTGTCCAGTTCAACTAGGACATTGCAACCATCTTATAACTAACAGAATAAAAATGTTAACAAATACCAAACCATACATTTGCTTCCATAGTTCATCTCTAAAATACAGCGAATATACGGTAGCCATTTTGAATACAAGTAGTTTCAAATCTTTTGTGTTGTTGAATTGACTCTCGTTTACAGAAAAATTATCCCTGTTCTCTGCATATAATAACATTTTTTTCTTCAGCCATTGCCGCCATCTTTCAAAAAAAACGAACGTTCATTTGTCGTAAAACTTCAAATACACTGTTAACTATTTCTAATCATCCTGATTTGAAATAGCCGATGTTTAAAGTTCAAGTGATGTTTCAAACATCTATTGTTGTCGTCTGCTTTAAGGTCGGGAACAAAAGACAGTCGTTATATCCCATTGTTAGATGTTCAGTGGTGAAAAACACAAACGAAATAAGCGTTTCCTGTCACTGACGTCTTTATGGTTGCTCAACCGTACAATAAATCGATGAGGCAATTGATTTTCATGCATTTATATATATTCGTACATATATGTGAGCGTGTTTGTTTATGTGTGCGCGTGTGTGTGCGTGTGTTTAAGCATGTGTACTTGTGTGTATGTGATTTTACCCTATTTAGCAACCTCTTTAAGTCAGTGTATATTGCCTTTGAATATTTAGTATCTATGATTGTGCGTTTTTACGTTGTTTTATAAAGTGAACGTGAACGGTTTTTATTTTCTAATTTACGAAGGGGGCTATTCCAGTAGATATTCTATGTATATCTCTCTGTATAGGAAAATATGTATGTATGCATACAATATTAATTGTTACTAATGAACTTAAACTTTAAAAGTTCATTACAAAATACGATGAACAACGGTATGATTTAAAGAAAACACAACGCTGCTAAGACTTATAGAGTAGGTTGTCGTCGGTCATGCTCTGTATATGTGAGAGTGTGTACGTCTACTTGTGCTTATAACAAGACAGTGAACTGACCGAATCTTCACAACATCGGATTGGTTACTTTGCGCTAGTGGTACGGTTCTCTGCAATTTGAGTTCAAATTTCGTCGAAGTCAAGTTTGCTATTCATCCTTTCGAAGTTGTGACTACAGAAGCGATCTTGTCTTGGAGTTGATTCTTCTCGTTCACCATTATTTTCTCTGTCTCCCTTTGTAGAAGAAATTTGCTGCGCTCAGACCTAGAGAGCGGAGAGATCCGCCAAAACTAAAACTTTATCCAAAACACCATTTGCATTAGGACTATGTCCCTTTGGCTTTGTTAGAACTGTAACTGTATTCTTAACTATAAAAGCGACATAATTGTTTGCAAGACGGTTAAGTTATCACTAAACTTGAATATAGGACAGAAAAGCTATATTTGCCTGGATACACATACATATATTATATTAAAAGTTGACAATCTGCTCTGAATGTCGACGAGAACAGCATACCTACCGACAGAATTCAGAGTAGACTGTCAACTGCTTATATTTATAGAAGATACTTTCTCAGTGCAGTGCATTGAGATCGAACCTGGAACTATGTGGCTGCGAAGTAAACTTTTTGTAACCACACTGTCATGGTTGTGTTCTACTGTATCTATATCTCGATATTTATTGCGTTAGATTTCCTTTGTGGTTCTGTGCTTTGCTCCAGTACCCATTTTACTATTAATGTAGGCTTTAGCAAAAGTCTACGGCAAATGGTTGTTCCAATTTTACAAGCTCTTTATCATCCTCGCTTCAAAGAATAAAGATTTGAGACTTTTATCGTTACCGATAATTCAATTATTCGAGAAAAGCAATTTTATTACAAGTGCATTCATTAGATACTTTCTCTTCCACTGATTCTGATTAACTCAGTACCAGAAAGTGGAAAGTTCTAGATGCATGTACCTAGTTAAAACTTGACAAGATGGTTGCCTTGGAAAGAAATAATTTTATCAATAATGGCTCACAAGAGGCAAAATATCAAAAACAGCAGCAACAGCTTAGAGAGTCAATCTGACATTCTTTTAATGTGTCTAGATGACTAAACTATGATCTTTTCTTGGGTAGTTTTAGCCGATTCTAATCATCTGTAAACAATTAGATCGTGTTCGAGGTTTAATGCTAATTCATGGAATATTATCGTCCATCTTTCTCTTCATCAGTCTCAGAATTCCTGCAAAACTGACCATGGGTGCTGCTTTTTCTGCCCTAAATAAAGTACTGAAAATATTCTGATAAAATTCGGACGCTCTTGAATCAGTATGAAGGTGCTGAAGATCTAATTGCAATGTTGTAGGTGTACGTGTGTGTGTGTTTGTGTGTGTGTGAGTGTGTGTGTGTTTGTGTGTGCTCCTCTGGAATCTTTCCTCACTAGAAACATTATAAACTGTTCCCGAGATTCAATGCATTTACTCTACTTGCTACAATTAGCAGTCAGATCTTCCCAAGTACTCTACCGTCTTAAAAATAATTACACATTATAGCTATAAATCTATTAAACAAGCAGACGATAAGGGTTTGAATGCCTATGATCAAATACAATCTCTTATCAGGCCTGAACTGAGGACGAATAACAATTACAATAACAATTTTTTTCGACCATTCATTTTACACCCTTTTCCTATGGAATCTCAGTCAAGACATTCTCTTATAATTCTTATCACCCTTTCCTTTTTATTCTCTCTTTTCCTCGTCTCTTAGTAGTTACAATATACCCATCCTGTCAATATATCCACCATCCACTTAACTATTTGTTTCTCATGCAGAAGGAACTTCAGTCATTCTTTTAAGATGTTTATCCCATTAATTTCTCCACTCAAAATTTAGGTCGCAAGTACTGGTATTTCACAATGCCTGAAGGTCTCAGAGTATTTATCAAAGATCAGGGACTCTATCTATCTATCTATCTATCTATCTATCTATCTATCTATCTATCTATCCGTCTATCTGTCTATCTATCTATCTATCTATCTATCTATCTATCCGTCTATCTGTCTATCTATCTGTCTATCTACCTATCTATCTATCTATCTATCTATCTGTCTATCTATCTATCTATCTATCTATCTAGATTCAGATGAATATGGTACTTAAGTTGAGGCACCAGAATTTAGTACGGTATTATCCATACAATTTCAAAATAAGATGATTAAAATCAAAATAAGCAACAACTATCTATCTTTCTATCTATCTGTCAATCTATATATATATATATATATAATGATAAATCTCAGAGCGAGTTATAAACAGTAGCGGTAACACATCGTGACGCATATTTGCCATTTGAATATGGCTAACCCCTAAGGTGATGAAAGGTAAACACCTTGAAACTCGGGTCCGTGTGTATCATGAGTTGAAGACGGGGAGGATGACTCCCCTTCACAAATACTGAGAGGACACAGATAGTGTGTCTATAGCCAGCTGGAGGAGATATCTTCCTGGGCTACAAACTACAGTAGCATCCACCCTTAGGGGTTAGCCATATTCAAATGGCAAATATGCGTCACTATATATATAATAATTATATATATAATTAATTAATTACATATATATATATATATATATATTATATATATATATATATATAAGTAATCATTCATCCTTAATGAGTTATTCTCCCCACTGCGGGTGTAAATTTAATTGATTAACATATTTTAGTTGTCTACACTAATTATGTTAGCATCCAATTAATTAACTACGTTATACCTGCATTTTGAAATATAAAATTTATAGAATGCAAAATACCTGCTTTCTTAAATAAAAAAAACTGTAAAATATTAGAAATATCCATTTATACAACTTTGTTTATGAGATGTGTAGGTGTTAGTGCGCTTGTATTTAGGTGTGTATTTAGTATCACATTTTTAGATGGAAGCTATGAAAACGCTGTTGCTCATCACAAGCACGCACGCACACACACACACACACACTCATTCATATATGTGTATGTGTGTGTCTGTGTTGGTGCGTGTGTATGTATGTTTCTTATACTATGGCACAAATAACTTATAAGAACCAGGAGAGACTTCCCAATGCTAGATGTAATGATTTATTCTATTTGTTATATGCTGAAAATTTCATTAAATGTCGCTCAAGCTTCACGACTGCCGCCCCCCAAAAATAAGAAATGAGGAACTCTGACTGCTGTGTAACGAAGTTTTCAGCTTATAATGCACATCGATTCATATTACATACATAATACCATGCTGGCTTGCACAACGGATATTGAATGATGATGACTGTATATATATATATATATATATATTTGAATAATTTTGAATAATCCGTAACAAGATAATTCATTATCCATTTCATTATACATATATATATATATATATATATATAATATATATATATGTACATACATAATGTGATTTATATATATATATATATATATATATATATAAAACTTGATATATATATATAACGTGATTTCTTTTCCTAGTGTCCAACGCTACTATTTATAAATTTCTATACCCGGAAATATAATTATACCCTGTCTGTTTGATTTCCTTGCAAAACTTAAGACGCTAAGTAAGATATTTCCGTTGCATGTCCGAAATATTTGTCAATGGCAGTAATCTCTCACTTCTCTCTCTTTCTCTCTCTCTCTCCATTTATGCATTTACACACACATAGATATATATACATATATCTATGTGTGTGCGTGTGTGTATGCATATCTAAATATGAATGCATATATACATGCATACATACATCTGTGCTAAAAGAAAGATGTATACATAGATAGATAGACGGATAGATCGATAGATAGATAGATAGATAGATAGATAGATAGATAGATAGATAGATAGATAGATAGATAGATAGATAGATAGATAGATAGATAGATAGATAGATAGATAGCTGTGTGTGTACGTGTATGTATGTATGTATGTGAGTATTTGTATATGCGTGTGCATTTTCTTTATAGTATTACAAAATATTTCGTTTTGTCATGGAAAGTGAATAATACAACACGTTAGCATACGAAAATTAAGAGGTACACAAACATATACACTGCACAGTCAAACAGATACGCACATACATATCAGAAACAATGCTAGATCTCTCTCTTTCCTAATCCCTCTCTCACTCTCTCTCTCTCACTCTCTCTCTCTCTCTCCCTTAAGATAAATATTATTTCCCTCTTTCGCAGCTTTTGATAGATTCTTATAATATACTCCATTTTAAATAGCCTCAAGTGTAAATCACAATTTGATATATTTGTATCTTTTCATACGTATCTCCTCCCATACAAGCTTATAGATGTTTGTGCGCCTATATTTATGCAAGGATAGCATGTGTGTCAATGTATAATATATAAATAGCATGTGTGTGTGCACATTTTTGAATGCATTTGGAAGTGTCGTTGTATATGTGTGAGTAATATTTCATATTAGTGAGCGTGAATATGCTGTTCTGTGTATATTTCGTAAAAGCAGTTCCAGCAAAGACTGACTAATTACATCCGTTTCCAACAATCGATACACACGATTAAATATGAGCCATCTTTAAACTAACAACAGTAACACGAGACGAGAGCAGAGAACATATAGCATGAAATAATCTGTAATTTGGTGTTAAATTTGGATCAGTCGAAAGATTGTATGATTAAAAAAATATTGACTCGAAATTTTCTTTGTTTAATATGTTGCGAAAGATGAAAGTTCTTTAATGTTTGATGATAGAATTCCCAACAAAAGGAAATATAATATTAGTTTGCTGTGATATGTCTATGTATCTTGTTTATTTAATTTTCCTACATGCCATTTATCAAGAGATTTCAAACACAAGACATCATTTATTGTTGCTGTCTTTGTTATTACTTGACCCCAGATCAGCCCTGATCGAGCGAAAATTTTATGAAAATGCATTCTAGGAAGGCGGGAAGGAAGGAAGGAGGGAATGGCAAGAAGAGAGGAAGGAAAGAAGGGCACACGACCTTCTACAAAACCTCTCAGATGAGTGGGAAGAAGAAGGGGAAGGTGGAAGGAATTCTGAAAGCAAAAACCTAACTCGAATTCTTGAAACATTGTCGATTCAACCAAAGGTAAGCAAGAAGCCGGAGCATATTATATTGAGTGATTCATTAAGTCTACCACCAAAATAAACCAGGGACAGATTTGAATTCAGATAGCAAAGAACTGGAAGAAATACCGTGAGGTATACAGTATTACGTCTCTGATAGTTTTGACAATCTATCTTTCAGGACTAATCCATTTGTTGTTGATCCCCAAGATGATGATTTGCAAAATTTAATTTCGTGGGATTTGAACTCAGTTCGTCGAAAGTTACAAGACATGATATATATATATATATATATATTATATATATATATATATATATACAGGATCGTTTGTAGAAAACATAAATCCGAAAGAAGCACACTCTAAGATGTAGAGCAGTATATATTAAAAATGGGGAAAGCCGGTTTGTGGGATTACCTTAGGTTTCTGTCCTAAAGGATTTAGCCATATGGCGTATCGTCAGATATTGGGGGTCCGACAATACCCCATAAAACTAAACCCTTTATGAAGGTGATCCCATAAACCGGCCTTGCCCATTTTTAATATATATATATATATATATATATATATATATATATATATATATATATATATGAGCGTAAGTGTATATCAAGAGAGAGTGAGAGACAGAAAGAGTGGTGTACAATTATATTTAACATGCTCTTGTACACTTAATCACTAAAAAGACCGCTGCGGATATTCTCATTGGATTATGACTGGTGTCATTGGACTGTAAGTTCACGTGATTTTACATCAGCTATGAACTACCGTTCTATATTAAAACAACAAATATAAAATTTATTGATGTGCGCAACGTTTTGTCCAGCAGGAAGTCATTAATTAGAGGCATGCTAGGCAGCGATAATTAGAATATAGATATGTACAATTATACTTACATGTCCGTATACTCTCGAACGTGGAAAGACCTTCGCCGCGGATACTGTCTCAAGGTAGAATTCTCTTTACTGACAATATGTGTCAAAACACATTACTGGCCTATGAATGACATCGTCGGACGGTTGCTGACCAGTCCGTATCGGTGCTCATAACTGATATAGCATAACACCACAGAAACGCACATGTTCTACAGTCTAATGACGTCATTCAAAACCCAGTGGTTTGTTTTCACGTGCAATGAATATATACGTCAAATTTCTCTCCAGATACTGCCCTATGGATTAAATAAGGATTCTGATTCCAAATTCCAAGAACATTCTTACTAAATACGATAAGGACTTAAGGAAGACCTTGGGATACAACGGCCAAAACTTTGAGATTACAACAACCGCGATGAGAAGTCTAACATAATGATGATAATTCCCATCTCAAAATTTCTGAAAAAATCATTCATACACACCAGAATGGCCTACTGCTAACAACACTTTCTTTCGATCTCTGGATCATTTTATTTGTTATATTTAATAAGCGGAATATTATAGAAGCATTAAACAATCTCTGTAAGGTAATACAATATATGTATATTTTACCAAACTTCTCACCTGCACTGCTTAAAGCTTTTTTAAACATTTATATAATTTATATATGTATTGTATTATTTTATTCCTATACTGAGCGAATATCAGAAATACATAAATTTTAACTAATATTGACTGTTTGGCTTCTGGTATTTTATGGATTTTACTATTATTAACCTGTTTACGTCGTAAAAGCAAATTTTTTAGTTGATTTCTGTTATATTATAGATTTTTATCCTCGTTCTCTGTAAAATTCACAAAGAATTATCAGCAATAATATAAATGAAAATATGTTTATTTTCATGAGTGAATAGGTGCCGGCGTGGCTATATGGTAAGAAGCTTGCTTCACAGCCACATGTTTCCAGGTTTAATTCCACTACGTCGCACCTTGGGCAAGTATCTACTATTATAGCCCCAGGCCAACCAAAACCTTGTGGGTGGATTTGGTAAACGGAAACTGAAAAGAGCCCGTCGTAGAAAGGTCCAAGGAAGAGAAGACGGAGAAAGAAAATCACCAACGATACACACGCGGTCACATGATCTGTATTTCTCTTTCATGTGTAACTATGCTTTGCTTGATGCTTGATGAGTTTGAAGATAAATATTTGTTTATTAGTTTTAAACTAAAATGTGTTTACATTACATACCATAGTTCTGAAGTGCATTCTAAGAAATATACTGAACACAATTCATCAACTGTCACAAAGATTACAATGTTAATTATTATGACAAAGGTGCCTTAAGAAAGGCTGAAGTAAAAAACTTGATAAATGAGTTGGATGATGGGCAAAAGAAAGCTTTAACAGAATTCATTTTCCAATTAATTGCATCTGCAACAACATATTTCACTATCGCAAAAATAAAAAAGATGCTTGCCAAACATTAAAACCTTTCGATAATGAAGAACAGTGACAATATTCATGGTTGAGGTTCAAGCAGTTTTGTTAAAGATTTAACACATAAAGTAGAGATTATTGCTGTAATAAAATATATGCCACTTTCAAGAACAGAAATTATATCACAAAATGTGCAGAACATTTTTTTTTTCTTTTTTAAATTCAGAATTTGTTTTGCACGCATTTTATATTCAAACCGCGTATTGAAACAAATATTGTTATATTTGGTAAGAGTCATAATTGATAAAGTTCATAATTGCCTTCACCGGCTGTTACTTTTCTGTATTTCACTTATCTTTTATAAAACAGTGGATTTTTATGTTACCAAAACTATTTTTCTCTACGTCAACCAGTAAGTTGTTGAATTGGTATACATTTGTTCTTTAAAATGGTTGATTTTCGGTATACAACAGATTTTTGCTATTGCTTAAAAGAAAAAGAAGTGAAATATAGACAAGCAACAACTGGTGAGTGTGCTTATAGGCTTTGTCAACCCTTCCAAAATATAACAAAAATATACAAGTTGGTTTACAAAAATCCAGAGTTTTTTTCACTTAGTAGTTTGATGAGTCAACTGATATTTTTGACGTTTTACAACTTCAGGGTTTTATACATATGATTTCCTCACGCAACTTTATTAATGAGGAACATTTTAACTCTAATTCCTTTAAAAGGCAAAATGCATGGTAAAGATATATAGCCCCTGGTGGGTAATAAAGAAATAGCATGGTAAAGATATATATCATGTTTCAAGAATTTTATCCCTGGAAGTGATGTAACTTTTCAAAAATTAGTTTGACTTGTAACAGATGATACTTCAACTGTGATAAGAAAATATGTGTTTTTGTTTGTCTTCATCATAAGGAACGAGACTTTACTATTCTTCATAAATTATCAATACATCATTCAACAAGTTCTATGCTTCAAAAATATTAAATATGAGTTCATAATGAAGGTTATTACTAAATACTTTAACTCCGTTCGAGTTACATTCTTGTAACATAAGTTTCGTAAGGCTCATTTACATGGAGAGTATTGTGATTTCATTTTACACACAGATGCTTGTTGGTAAAATATAAGCAAATAGATATGAAAAGCTAATTCCCAAAGTCATAGATTTCTTTCAATAATGGCTGAATTTTGTAAAGAATTAAATGATCCACACTTGTTTGTTGATTTATCGTCTTTAATGACATCACACGAAGATAAATATCTATTACCGAACTAACGTGGCAGTCCATAGAAATAGAACGAATGCTGCTGTTGGTTAGCTCCGAGAGGCGATCGCCTCTAGCTAACTGGTCTGTGGATGCCAAGCCATCAAAGGGAAATTCATGACTTCCCCTAATCGAAGGTTTACGGACGCAGGTTCGTGTGTCATATAGCTAGCTAGAGGCGATCGCTTTTCGGAGCTAATCAACAGCAGCATTCGTCCTATTTCTATGGACTGTCACGTTAGTTTGGCAATAAATATTAA
>NC_042999.1:103738214-103750714 GCF_006345805.1 Octopus sinensis
CAAAATATTAGTCAACAATTATGGAAAGGGAATATAAACAGGTGTTTATTTGTCAAAAGGAAGCGACTAACCTCTTTTGTAATATGTTTTTTAAAATTCTAAGGTAGTGAGCTGGCAGAAACGCTAGCACGCCGGGCAAAATACTTAGCGGTATTTCGTCTGCCGCTACGTTCTGAGTTCAAATTCCGCCGAGGTCGACTTTGCTTTTCATCCTTTCGGAGTCGATTAAATAAGTACCAGTTACGCACTTGGGTCGATATAATCGACTTAATCCGTTTGTCTGTCATTGTTTGTCCTCTCTGTGTTTATCCCCTTGTGAGTAGTAAAGAAATAGGTATTTCGTCTGCCGCTACGTTCTGAGTTCAAATGCCGCCGAGGTCGACTTTGCCTTTCATCCTTTCGGGGTCGATAAATTAAGTACTAGTTGTGTACTGGGGTAGATCTAATCGACTGGCCCCCACCTCCCCCAAAAGTTGGTATTATAATTAGAACGGGATTTTTTAAACTTAAAAATTACTTTACTTAATTTCCTTAAGAATATATTACAGATGTTTATATTCTTTGATCTCCCAGCTCATAATATGCTTACTATGGTAACTGGTCTGTTTTCACACGTGGTGTTATACATACTGTATGTCTCTCTTTTCTAGGAATATATTCGTTTATTGTTTTACATTTAATTTCACACTTTTCTCACGCTGGGGAATAAAAACCTAATCAACAACTTTCTTATATACAACAAATATCACTTGCTAGCATAATTGTTTTGTCGTGAAACAGTTTAGAGATTAAGACTCTAAGTGCATATATTTGTTTCTTTCATACAAAGCTTGAAATTTGCAGGGAAGGAAAATCGTTTATTATATCGATTCTAGTATTTAACTGATACTTTATTTTATCGACCTCGGTGGATTGAACGATAACGCTGAACTCAGTACAATTTGAACTTACGGCATAAAGAGCCGGAATGAAAATCGCAAGGTATATTGCCCGACGTTCTGACGATTCCGCCAATTCATTACTCTTTAAATATATATGATAGTGTTTCATGAAAAAAACTAGATCACCTGAGGTTATCTAAGCAATCAGTAAATAAAAACTCCCTCCAGTCTTTAAAATCTGAACCAACAAGAAAAATATATAGATTCAATATGACCATTTGGTCGAAATTTTTTTACTAATGTAAATTGGAGTGAATCTGGTCTTGCAGTTCAACTGGCTGGAAGCTTTGACATGTTTCGGTTTTGTTTAACTTTCTCAGCAAAGTATATCCCACTCAATAAACTGGATAGAGTGATGAGCGATCAATACGTGTATATATGTGGGTGTGCTTGTGTGTGTGTATGCATGTATGTATGTATACATGCATACATACGTATACATAAACTGTAGTTTATACATATATATATATATATATATATATATATATATAGATATATATATATATATATATATATATATATATATATATATATATATTATATATATATATATATATATATATATATAAACAGCTGTTTGCAATGTTTCACCAAAAGGGAGAATTATAATTGTCACTAAATATGACTAGGGTGTTAAAAACACCAACATTGGTAAAAATGGGACCTAAAATGTTCTAGTGTGTTGACTACAGCATTAGAGCATTTTAGCTCTTATTTCTAGCAATGTTGGTGTTTCTAACACCCTGGTCATATTTAGTGACAATTAAAATTCTCCTTTTTAGCAAAACCTTGCACACTGTTGTCCATATTAATTTTATACATATACATAATGCATGAATGTGTGCGCATCACCCCCACACACATATATAAGTATATATACACGCAAATACATATATATGTGTCTGTACGCATATATATATATGTGTGTGTGTGTGTGTGTGTATATATATACATGTATGTAGATATATCTGAAACAGTGAATTTCAACAGTATGGCTGAAAAGTAACACTTCTTCAAAGAGACGTTCTGTATACTAAATATATAATTGTGATAAGAATCTCGTATATATTATATAGTGAGTGGGGATTTTTTTTTCTTTTGAACGTATATCATCACAAATTTTAAAACAGCAATTAGCCCTTTTCATATCAACCAGCCTGAGACTGCCCCTCGCCCTAAGACTTCATGTTTAAAGTGATCTCATTTAAAACATCCCATAAAACCTCTATGTCAATTTATGTTCCAAATACCGAAATTTTAATGACGGAACTATTTTACTAAATTCTTCGTTATTTCCAAAATTAGTTGGAACAGAGACAGCTTATTTTCGACATGGTAACAAAACAGCGTACATGTGCTTAAATTTCGCCTAATACTTTCTACAGCAGAGACAAAGCCTGAAATTTTGGTGGACGGGGATATTCGGTTACATCGACTTCAGTGCTTGACTGTTACATACTTTATCGACCTCGAAAGGATGAAAGGCAAAGTCGACCGCGCTGCGATTTGAACTCAAAGCGAAAGCCAGAAGAAAAACTGCTAAGCGTTTTATTCCGCATGCTAATAATTATGCTAGTTCGCTGCCTTCATCATATAGCATAATATTTGTTTTTCTTCTATATCTTTATATTTTGCTTGTTATATGCTCAATTATTTACCACATATATTTCATATAATATGCAAATCCATTGTGCGTTTCTGTGCGTGCGTGTGCCTGCGCGTGCGTGTGCCTGCGCGTGCGTGTGCGTGTGCCTGCGCGTGCGTGTGCCTGCGCGTGCGTGTGCCTGCGCGTGCGTGTGCCTGCGCGTGCGTGTGCCTGCGCGTGCGTGTGCGTGTGCGTGCGAGGATGTTTGAGAATTTGACATTTCGCATTGAATCTACTTTCCCGTTGATAATGAGTCACCCTCAGTGCTTAGCCCCCAGGTGTTTCCTGTAAAGATTCAAAATTAACATGCTTAGTATTGATTAATAATTTTTTTCTTTAATTGATATTTGATATAACACAGCCCAAAGAAATGCCGGTCTGCATGGAAAATACAAACATGCGATTTTATAAAATTCGAAGCATTGAATAAATATACTCATGTTCCAACAACTGATCCACTTCCTTGAGCCAACGGGAAGCCTCTGCGCAGCAGCACGATCTGCTAGAAGTATCAGCCTAATATTTATTAGTTTGTTTGTATGTTTATCTATCCATCTATCTATCCATCCATCTATATCGGTCGACCTATATCCTTCTATCGATCCATCTACCTATCCATCTGTGTACGATCCATTTATCTGTTTGTCTATTTGTCCATCTGTCTATCTATCTATCTATCTATCTAACATTCTGTTTCATACTCTCTCTCTCTCCCTCTCTCCCTCTCCCTCATTTTCTCCCTGAGATTACATCATACAGTCACTCAACCACCACCAAATAAGAAATAAATAAATAGGAGGCATTGAATAATGTAATTCTATGCATGCTACACATAAATACATAAATGCGAGGCAAAGCTGAGTAGTAACGAAGTTCATTTTGCTATCATTAGGTTCCAGGTTCGAACCTGTTGTCTAGCACTTTTGACAATTGACTTTTACAATTGACTAACGTAGGTTCATACCTAGTGATCGAAACTGAAAATTGGGAACTGAATCGAAGCCCAATAATTCAAAGGTTCAACCATTTCAAATGCTGCCATGTTGATTCGGTCTGTGAAATACTCAACCAACTTTCACGTTAAGTTGCCAAGTAGAATAGACTGAATAATTGCCGTCGAAACCGACGGAGAAGCCGTAATTACACTCCCAATATAAAAAGACAACAGCATGATCACGGATCGAACGCCTTTCATCATATTACATTTACAAGAACCGATCCAAACTATTCCATTCATTTGCTATGTTCCTTCTTTAAAATAATAACTCTCATTGAAATTACATCATTTCTTTTATATGTTTTTTATTCGTTGTTTCTTTTATTTTATATTTATTCATTTATTTATCTTATTTATTTATTTATTACTTTCAATCTCTATTTTGATTTATATCTCGCATTATGTGTGTGTGTGTGTGTGTGTGTGTTTTCTTAAGCAGTGAATCGAATTTTTTTTATTATTATTAATCATCTTCCCATTCTTGTAACTAATGATCAAACAAACACAAAAGATTTTTTTAAAAATTAAAAACTTTACAAAAAAACAGAAAAGCGGAAAGATTCAATCGCTTAATCTTCCAATAAAATTTAAACAACTTTAAATAAACAGAACCACCATTTTGTTGTGGGGCTTTATTTATTCTTTTTTTAATTTTGTTTGTTTGTTATTTCTTGTTCTTTTTCCATTTCGTTCGATATTATAACTGAACTTCTTCATACTACTACTACTACTACTACTACTAAGGTAGATGAGGCTCTTTTCATCCTTTTTGTGCCCTTATTATTATTGTTGAGGACAAAATATTGTAAAAAAATTCTTCATGATTATGATCATCATAATAATAATTATCATTAATGCTATCAATAATAGCTTCGATATTGTATTTATTATCATTATTATTATTATTATTATCAATAAGTACCATTTGGGTAATGGAGTCGATGTAATCAAGTATCCCCCTCCTCGTGCCTATAGTAGAAAGGATTTTCGTTTGTCTCTACGTTTGTCTCTGAGTTCAAATTCCACCGAGTTCCACTTTGTCTTATTATCCTTTCTGGGTCGATAAATTAAGTACCAGTTGAGTACTTGGGGTCGATGTAATCGACTTAACCCCTCCCTCGAAGTTGCTGGTCTTGTGTCAAAATTTGAAATCATCATCGCCATTAAGATGATGATGATGAGTAAAGTTGCGAACTAGCAGAATCGTTAGCACGCCGAACAAAATGTTTAGCGATATTTCGTCCGTCTTTATGTTATACGAGTTCAAATTCCGCCGCGGTCGGCTTTGTCTTTCATTCTTTCGAGTTCAATGAAATTAAGTGTCACTTCAGTATTGGCAGGAGGGATCGATGTAATCGACTATTCCTTCACCCAAAATTTCAGGCCTTGTGCCTATAGTAGAAAGGATTAATATTATTATAAGTAGGAAGGCAGCGGGCTGGCTGAATCGTTAGCACGCCGGGCAAAATGCTTAGCGGTATTTTGTCCGTCTTTATGTACTGAGTTCAAATTCCACCGAGGTCAATTTTACCTTTCATCCTTTCGAGGTTGATAAAATAAGTACCATGTTGAGCACTGGGGTCGATGTAATCAATTTAAACTTCTCCTGAAATTTCAGATCTTGTATCTACAGTAGAAATGAATCGCAGCACCACCAGCAGCAGCAGCAGTAGTAGTAGTAGTTGTAGTAGTAGTAGTAGTAGTAGTAGTACTAGTAGTAGTAGTAGTAGTAGCAGTGTAACCATTCCTTCTCTATTGCTCAGCTCAGTCATTAGTTCTCCATCTGTCTCTTACAAACCTACACCCATTCATATACGCAAGTACACAAATAAACACACACATGCATCAATACAGGCGTGCGCACGCGCTAACAGACGCACACATGCATCCATACATACTACATGAGAGACATCTGTTTCTGTACACTGTTTTCTTTAGAAGCTTTATTTTTAGTTTATCACCATTGTTCCGTATGCTACCACATTTTTAAATTTAATTTCAAGTTTATGCTTCCATAATTTTATCTTTTATCCTTCAATTACTAAATCGTCTGCTTTATTGATTTTTCGAATCTCCCATACTTCGAAAGCAGGGAGAAAGACAAATAAAAAGAAAAACAATAACAAGAAAAGAATTATTACAATAAATCTATCCAAGTAATATATTTTGTATATTACTAATTGCTATCCCATGGGATTGATTAACAACAGATTAGGCGATAAAACTATGTAGCACATACATTCTAGCTCGCATATATACATCCACATATACATGACAGGAAATGAATTGGAAAACACAATCACAACTATTCATGATTTTATATACAAATACGAGTGTATCTATAGACATTCGCGCGCACACACACACATACATACACACACAGAAACAGGTATAGATAGATAGATAGATAGATAGATAGATAGATAGATAGATAGATAGATAGATAGATAGATAGATAGATAGATAGATAGATAGATAGATAGATAGATAGATAGATAGATAGATAGATAGATAGATAGATAGATAGATAGATAGAAAGAAAGAAAGATATATATATATAAGGCTAATTATGGGTAAATTTATGCTTTACCCCCTGCCCTCCAACAGTAAGCACTTAGATATAAATACATAGGTATACATCCAGTAGTATATTGGATATCTGTTATCTCTTGGATGATTGTTTATGCGTGTATGTGCATCTGCGTATATTAATAGAAGAACTGAGACCGAAACTACATCCAATGCATATATATTTGCCGACATATGCATACACGAACTTATATATATATATATATATATATATATATATATATATATATATATATATATATATATATATGAGTCACCATTATTGATGGCTTCCTCATATTCTTTTCTGTTGAAGATTGTAGGCTCGAAACAAAAGACTTTCTCACTTTCCCGAACGTCATACTAATTGTTGTTCATATACCTATTAACACCTGCTTGTTGTTCATATACCTATCTTCGTCTTTTGTTTTTCGGTAGATTTCAACTATGTATATATGTGTATGTCTTGTCACCCTCCTGTAGTAATTAAAAATCTGATAGCTAATATTAGTAACAGAGTGTCTAACCTGTCTTCTTCCAAAGAAAATTTCTTGTGTGTGCGCGCGTGTTTGTTTATGTGTGTGTATGCATCTTTTATCTTACACACACTCTTGCAAATACATACACATACGCACGCGCATACACATATATATGTGTGTATGTGCGTGTGTATATATATATATATATATATATATATATATATATATATATATATATATATAGCGACCAGTTAATACAAAGGACAATGAACATGTGCGTGTACGTCATAATTATTTGAATGATAAAACGTTTAATAGAGGTGAGAAGTTAGGCAAACGATCTAAAGTTATGTTAATAAATGAAAACAAGAAGAAAAGAATCGGTTTACTATCCTTATTTTGTTTAATAATCTTACATTTCGAGAAAGCTTTCCCCTTTCAAATTGAGGAAAGAAAATTATCAAAATATTCGGAGAACTGAGTAGTTACTGGCGGGCCAGTCTATAATGGAAACAACGCATTTCTCCGAAGACTTCTTTATTTCCTCTATTGCTATTTCGATGAGGAAGTAGATCGCAGATATGTGACTGCTGAAACAGCTGTAAGAAGCTACTTGTACTCCTTCTTATATCTTTCCTCCTTTCTTCTCATCCAGCTTTAGATTCTACCTACGATGACAAGCTTTACATAATACAAATAATTTGGAGTTATTGTAAAACTGTTCCATTAGAAAGAGAATTCTAGCATATACTATAACCATTATGAACTTTCCTCGGCTGATCTTTTATCGATATCTTGTGATCTGTAACGATTCTATCCTCGTTTTTAAATATATGAATGCCATATCACATTATGACACCAGTTGTTTGGCTGCTTTTAGATTTATTCTATTCTGTTGTGTGTGGGGGGTGTAAGAATACAGGAGTTAAGGAATGGAGTAGATAAGATTCAGGCCACATATGTTTCATAACGAGCGGAACCTTGGAAGAGATAAATATCCAAGCGAAGTGTATACTGCAGGCTATTCGTCCATGTGTTAGCATGTACCTCTTTGTGACAATGTAAACTTTCATTTAATCAAGTTACCCTTGACCTGATGAGTATCCTGCGGTATGCACCTTGCTTGGATATTTACCACTTCCGGGGTTCCGCTCACTATGAAACATATATAGATGCATAGAGAGACAGACAGACAGATATGTAATATGTATGTATGTAATATTTAGGGTGGTGAGCTGGCAGAATCGTTAGTACGCCGGGCGAAATGCTTAGCAGTATTACGTCTGAGTTCAAATTCCTCCGAGATCCACTTTGCCTTTCATCCTTTCGGGGTCGATTAAATAAGTACCAGTTACGTACTGGGGTCGATGCAATCGACTTAATCCCTTTGTCTGTCCTTGTTTGTCCCCTCTATATTTTCCCCCTGTGAGCAATAAAGAAATAAGTACATGCATACAGGTAGACAGATATATAGATAGATAGATAGATAGATAGCTAGATAGATAGATAGATAGATAGATAGATAGATAGATAGATAGATAGATAGATAGATAGATAGATAGATAGATAGATAGATAGATAGATAGATATGCACTGGTACCAGCATACTGCTCAGTGCACAGATATACATTAATGTGCTTACACACTTCTGTATCGGCGATATGATAGGTTTATATGTGAGTAAATGAGATTAGAAAATTCTCGTCGATAAATAGCAGGACACAGAAATAGAATCAGCGACAGGGTGTAGTAAAAATCAATAGCTATAAATTATGAATGAGTTTTCATTTGAATAACATTCAACGAATTAATTTTTACCGGTCTTTTTCAACGAAACGTCCGTTGCAAAGGAGACCATTGGGAAATGAGATGGAGTAGAACCGAACTAAAGTACAACGTGTAACATCTTTCAACGAACGTCAAGGTTTTAGGGAATGGTTATTAGACGCTTTTTGTTTATCGTTTACTGCTGATAAAGTATTGATCTTTAGTTTACGTCTTCTTGATGTTGAGCTATTTACAGAGTAATTAGAGAATATTTATTGCAAGTCGAATCTAAAATGAAACGGAAGAATCTTTGATTGCTACTGTTCCGTTTAAGAGACTTCTAGCAGTTTTTACATCTCGTTTCAGTGATGTTAGGTTTTTCTCAAATGGTTAAGAGTGAAAATGAATGCATGGAGAAATAAGACCAGAAAAATAAATCGCACACCCAAAATGTTTACTCTCCAGCATATATATATATATATATATATATATATATTATTATTATTATTATTAGTGAATTGAGCCCATATTGTGTCTTTCTCTTCAGGAAGAAATAGGAAATCAGTTGGAAAAAACAAAAACAGAACAGAGGCGGAGCAAAACAAATCGAGTTTGGCCATGGGCTCTTAGGAGCCTCGTTCGATTTGTTTTGCTCCGCCTCTGTTCTGTTTTTGTTTTTTCCAACGGATTTCCTATTTCTTCCTGAAGAGAAAGACACAATATGGTCTCCTTATTCAATCGGAATTTGGTAAATTGTGCCTTTCGAAACACGTGTAGAATGCAATAAAACGATTTCTGTTCAATCTTCGTTCAACTCCATTTCTTCAATTCACTAATAATATTAAAATTCAATTATCCGCACCAACGCACGGTTGCAACACCATATGGTTGTACCTCCAACCGTGCCGTCTTCTGCTGTGATTTTTGCTACCAAGGTATCGGTTAAACTTTTGATTAATCTGCAACAAGATTATTCATCTTTCTATTTCACAATATATATATATATATATATATATATATATATATATATATATATATATATATATATATATATATATATATATATATATATATGCACATGATGTGCTTCGTTTAGTTTCCGTTTGCCAAACCCACTCACAATGCCTTGGTCACCCCGAGGCTATAGTAGAAAATGCTTGCCCAATGTGCCACACAGTGGGACTGATCCCGGAACCATGAGGTTGGGAAGCAAGTTTCTTACCCCGCAGTCACGCCGTACCCGACCTTGCATGGGTTTATTTTCACTTTAAAAGGATACATAAATTATTTATATTTCGGATAAATTACTTTAAAGTAAAATCACCGATAATCTTCAATTGGTCCAGCAATGTCGATTCAATCAGAATGTCGAATCCAAGTCAGGCAGAAGATCGTTCAAATTTAGCTTCATAAAAATACCAAAAATAAACAAACGTAGGATCTAGAATACTATTTTACACATATTCTTTTCCAGGAATACATGCATTTTTACAAAATACTATGCTAATTTACATAATTACTCTAAAGGAATTATTTTGAAAAAAAACTGTTTTGTGAGAAAATTAAAAAATTTAAGCGTTAACTTTTTCACTTACAGTCTTTTTTATTTTATTTTTTTTTTCATCTTTTCAGAAATTCTTTTATTTTTAATTTGTGTTTATGAATTCGTTTTGCGAGATTCCTGATGTGAAATCATGTGTTGAAACAGATATCGTTATTTTTTTTCTTGCCAAATAAACACACGCACTATATATTCGTTCTTCACTTGTTTATTATTGTTCTTATTTTATGTCCATTGTCTGGAAATCTTTCGTCACACATCTTGTAACCACTCAACGACTTCCCATCTCTGTTGTCTCCTGTTCTGTTTGGTCCATTCTGCCTTTTTAAAAAGACAGAATGGACTAAATAGTACAGGGGGACACACGTGAGATGGAAAGTTGCTCTGGAAAGACAGAAATTACTAAACAGAACAGGAGGAGACACGTGGGATGGAAAGTCTCTGAAGATGTCACCGGTGTGTGACGAAAGATTTCCAGACCATAGACATAAAATAAGAACAGTAATAAACAAGTGAAGAATATATAGTGCGTGTGTTTATTTGGCCAGAAAAAATGACGATCTCGAAATACAAAATAATATTTTTAAAAGAATATATCAATTTACACAATTATACAAAATTAATAAATTGTTTAGTCAGTAATTTCCTTCTATTGTACGTTTCTTGGAAGTACACAATGTCCTCAGTTTTGCTGTCACATAGCTTATGATCATATTGTGAAGTGCGCCCATATGAAAAATTTCAGGTATCTATCATACAACAGAATATGCACATATATATTCACATTTTCATTGAGAAGGTTTATGAATGTATATTGTGCACTTGTGTGCAGGTGCGCACGTGTGTGCAGGTGCGCACGTGTGTGCAGGTACGCACGTGTGTGCAGGTGCGCACGTGTGTGTGTATACCATAGTATATGTGTATCTGAATGTACGTTTGTGTCTGCATACATGTGTGTGCGTACACTGATACATATATATATATATATATATAATATATATATATATATATATATAGGGTCATCCCATGAATAATGCAGCTTTTTCAATTGCATGAACTAAAAGTCAGAGGGGAACGGGATAAACTACCTGCATCAACTTGCTACAAAAGCAAGTAGTAATGTTACCTTGTACTTATTCTTAGTGCAAGTTTCGAAGAGTGCAGTTCGATTGTAATTTTTTCAAAGCCGTAATGGAAGTGACAAAGGAGCATAATCGGCATATTTTGCTTTATGAGTTCAATAAAGGCAACAATGCAACGGAAATTGCGAGGAATATTAATGCAGTACATGGGGATCGGACAATAAGCGTAAGCCAGTGTCCAGAAATTTCGAGCCGGAAACTACAGCGTAGAAGATGAGCCTCGACCTGGAAGATCTGTAAAGATCGACGATGACGTCCTGCAAATCCTGGTGGCATAAAATCCAATCGTAACTTTTGAGGAAATAGCAAAGAAGCTTGGATCTGGTTATTCAACCATTCACCAACACATTGTGCCATCAGAAAAGTTAGCAAATTGGGTCAATGAGTTCCTCACAAACTTTCCGAGGCTAATCACGCGCAGAGTGAATGAATGCGCTTTTTTACTGTCACGTCTCACGAATGAACTGATTCTCTTACCTTCTTTCACCCTTCCTTGCCTCAACACTCCCTATACCCTCCACCAAGCCTCCTATTTCCTCCATTGTAAGATCCAAGAATCTAAGTATAGGAGCTAGTAAGCTTCGAGCAGTCTGTGAGAGATATAAAAAAGAACTTTCAGGAACAATACTAGTTTATTCTTTTCTACTCTAGGCACAAGGTCCGAAATTTTCGGGGAGAGGGCCAGTAGATTACATCGACCCCAATACGCAAGTGTTACTTAATTTATCGACCCCAAAAGGATGAAAGGCAAAGTCGACCTTGGCGGAATTTGAACTCAGAATGTAAAGAGAGACGAAATACCTATTTCTTTACTACCCACAAGGCGCTAAACACAGAGTGGGCAAACAAGGACAGACAAACGGATTAAGTCGATTATATCGACCCTAGTGCGTAACTGGTACTTATTTAATAGACCCCGAAAGGATGAAAGGCAAAGTCGACCTCGGTAGAATTTGAACTCAGAACGTAGCGGCAGACGAAATACCATTAAGCATTTCGCCCGGCGTGCTAACGTTTCTGCCAGCTCGCCGCCTTACAATAATATTTTATTGACGTAAAAGTTGAAGACTTTTCTCATTTGAAGTTCAATAAGCTGGAATGGAGCAGGTAAAATCCAGGCTACATATGTTTCCTAGCTAGCAGATCTTCGGAAGTAATAACTACTCAACGAGGAGTACTCCCCAAGCTATTCACATATAACAAAAGTATCTTCGGGCTGATGAGTAGCTAGTGGAGTACCCCCTCGTTGAGTATCCCATTCCCTCTGTGTTATTCTCTTTGTTCTCTCTTTCACTGTTTTTACTGTCTTGTTTTGTTCTTATTGTTCTATTCTTGTTACCACTTTTACCCCTCCGCAAAAAATCCCAAATTTTATTTAATTTGCTTTGCGGGAAGGACTG
>NC_042999.1:103753214-103765714 GCF_006345805.1 Octopus sinensis
GCTAAGGGTCAGACCCGATTCTGATTGGTCGAAACATTGATGACATCTCGTTCTGCTGGACTGACCACCTAACGGGATGATTGGTCAAAGCAGTGATGACGTCTCGTTACGCTGGACTGGCCACCTAACGGGATACAGACAAGGGGCAGATCTAATACAGCTATAGGTCGGACCCGATTCTGATTGGTCATAATATTGATGACGTCCCGTTCTGCTTGACTAGCCACCTAACGAAACGATTGGTCAAAACGTTGATGACGTCACGTTCGGCTGGACTGGCCACCTAACAGGTGATATAAAACCCAAACAATTCACAAGGTTCGCCAGCACTGTCCGAGCGGACACCGACCAAAAGTCATCACAGTTACTCAAGGTAAAATCTAAAATGAATTCCTCGCTTTTTCAAGAACATCAATTTTTTATATTGAATGCATATCACCACTATGAACTATTTTTTATATTGAATGCATATCACCACTATGAACTACTACATCATACTATTTAAACATATAGCATGAACTCACTTCACTATATATGAACTTTTGATGTCTGACTCTATTGTATATTATATATGAATTTTTTATATTTGATAGCATAAACTATCCTTTTTATATATAATTCTTTTTGATAAGGTTCATCATTTCAAGAACCGAAACATGTTAAATAAATAATGTATATATAAAAATAAAAAATTTGTCTAATATAGCAGCATTTTCGAACTTCATTTTTTACAAATATATATATATACCACAATGTATTCTATCAAACGCTACTAATCTAATTTCTTCTAGTCAACATTTAAACATTTAATTATCAGTTTTCCGAAATTTTTTTAAAAGAGGAGAAATATGTATAGAATTATATATTAATTCTATTCTTTTTTTTTTCACTCAAAAGAATTTTCTAGATGACAATTATTATATGGAGTAGTTAAACAACTTTAAGATATGTTAGTAAATTAATCTATAAATCTGGTCGTGTGTGCATGAATGCTTTTAATTCTTTGACTTCTTCCAATAGCAACAACGGTAAAGAATAATTTATTGAATATTTGAAAAAAATCTTAAATGTTTACAAAGTGTATATTCTTTGCCTGAAGAGCCCAGCTTTTCGAGATTACTACGTAGGGATTTAGTGGCAAAAACCAAGTGCACCAATGACTATAAGAATAACTGTGAGTTTATAATTGGCGTTATAGATTTTGAAACAATCTCGCATTTTTATGACAGCTTATTTATAGCTAATGGGCCTATATGTGTGTATGAATGCAGGCCCTAGATTCTGTACAAACTTGTATAAGCATTATGCTTACATACATGAATCCAATAAGTGTATAACACCAAGATATCTACTCATTTAAGCTTATTTACTCTTTACGTATCTCTTTTTTAATACTCCCTAGTGTCCATCAATTCTACATTTAATTACAGTTAGTCTATTGTTGTGTATGGATAAATGGCTGTAGGAAAATACTCACTATTGATTTAACAGCAAACAATTGTGAGTAACTTTCTCATATATTCTGGTATCTGTCCTTAAAAAATGAGATAATTTCAGAATCAAATGACCTTCTCCTAGAACCGTAGAAGCACTTCACGTTTGAACTCATTGAATATGTGAATTCGTAAGTTATTAACTGGTTGTCTCATACTTTACTTCTCAAGATACATTTTCTCCTATTACTACTGCCTTGAATAACTCCTCCTTCGCACCTCTATTTGTCCTTGATTATCTATGAATGAGCACAGAGTACGGAAACCAACTATATATATTGCAAGCAGAATTCAAGAATGAACAACGAACTCTTAATTCTAGCATTAAATATTTAAACACATAATTATTAAATTCTAAAAATACAATGAAGAGAGTAGAATGATGGAATAAATTTAAAATTCCAAATTTTATTTTATTCACCTAGTGCCAATATATTAATAGTTAAGTTGATATAAGACTAATTCTATTTATTTTTGGATCCTAAAGAATGCTTCAAGATACACACCTTTTAAACAGTTATTGTAGAGATATTAAACAAGTTCTTGGACAGTAACTGAACGAATCTATGATGCGGCAGAATATTAATCTGTGTTTCTATTTGTATGAATCTTTCTTTTTCAGTCATTGAATTCTTGCTATAGAAGGGATTGTTTTTAACAAAGGAATAAAATTTGATGGTTGAAAAATTAGGCAATAATAACATGTTGTTATATATTGAATTTTAGAAGTCCTTAATATTTTCACTACTTATAGAGAGAATTTGCGTATATTGTGATTGCTTGTAAGTTACCCTGCCTGAAAAAGATTTGATTTTATAAGAAAAATCAAATAACTAGAACAAATTTCAAAAATTAAGGTACAAAATTTAAAGAATCCTTGAAATGCCAGTAATTCAATATAAGAGCTAAGCAAATTTTCGTTTTTAACATTGCAGTGAACAATTTCTTGTTTTCTTGGTTTCTTAAAACATCCTTCAAACTGAATTTCAAAATTGCATTAATCTCATTGTTATCCTGATCAAGACGACCGGGAAAAGCTTGAGAATTTTATTTTCTTCTCTGCCATATCTCTATACATTCAATTGTAACTAACAAAAAAATATCTTTTTATTTCTTCTATTTCAGGTATCTATTTAACAGTTATTATGGCTCTGACTTCGTTGTCGGTAATTTTGGCTGTGATCGTATCCAATATCAACAACCGAGGATTCCATCAGAAAAAGTTACCATCATGTGTCCTAACGTTTATTACTCTCACCTCAAAATTGGTTTGTTATAAGTTGGAATATATTCACAAGGTGAGTGAACACCAACTGAACATACTGTTTATTATTATTATTATATTATTATTATTATTATTATTATTATTATTATTATTATTATTATTATTATTATTAAGCAGGTCGGCGAAGTGGCAAAATTGGTAGAGCATCAGAATAAATACTTTACGGTAGATGCGCTAATCTCAAATTATTGATTCCACCTTGAAGATAGATTTAGAATAATTTTTTTAAAAAGCTGACAGTTAAACGAATAGGCACAGTTATAACCGCACGTAGTTACATTTTGAGAAATACAAAGGAAAAAGTTACGAAACCACTAGCTTAAAGGACAATAAATATCAGTAGCAACCCAATTTCCGCTAGAGTTACAAACCGAAAGGAAATAATAGACATTAGTCAGCTCCAGAAAAGGAAAAGATGTGGAAAGGTTATGATACCAAAGAGATGGTCTTCTGATCAAAGTATTTACCTAAAATAAGATAAATAGAAAATTGAAGCTTCCATATGCTCGGATTAGAGGAGCTGGAGAAAGATTTAGTCAATGTGTGGAAAGGCATGTGTTTCCTTGACCGAAGCAGGTTATGTGAAGACACTTGTACTGCGAGACATTCCCTTCACTAGCTAGCGACTGGAGATCACAAAACATTCAAATCCTTCTCACAGTATCTCACCCTCCGTCTATTGTACCCCGTCATTGATACAGCCATTTTACTATACCAATGGAAGCTACAAGCTGAAAATGTATTACTCTTTTTACTCTTACTTTTTTACTTGTTTCAGTCATTTGACTGCGGCCATGCTGGAGCACCGCCTTTAGTCGAGCAAATCGACCCCGGGACTTATTCTTTGGAAGCCCAGTACTTATTCTATCGGTCTTTTTTGCCGAACCGCTAAGTGACGGGGACGTAAACACACCAGCATCGGTTGTCAAGCAATGCTAGGGGGACAAACACAGACACACAAACACATACACATATATATATATATATATATATATACGACAGGCTTCTTTCAGTTTCCGTCTACCAAATCCACTCACAAGGCATTGGTCGGCCCGGGGCTATAGCAGAAGACACTTGCCCAAGATGCCACGCAGTGGGACTGAACCCGGAACCATGTGGTTGGTAAGCAAGCTACTTACCACACAGCCTCTCCTGCGCCTACTCCTGTATTGCTCATTTTTAGCCTTGATTTTATTTTTCACAAGCTTGTATTTCTGTGACATCCACTTTGCTTTCTTCTATAGTTCATAAATCACTTCTCTGCTTTTCCTCCTAAGTCTAATGCCAAACAGGTAAGACAGCATAAGTCTAGCTACAAACTCACGATATCCCAGCTTCTGCGAGATCTGTTGTACACTGGGATTTTAACTTTCTACACTACGAAACTTGATGTCGCAAACAACGAAGATTTTATGCACTAGATTTACTGCGCCGCATGAATTAATTTAAAGATAAAGAACGCTATCGTTTTCAATTGATTATTGATACGTCACCAAGGCGACTCTCTGGCAGAATCGTTAGCATGCTGAAAAAGTGCTTTGTGACATTTCTTTCGGCTTTCTGTCCTGAGTTCAAATGCCGCCGAAGTCAATTTTGTTTTTCATCTTTTCCGATTCGATAAAATTAAGTTCTAGTCAAGACTGAGGCCGATGAAATCGTCTAACCCCTTTGCTCAAAATTTCAAGCCTTATTCCTTTTGTAGAAAGGATTATCAAAATATCGTTATATACTCTAAGTTGAATATATTTGCTAATTGTTACCCTTTTTTATTCCCAGGTAAAATATGAAGAAATAAAGTCCTCTTCATTTCAAGTGGTTGTTAAACGAAACAAGAAGAAATACACTCGGGCACATCCGAGCGAGTCTGGATGTAATCTCATAGAGTTCGAAAGCAATGATCAGACTGCATATTCAAGCCGTGTGGTCGAAGACAGCAACTTAACACATCGAGGCACTCACAGAACTAGGGGCGTGCAGGTATCTTGCGGATCAGAGAGTCCGCGTTCTTGGGAAGCCGAAGAGATACTCGCGAAACTACAGATTCTGCTCAACAGAGAAGAAGAGAAGCTACACGAACTAGCCTTAATGAAACAATGGCAGGAAGTTGCTGAAGTCGTTGACCGCTTGCTGTTCTGGATGTTTGTGCTTTCCACCTTGTTCTGTTCACTTTCCATACTTGTCTTCATACCGATGACCAAGTCAAAACAAGCGATTGACATTGAAGAATGAAATACAAATATAATAGGAGGAAAACATTTAAATATATGTTTGTATTCAGAATCATATATAAAGTAATGAAAGTGTATATATATATGTGCATATACATATATATAAATATATGTATATATACATATATTCCTAAATACATATATGCATGCATACATATATTCACCTGTATATACACACATATAAATACACCTATTTGTGTGCACATATACGTGTGCCTATGTTCTTGCACGCACTGACATATAAACTTAGCTCAGAAGAACATTCTTCAAAATAGATCGGATTTAATCGCCCACAAGACAAATATGAAAAGAAATAAATCTCTTAATTGAAACTTAAAGCTACAAACTTTGTTTCTATGTGACAGACATGAAAAACAAAGAATATACATACGTAACGAAATCATGGAAAAAGCAACCACAAAAATCAATAATAATAATGATGATGATAATGATGATGATGATGATTATAATCATATTACTATTGCTATGAATATTATTATTACCATTTTTATTATCAGAATTTTGGTAGTAATATTGATGATGATGATGATGATGATGATGGTGGTGGTGATAACATTATTATGTTCATGATAACGAAGTATATTATGATTAGCACTTCACATGAACTATATCCTATTGCAAAAAAAAAACAAAGCCAAATGTGGTGTGGACATGTCAAATTCCATCATCGCATCATACAAGATTTGAAACTACATGAATCAATTTTTTTTGTATTTTTTTGTTGTTGTCTGTTTCCATTTTAATTTTATCCGTGAAATAATAGTACAGTATAATGCATGTTACCGTGAGATGCATACAAAGATGTATCTATGTATACATAACTATGCATGTTTTTATACATAGATTTATCAATTTATGTGAATGAAGAAATAATGTGCTAAATATAAACAAATATTTATTTGCATTGAGTGAGTATATATATATATATATATATATATATATATATATATATATATATATATATATATATATATATATATATATACACATTCATTTCTACGTGTGTGTATGTATACACATATGCTTATATAGTATGCGTATATTATATGTTTATATTATACATATAATATACGTATTTATATCTTTATATAAATATATATATATATGTGTGTGTGTGTGTGTGTGTGTATTCATTTCTACGTATATATATATATATAATATATATATATATATATACATATATATATATATATACATACATACAGATATATATAAATATAAGTATATATATAATATATAATATAATATAATATGATATAATGTAATATAGTATAATATGATTGTATAATAAGTATATATATATGCGCACATATTCACGTATATAATATATGTCTGTATATATATATAATATATATATATGCAATATAAATATACTTATATATGTAATTACCTGTGTATATATTTGTATGTGGGCATATATATACATTTATACTCATGCATATGTATATATATATGTATAGTGTGTATATATATATGTGTGTATATGTATATAGTGTATATATATATATATATAATATATATATATATATATATATATATATATATATATATATATATATATATATATATACACATTCATTTCTACGTGTGTGTATGTATACACATATGCTTATATAGTATGCGTATATTATATGTTTATATTATACATATAATATACGTATTTATATCTTTATATAAATATATATATATGTGTGTGTGTGTGTGTGTGTATTCATTTCTACGTATATATATATATAATATATATATATATATATATATACATATATATATATATATACATACATACAGATATATATAAATATAAGTATATATATAATATATAATATATAATATAATATAATATGATATAATGTAATATAGTATAATATGATTGTATAATAAGTATATATATATGCGCACATATTCACGTATATAATATATGTCTGTATATATATATAATATATATATGCAATATAATATACTTATATATGTAATTACCTGTGTATATATTTGTATGTGTGCATATATATACATTTATACTCATGCATATGTATATATATATATATGTGTGTATATGTATATAGTGTATATATATATATATTGTATATATATATATATATGTATATATATATTTGTATATATATATATTATATATATATATATATATATATATAATATATATATATATATAATATATGCAATGTACAGAATTATATCTAAGAATTGCAAACGTATAAAGAGTCTTACAAACATTTTACGGGACAGTTCAAAATTACACATGTTCAATTTTCGAACGAACTCTTTACCTCCATAGAGGATTTTATTTATACACATTACACTGACGCACATCAATAGTATAATTACACAAAGTAACGTGTAAATCTGAAATACTGTAATTGCATGAAATTATGCGAAGTGGTTTTGAACTTGGGATACTCTTATACACTTCATACCTCGGCATTAACTAGATGATTTATTGAATAATAAATGTCAAATGTGCATATATCCAACCTTAAATGGTTATAAACTCTTTCAAAAAAAATTTTTTAATCAAGAAATCATATTGTATTATATACATTGACTTTAATGAGCAACCGTTGTAGAAGACATATCGTAACCACGTAATCTAAACAAATAAATTAGAATTATTTACGATGATCGTTGGGAAATTAAACGGATTTGGCAATGAATAAAAATAATTTGGAATGTCGTGAAACAATGATCTGTTTACTCATGATTTTCGTGTTTCATTATAACTTTACTACAAAAATATTTGTAAGTTGTTTCCATGTTATGCTTAGTGTTAACAAATTTAACAGATTTGTTTTAGTGGTCTTTTAAAAGAGAGCTACAGTTATAAGTTAGTATATATAAATGAATATATAGATTGTACATATTTATACATTTATATGACTATTGTTGCATCATTATTTCGCAACGTTTATACTCAACATTATTACTACACGTATATATATATTTTTTTCTTTTTAACACAAAATATATTAAAACACAAGCGTGAATAAAAGACCGACGAAAATAAATTTGAGTATATGTATATATATATATATATATATATATAAATAATATACATGTTCACATATATATGCATATATATATATGCTTATATAAATATATATATGTATTTATATACATATATGTATGTATGTATATATATATATATATATATATATATATACAATGTACTTGAATGTGACCATTTCTGCGTATAAATATATTTAAACACATACATGATATATACACATATATACATGCACATACACACACACGCACTCACATACACATACACAGACACACACACAGACACACATATATATATGGTACGGGTAGTGTATTACAGGATGTTGCTTGAACTGTTTTCTGTGGTTTTAGCGTCTTACAATCGTAATATGAATTTCAATTATTGTATATTTGTAAATTACCCATATATGCTCACAAAGCCAGCATACAAATACACATGTACATATGTGAATAAATGTACATATGCATACGAACACAGATACATACACAAACACACACATATATATATATATAAATTCCATATGGGCTGTAGCTTTGGAGTTTACTTTATAAAGCCCGTAAACTTGTATCGGCTGTCAGATATTATCATCGAACGAAGATGGATCGCTTCATTGATGACATATCTGAAAATTTGTAACTATCTGTTGAGTTTATATAAACATTTACCAAGGGAATGGAGTAATCAGCTCGCTTTATTGCATAATTCAACAGTTGTTTCATCTACGATTTTCCAGAAGTTGATTACAGGAATATTATTATAATACATTGAATCTGTATTATTCCAACAATACTGGAAAATATCGGCACTTCAGGTCTATGTATAAACTTAAATTTTGAATAAGCCACAATTTTGCAAAAAAAATATAACCCACGTTGAAGATGTTCATATCATTTCGTTAGCATATCAATAGTTAAAACAATAACAAATACACAATTCCAAACTAACCGGTCAGAAAATAGGGGAATTAAAGAGAAGAAAAAAAAATGGAAACTAAATAAATAAATGAACAGATTCAGTGTAATGAGATAACGTCTTTGTTTCTTCGGACTTATACATTTATGAATAGATAGCGTCTTCTTTACTGTCATTAAGGTGGCTGACGTACGACTTAGCATTTATTTAGTAATTTGATATTGTTCTCTGTTACCCACAGTTACACTATCAATTGATTCAGTAGCGGACTGCTAGTAAAAATATTTATGACATTTACCCACTCACACAAACATAGATATTTTTTAGGCAAAAATGATGTCTTTGTTAAGATGTATTTTTTAAAAATAATAAACTAAATTAAATGATGTAAAATATTCATGATGTATAATTCTAGAGAATATTCAAGATGTATGATTTTGGAAACAAAAATTTTTGTCTTATATACTATATCTGTTCATTTACTTTTTTTGTTGTGTTGAGTCAAAAGTTTTGCAATATTTTGGCAACTAATTTGCTTTATTCAAGTTTCAACAAAAGCAGCTGAACATCTAAAATAGAGGTCATCGTGTTGCACAACCTAAAACCAGCTTTCTGCTAGGTCTTTGATCCTATTATTACTTTTTCCGATCAATGGCTCACTTCTTGCGCTCGCGAGGCTTCATCAACCAAGAGGAGGTGGAAGTTTCAATGAAAAAGTCCTTCACCTCGAAGGACAAGAACTGATATTAGCAAGGGATCAAAGAATTGGAAGAAAGAAGGCTTGAGACGCTGTAATAAAATGGCTTCTACTTTGAATGCTCGGCTGCTTTTGCTTTAACTTGACGAATAAAGCAAATAAGTTACCAAAATATTACAGAAGGTTGACTCAACACAGTATTCATGAGTTTATTTTCTATTTATTTTCTCGCTCTTTTTAATTCCTTGTATTTCCTGACCACTTATTTTGGATTTGTGATTTATTTTGAATTTGTTTTTGTTTTAATTATTGATACGATTATGGTTTCAAATTTTGACTCAAAGGCCAGCAGTTTCAACCCAAGTTCTTTACTCGTACATACCGAAAGGATGAAAGGTAAAGTCGATTTCAACTGAATTTGACCACAGAATGTACATGCGGATTAAAATCCGCGAAGCATTTTACCCGTCTTCATAACGGTTCTGCCAGCTCACCGCTCTAGATTATTGATACGCTAAAGATATAAGAGCGTCTTCAATGAAGGTTATTTTTGTAAAATTGTAGCTTATTCAGCATTTCGATTTATACATAGACCTAAAGTACCGATATATTCCAGTATTGTCGGAATAATACTGATGCGATGTATTATTTTATACCTTATTTAATAATATTCCTACAATCAACTTCGGGCAAAGCGTAGATGAAACAATTGTTGAATTATGAAATAAAGCGAGTTGCTGACTCAATTTCTTTGTCAATGTTCGTGTATACATACGTACGTACATACATATATGTATATGTATATATATATATATATATATATATATATATATATATATAATATATATATATATATATATACAGAGAGAGAGAGAGAGAGAGAGAGAGGGGGGAGAGAGAGAAATAAATTTCTGTTAAATAAACCGCCAGAAAACACCTGCCAGAAAATAATCAGAAAATGTGTCATCGAAGTATCTTTAAACAATAATTTTAAGAAAAGAAAAACTGCTTCGAAGTTTCGACTGTGACACCTTCATATATACATATATGTACACACACACACACACACACACAAATATATATATATATATATATATATATACACTCATATATATATATATACATACATATATATATATAATCACATATACATACACACACACACATATATATGTATATATATAAGGCAAATAAGAAAATGGAGAGGATAAACAATCGACAAACATCAGCCAGTAAACATTCAATTATATCTATTTATTAATTGATTACAAACTTATGTGTAAGTGATCCAAGCAAACGAATGAAATAAGTCGATAAATACGTACAGATATATATAGAAATAAATTAATAATAATAGATGAGTGTACAAATACTAAACTCTTACAGCCGTTTCTACCATGAGGCTGCCAAATCTTCCAAGTTACCATCATCACGTCAATGATGTACTGGGATGAACAAACATTGAACAGGGACTGGACAATGGTTGGGCCCCAAGGCTTCTTCAGATAGTCCAAAGGGATAACAATAGTAATACTAATGATGGGTATAACGTCAATACTATTAATAATAAAAATTATTACTCTAATAATAGCAATAGACCAAAGAACAATAATCCTGATAACGCGAACAAAGGAAACGATACTATCTGGCTAATACTACCATATGCTCTTTTACTCTTTTACTTGTTTCAGTCATTTGACTGCGGCCATGGTGGAGCACCGCCTTTAGTCGAGCAACTCAATCCCGGGACTTATTCATTGTAAGCCCAGTACTTATTCTATCGGTCTCTTTTGCCGAACCGCTAAGTAACGGGGACATAAACATACCAGCATCGGTTGTCAAGCAATGTTGGGGGGACAAACACAGACACACAAAAACACACATGCATATATATATACATATATACGACGGGCTTCTTTCAGTTTCCATCTACCAAATCCACTCACAAGGCTTTGGTTGGCCCGAGGCTATAGTAGAAGACACTTGCCCAAGGTGCCACGCAGTGGGACTGAATCCGGAACCATGTGGTTGGTAAACAAGCTACTTACCACACAGCAAACTAATTAACAAATATTTTATAAAATTAAAAAGTAAATACTAGGAAATCATTAATAGTAAAATAATGATAATGTCTGACACATAACCTGGCCGCTATCATCTCTTTTATGAATAATAAAAAAGCTCAACACCTTCTACTTAAATAGAAAAAATAACAGCAGTAATACACACACTAATAATAATAATAATAATAATCATAATAATAATAATAATAATAGTGATTATGATGATGATGATGATGATGGTGGTAGTAGTACCAATAATTGTCGGAGCCCTGGTAACTGTAAGTAAAAACCTTGAGAAGTACATAGAACAAATAGGGGCTGCAATAAGGGTGGAACACTTGCAGAAAACACCACTGCTTGGAACCGCTCGAATACTCCGGAAGGTGCTCGAAAAATAAGGGGTGTTACCTTAGTTCACTGGTAGTGGACAGCTGACACCGTAGCACATCTCCAGCGTTAGAAGTTGTGTAAAGGTAATAATAATAATAATAATATTAATAACAATAATAATTATACCGCACCTAAAGATACCCCCAATATACATACTAACCATACCAGTGTAGATCCCGCACAACAGTATAGATCTTGTGATTGTAGAAATAGTAATAATTGTGTCTTTAGTAATAGAAAAGAAATAGTTTACCAATGTGTAGTGAGTATTCAATTGAGTAATAAAGTATATGTGGGAGCCATCCAAAACCACATGAAACGTAGACTAAATCACCATCTGTATACCTTCAGAAACAGAAATAGAAGGAATTTAACTGGTTTAAGTAACTATA
>NC_042999.1:103773214-103795714 GCF_006345805.1 Octopus sinensis
AGTTGTTGTTGTTGGTATTATTATTATTATTATTATTATTATTATTATTATTATTATTATATTATTATTATTATTAAGGCTAGAAGCTGGCAGAATCGTTACCGTACTGGGTAAAATGCTTGACGGCATTTCGTTCGTCTTTACGTTCTGAGTACAAATGCCACCGCGGCTAACTTTGCTATTTATCCTTTCGGGGTCGATAAAATAAGTACTATTTAAACACTGGAGTCGATGTAATCGACTTACCCCCTCCCCCAAAATTGCTGGCCTTGCGTCAAAAATGGTATTATTATTATTATTATTATTATTATTATTATTATTATTATTATTATTATTATCAACGTCGTCATCATTATTATCATCATCATTATGGTAATGATGATAATATCACATGAAAAAGATGGATTAAGAATTAAATAAATATTTAATTCATTTCAAAACATGATGAGTACACGCTGACTTTTCTGCGATTTTTTCTTGAATTAAAGGTCTTACAAGAAAAATTATAATTAGTAAAGAAATGTTATCTTTTTATTCCTTTTAATGTTCATGTGCATCTTCTTTTTTTCATTTTTCCCAGCGTCTTTGTATTCCTCATTAGTCTTTTCGATTTTCTTTACTTCCGATGCTTTTTACAAGCATCTGGTAAGATTATAACACTGTTCGTTTCAGATGTTTGTATCAAGCATGAAAAATAAGCGTATGAACGCCCATCGGTGCACGCGCGCGTGTGTATTTCAATTTTAGCACAGAGTCATCAATTCTGAGAGGGTGAGAAGTCGATTTCATCTACCACAGTGCCCAGCTGGTAATTATTTTATCGACCCTGAAAGGAGGAAAGGTGAAGTCGATTTCAATGATAATTGAACTCAATACGTAAGGAGCCGGATGAAATGTCGCTAAGTATCTTATCTGGTGCAGTATCAATTTTGTCAGCTTGCCGCCTTCATAATAATAATAATAATAGTTTCAATTTTTGGCTCAAGGCCAGCAATTCCGGGGAACGAATAAACCGATTACATTGACCCGAGTATTCGACTGATACTCATTTTATCGACCCCAAAAGGGATAAAAGTCAAAGTCGACCACGGTGGAAATTGGACCCAGAACGTAAAGACGGACGAAATGCCACTAAGCATTTTTCCCGGCGTGCTAACGATTCTGCCAGCTCACCACTTTAATAATAATAATCCTTTCTATTATAGGCACAATGCCTGAAATTTGATGGGAGGGGACTAGTCGATTACATCGACCCCAGTGTTTCATTGGTGCTTCATTTATCGACCCCGATACGATAAAAGGGAAAGTCGACCTCAGCGGAATTTGACCTCAGAACGTAAGTAAAGACGGACGAAATATCGCCCGGCGTGCTAACGACTCTGCCAACTCGCCACCTTAATAATAATAATAAGAAGAAGAAGAAGAAGAAGAAGAAGAAGAAGAAGAATGATGATGATGATGATGATATAATAATAATAATAATAATAATAATAATAATAATAATAATAATAATAATAATAATAATAATAATAATAATAATAATGATGATGATGATGATGATGATAATAATAATAATAATGATAATAATAATAATAATAATAATAATAATAATAATAATAATAATAATAATAATAATAATAATACAAAACTGACAGCAGGTGGTATAAGCATGAATCAAGCAAAGTACAAGACAACAATCAGGCCGCAATCGTCTGGGATATACCGTTCAAACCGACAAAAAATAAAAGCTAATAACCCAGACATAATAGTCAAGGATTGGGGAAAACACCTGCTTACTGATAGACATTGCAGTCCATTCTGATCAAGATATTTTCAAAAAAGAAGTAGAGAAATTGTCGAAGTACAAAGACCTCGAAATTGAAGTATTCAAAATGTGGAGCGTGAAGGTAAAAACAATACCAGTAAAAATTGGATCATTGGACATGATAAAAAAATCACATGACCTAAAATCTAGAAACCATACCTGGATCCTCAAAACTACACACTGTCCAGAAAATAGCTCTGCTAGGAACAGCTCATATCCTACGCAAGACACTATCAATCCAATAATACAACCTAAGCAAAACAACCGATAAATAGAAGACTCACTTTATACAGCATTTACCCAGTGAAATAAACTTCCAGCAGCAAGCTAATAAATCAAAGCTTTAGACACTCAACACACAATACCAGCAGTAACACAACAAAAGACACCACCACACCCCATGTAATAAAAAATCTGACACAATATACTACCGCACACTCCCAATAGCAGAAAAGAACACACAATGCTGCACACACCCCACCAACATGGGGGCGCAGCAGATGATGCAGTAGAAATTTGCCTCAATCTACCAAATATTGAACAGTTATTGAAGAAGAAGAAGAAGAAGAAGAAGAAGAAGAAGAAGAAGAAGAAGAAGAAGAAGAAGAAGAAGAAGAAGAAGAAGAAGAAGAAGAAGAAGAAGAAGAAGAAGAAGAAGAAGAAGAAGAAGAAGAAGAAGAAGAAGAAGAATATGCCCCGATGCAGTACCAGGCAGTGGCTCTCATGGCTTATCTGATTGGAAGTGTTATCGTGTACATATTTTGTTTTGGTTTAAAAGATGGGTTACAACAAATATCCTGCTCAATATCACAGATTTGCTTGTCAGTTGTTTGACCTTAACTAGTTAAGTATGTCTCCTAGTGGCTGACGATTTGTGCATCTCACATCATGAGCAAGAGTAGTGAGGGAGCATCATAGCCGTGTGATTAGAGGAATTCTTTTGGATTTGAATAATCCACCTCTGGAAACATAGGTGTTTCTTAAAACAAATCTTATTCCGAGACCTTTTGAGTGGGAAAAGCTACTCGACCTGAAGAAAATTCTAACTGGGCTCCACCTGCAAGTTTATGCGCTGTTATCTTGATATGAGATCACCCTGTGTATGATGTACCCTTATCAAATGGGTAGTCATGATGAGTATATTGGGCTTCGTATATTTGTACGTATATTTGTCATTTTCATGTCGTGCGCTGCTATCTCACTCAATAATAATAATAATAACAATTTCAAATTTTGGCACAATGCCATCAATTTCGGCGAAAGGGGTAAGTCGATTACATCAATCCCAGCTTGCTGAGTTAATAATAATAATACTCAAAAAGTGACACAGATAGACTATATGCACCAAGAAAAAGAGGAGGGAATAGGACTTATTGGATGCGAACACAGCATTAGAGCAAAAGAAAACAACATAGCATGGTATGTAAAAATATGCCACAGAATCGCTATTATTAGAAGTAAGAAGGTAAGCCTTGTGTAGGATGGAAGATTGCAAAGATAAAGAACTGTACAAGCAATTGACAACGAATGAAACTGAAAATAGATGGGTAAAGAAAAGAATGCATGAGCAATTTCATAGGGATGTTAAAGATAAGACAGACAGAGAAAAAATATGGCTGTGGATGACTATAAGTAATTTAAAACCGGAAACGGATGCTCCAATCTGTGCTGCCCAAGAGCAAGCACTAAGAACAAACTATATAAAATACAGATTAGACAATACATCAGAAAGTGATAAGTGCAGAATGGCGAAACCGTATGGCATATTACCAGCCAATGTATGCCACTAGGCCAGAAGGAATATAAGATACGCCATGACAATATAGCAAGGCTTGCAAGAAGTATGGTCTTGACAGAGAAAAAATTGGTACGACCACAAACCCGAAGGCATCATCGAAAATGATAATGCAAAGATCCTGTGGGATTTTATGATTCAGTGCGACCGTGAGATAGTAAATAGGAAGCCAGACATAGTCTTAATTGGGAAAGAAAGTAAACTATGCTGGATCATAGATATAGCATGCCCAGCTGACAACAAGGTATGCGATAAGGAAGAAAGAAAAGTTGATAGGTATGACAGATTAGCTTAGGAGGTAAAGTAGTTGTGGTCGATGAAAAAGATTGTAGTGGTACCAATAATTGTCGGAGCCCTGGGAACAGTGAATAAAAATCTCAAGAAGTACGTGGAACAAATAGGGGCTGCAATAAGGGTGGAGCACTTGCAGAAAATTGCACTGCTTGGAACCGCTCGAATACTCCGGAAGGTGCTCGAAAGATAAGAGGTGGTGAATAGCTGACACCGTAGTACATCTCCAGCGTTATAAGCTGTGCAAAAGCAATGATAATAATAATAATAATAATAATAATAATAATAATAATAATAATAATAATAATAATAATAATAATAATAATAATAATAAGTCCTCTTAAATGCTTAGCATGACAGATTGTCGCAACGACTCCAAATAAATCAGACTAGTGACTCTACCGTCAAAAATTAATGGTCTGATTAATCCTTCTGATGATAAACCACACCGTATTGAATTATCGTGATGTTCGTCAGTAATATGCGGGTTCTCGGATTTCCAGTAGGTGTATCCTCATTTCTCATGCACCACTCGCAAAACTTTGGTCCAGGTCAGCTTCATTGACAGTATGCACAATTCTTGGAATGTAACTTTTCCAATGACTACGTTTCAAAATGCGATACATGCTTGATTTTAGGATTCTTATGTTGCGACCCGTTTGCCGAAGAGATTTTTTTTTAACTCGGGTAATACGTTTCTAATACTCTTTCTTATTAATGATACTAATCAATGTTTGCGGTTTTACGAAACGTGGATATTCTGAACAGTTCTATCTAATTCAAACTTATCTGTAATACGAGTGATGATAAGCCGCCTACATGGTTCGGCTCGAAACTCTCTCCTGATCAATAATTGCACTTTGAGTACGTTTTAAAACTTCCAGTAGTACTTTGGGATAAATTTCTTTTGTCCAATGCTTAGTTAGATTCCCTTCATTATTTCTAATGGGTTAAATCTTAAAGAGAATGAATATTGAGTCTAATAATCAGCTATTAAAGCGTCAATGATATTTAGGGACACCCTATATATAAACACACACGCGCGCACGCACACACGCACACATAAACATACACATATATACATGCATGCATGTATGTATGTACGCATGTATAACCCCGAGGACAAAGAAATAAGAATCCACAGTATGGTAGAAGCCATAGTCACTCATAAAACAAAGGGATACTGGTGGAATGTCCTAGTGAAAACCTGAATGAACTGTAAGTACAACAGACCTGATATAATGATCTGGGATAGAGAAGAGAAACTGTGCACAGTTGTCGAAATTAGCTGCCCAGCGGATGTTAACATAAAGCTGAAGATCAGTGTAAAAGAGAATACCTACGCTGAACTATTGAGAAATCTGCAGTTACTCTATCTAGATTACAATTTCAGGTTTGTACCTGTAACTATTGAGGCCCTGGAATATGTAGCACACTGCCTAAATACTAATCTTGAAACATCAGGCTTCTCAAAACCAGAAAGGAGAAAGCTAATTCGAAGACTACAGATCCAATCTATCACTGAAACTGCAAAAATCTGTAAAAATTTCCAGATGTTTATCATTTACGTATACATATGAGCATGTCTAGATATGCAACTATATGCATGAGAATACATACATAAAGCAAAACATACAAATCTACACATATACATACATACAAAATACACTGATGTTGATGTTGAAATCCTAATGAAGGAGCCTTGGATCTAGGTTAGAAACTGATTCTTTCTCTATTGGCAAGAAATCTTGAAATAAAACTGAATAATGACATACATGTATGTATACACAGACAGATAGATAAAGATATGCATATATGCATACATATCTGTGTGAGTCACTCGAACTACTAGAAATAGATAAGGTGTAATTTGGAGAGGAGTTGGTTGTTATATCTAGGAAATTGACTAACCATATATAGGCTTTCCTGTCGATAATAAGTGTTGTACACATATCGCTTCAATCGACCACTCCACTAATCTACCCTGACTGCACCCCCAAACATGCTGATTCTTGAAAATTTTGTGATATTTGTATCAAAGAAAGAGAATCGAAATACTTTAGTCAATCTATGTAATATGTATAATTATATTTAATCTTATGTTTCGGGTTTTTTTCTCCATAACTAATTTCACTGCATTGGTTAATTTTCTTTTGGGCGTATGCTTAGAAAGGGAGTTCAGTGCAGATGGTCCTGATAGTTTTGGCGGCTTTACTCGCAATCTGACATCACTAGAGATGATTATGCTATCGTTAACGCTGCGAGATTCCTAGATTAACAATCAACTTCAAATTTCTATTCATGATTTGCTGTCTTTTTATATAGTTTTATTTCTATTGTTTTAATTTTTCATCTGCCTTTCTTCATTATTATCATACTGATGATGATGATTGCTGCTTTACATAATTGTCGTATATTGCCTATCGTTATCTAAATGTTATTCCATCTTTTAGTGTTATTCTATATTTTTGTTGCTTCTGTTGCTGTTATTACTGCAGCTATTATTCATACTTTGTTGTTCTTGTTGCTATTGATGTTGTGAAGTTCATTGTTATTCCATGTAAAATTACAAGAATTATTACCAATTTAGCATTAAATTTTTTTTCCTCTGTGGCAGCATTTGATATTTCTGTTCCTAATTTAATCGATTTTTTTTCTAGCATTTGGTTTCTTGATGATCATTATAACTCGTATTGTACTTACAGAATCGATTCGGATTTCTGTTGATGAAATTTTGACGGTTTTGTTACTTCACTCGACTATTGAAATAGTATCCTTCTTTATTTTCGAAAGATTTATTGCTGCTGTTTTTTACTGGTAAATAGGGGATCGCAATCTTATTCAATGCATCTGTTTTGTTTTTGATTTTGTTTTTTTCCTCGAGTAACAAAATACAAATCTCGTTCTTTTCTCTCTTTCCTTTTTTTTTTTTGTTTTTCGTTTGTAGGTTCTGTACCTACCGTTGCTATGGTTGTATCCATTTCAATTTTTCTAAGTATTGCCTTCGGAATCGGTATACCCCAGACAATTTCTTTCGCAAAATATATGTTCGGTTTTTGTCTGTTAATGTTGATTTAACATGAAAATTTGGTTGAGAAATTCTTTTCTCGATCATAAGTTTCAGACCTCAACCTGACTGCGCGACAGTATGCCTTGAGTCGACCGAAGCTTTAAAAGTGAATATAGGTTAACAGGACGTGAGTAGAAATCCGAAGTTTGGGCTGAGCCCGTTACGTAGTTCAAAGGATCAGATTTATCACATGCGGTATCGTTAATTTTGACTAAGGATTACACCAAGAGTACGCGTATCAATGAAATACTCAGTCCTTTACATTAAACTTCAATGATCGAACAACCAGAATAGCCATTATCGAAACTAATGTAAAATCTCCTTAATTAGTTATCTCAAAAATGGCGATGAGGAGGATGGAAGATATAAAGTCACTAAGTCCATTGGAAAGGTTAACGAGTTCAGCACTTGTTTGTATCGAATAAATGAATTTTGCAAATTTGTTCATGTATTACTTTCAAAATCCAGAAATATCCAAATATCCAGTTTTTGTTTGTGCGTCAGTATATTTCTTTAATATAATTAGAATAGATTACTTTAATTTTGCTTTGATTTTGTTTCCCCGGTCTTCGCTAAGAAATCTAACAGCTAAAATAGTTGAATAATTTCATCAAACGCAAACAAGTCATTTGTCAGAAATGATGTCTATTTAGATTACATGTTGGGAAAATAAATTAACGATTCAACTCTTATATACATATACATATATGTTTTGTAAGATATCGCTGTTGTTTTAGTGTCTAGTTCCAACTAGTTTGTGCATTTGCTTTTCTTTGTAGGTTTGTGAGTGCCTGTAATATTGATAAAATGGGTGATAAGAGAGAAAGACTAGAAATAAACAGGAAAGTGTGTGCTCATGAAGTTGTGGTGTTATTGATGTAGGGCAACGCGTGTTATATGCGGCGAGTACAGCTATAAGTGGAAGCACCAGGTTAGATGCGGTAGCCGAGGGGCTCGACAGGGTTTAACATAGACCTTTATCCTTTCTTAAAAAAAAGGTGGGGGGATAATGTTGGAAAGATCAGGAAGGTCTTGTAGTCAGAGAGTACAAATTGAAGATTTTGCAGGTGCATGTGTGTATCCTGCGCAACCTCACGTACACACACACACACACACACACACACACACACACATATCTAGAGTGTGAAGGGTGGGTTTCATTGCATAGATTATGTAAATTTGTGGAGATTGGAAGATCAGTGGTGCGATTGATGGCCTGGGACCTGCAGGATTTGGGATCTACAACAGATCGAGAATGAGGTCTTGCATTTCAGCTTAGGATAATAATATCCGAATCGATCACTCGGAGAGTTGGAATAACATAATAGCAGACTGGATGTGTTTCGCTGGATTCTATTTCTTTCTTACCCGTGTGTGTGTTTATATATATATGTGTATGTGTGTATATATATATATATAGATAAGAAAGTTGGTTTGTGAAAGCACGTGGGTGAATATATAAAAAATAGTAAAGAGTGAAAAAACGACAGAAGGCTTAAATGTTAAAAAATATATATATTTGTGTCACTATGTCTGAAGAATATTAGAAAATTTTTTAAACAAATTTTTTTTCCTTTATAATGACTTATAAAGGAAAAAAAAATTGTTTAAAAATTTTCTAATATTCTTCAGAGATATTGACGCAAATATATATATTTTTTAACATTTAAGCCTTCTGTCGTTTTTTCACTCTTTACTATTTTATATATATATATATATATATATATATATATATATATATATATATATAGCCCTAGGCTCATAAGCAGTTTCTTGGATTTTATGGCGTATATAGTCCACCCCCTGGAGGGGATGCAGATCTATCGCAGGATTACTCCTCTTTGCCACCAGGTAAATGAACTAGAGCAACGTGAAATGAATTGTTCAAGAACACAAAGCATCACCTGATCCAGGAATCGAATCCGCAATCTTACGATCATGAGTACAACACCCTAACCATTAAGCCACACACACACACACACACATTGAATGTGTGTGTGTGTGTGTGTGTGTGTGTGTGTGTGTGTGTGTGTGTGTGTGTGTGTACATCCCTTCTAAAGATTTGCATATCTTGTTAACTCTACTAATCTTTTCACTGCTAAACTTATCACAAGTTAATGATCGAAGCCTCTACATGGTTGTATTAACTGCTATATGAGGCAAATCTCCCAGAAAATTCCATGATACTAAATATTTTTTTTAATTCGGTATTGTAATCCCAGATAGACTTTCCTTGAAAATAAGATGGCGTTATTTCATCTGGAAAGCCCTTGATCATAAAATTGGTCCGTACAATTAGAGCTGAGGGGAAAATTAAACGACAAGAACAAACATTAGCATTCTGAATGGTGAGTAAGAGATGAGTAAAGTGCAATCCAAATCAGTAAGAGATTTATAATTTCCATTTGTGATCATTCACCTACGCTAATAATGCTTTAGAGAAAGGCATGTACATCACACAATCTCATTCAGCTCCATTATGTTTTCAGAAATAGTATCTGTACAAAAGGTGTCATCGTTGTAAGGATTATACTTTTTCCATGACCAGGGAACGAAATAGAATATTATGTGAGTTGCATATCTGAAAAAGATTTATGGGGGTTGCAAATAAAAGTTTAAAGATCTCCGGTTGACACGAGAGAAGAAGTAAAAGTTCAGCTGACAACGCGAGTATAATGGTATATAAAGCTTGCTAGCTTAGTCGAACTTAAAGACCTACGTCAGACAATATATTGTCTGGCGAAGGATTTAAACCAGAAAAATGAACTTTCAATAATATAACAATTTAAGGCAACGAGCTGGAAGAGCAGTTAGTACGCCGGAGAAAATGCATAGAGTCATTTAGTTCAGCTTTACATTCTAAATTAAAATTACACCTTTCATCCTTTCAGGGTTGATGAAATAGGTACCAGGTGAACCCTGATACCTATTTCATCAACCCTGTAATCAACTTTGTAATCGACTTTGTCTATCCCTTGAACTTGCTGACCTTGTACCAAAATTTGCAACTAATAATATAACAATTTAATTGCCCGAATAGAAATGCTGGCCAAGACTAACTTTATTCAAATTTAGTTTATCGGGTGCTTGTACATACATTATGGTAAGTCAAAATCAGTGCAAGTGAGAATGCAAAAAGATTAGATGTCACTTTATTTATAAGAGGCAAGTGGATATCCGGACGTAATGTAAAGAAATGAGAACCACTGCAGAGATATAGCTATTAAAAATGTGAAGAGTTCATTGCATTTTATTATTATTATTATTATTATTATTCAGTAGTTTTATTTTTATTTTTATAGCGTGATTTCACTTCACTACCGAGCGCAGCTCTGTGTGCCTTGGGTATGTGCTGTGATTTGTTGTGATGCTCTGATGGTTATTGTATGGAAAGTGTTCTGCGTAGGATGTGTGCAGTGCCTAGTAGTGCAATTTTCTGTATGTTATATGTGTTTGTAAGTCCTGGTGTTTTTGTTATGTATTTGTCTGAATATTTTTTTATCATGCCTAATGCACCTACTATGATAGGAATTGTTTCTGTTTTCAGATTCCACATTCTAGTTACCTCTATTTCCAGGTCTTTGTATTTTGAGAGTTTCTCCATTTCTTTTAGAGACACGTTGTCATCTGCCGGTACTGATACATCAATTAGAAAGCATTTTTTTTTTCTTCATGGTCTCTGACAACTATATCTGGTCTGTTGGCCTTAATTTCTCTATCTGTGTGTATCGGCATATCCCAGAGTATGGTTGCTTTCTCGTTTCTGTGACCTTTTCTGGTGTGTGCCTATACCATCTTTTTTCTGTTGTTATTCCATAATGTTGGCATAGCTTCCAATGTATGTAAGTTCCAACTCTGTCATGTCTGTGAATATATTCCTTCTTAGCCAGGACTGGGCAGCTAGAGATAATATGATTTATTGTTTCTTGTCCATCTCCACATATTCTGCAGTTACTTGTAATATTTCTTTTCATTACATGTTTTTGGCAATTTCTGGTGGGGAGGCTTTGGTCTTGTGCTGCAATTAAAAATCCCTCTGTTTCTGCTTTGAGTCCTGAGCTTCTCAACCATTGCTGGGATTTTTCTTTGTCTATTTCTTTTGCGTTTAGTTTAGTCCAGTATTTACCATGAAGGGGCTTTTCTTGCCATCGTTTTATCATGGTTCGTTGCTGTTCTATTTTTAGTTTGGATTTCATTTTTTTTATAGCTTTTGTTGTTTCTTCATCTTCTTCTTCTTCTTCATGTTATTAGGTGGTATGATTTCTTGTTTGTATTTGTCAGCTTCCTTAAATACTGAGAACAGTTTTTTGTTTTGCTCGTGTTTTGCCGCTATCTGGATCAGTTTTCCTTCCTTCTGAAGTAGATATTTTTGCAGTCCTATGGTGGTTATTTTATAGTAGTTTTCCAGCTGTATAAGGCCTCTACCACCTTCTATACGTTGTATATATAGTCTTTCTATGTCAGATTTTGGGTGATGCATCCTAGATCCTGTCATTATTTTTCTTGTTTTCCTGTCTATTTTGGTCAGTTCATTTCGTGTCCAGTTAAGGATATTGTAGCTGTAACTTATAACTGGGACAGCTAAAGTGTTGATACCTATTATCTTGTTTTTAGCATTGAGCTCTGTGTTTAGTATTGATCTAACTCGTCTATAATATTCTTTTTTTATTTTCTCTTTCATTTGTGTGTGTTGTGTCTTATCTAGTTCATGGATTCCTAAGTATTTGTAAGTTTGGCTTTGGTCTAATTCTTTTATTTCATTTGCTTCATCTAGTGTGATGTTGTTACTCTTAACTAGTTTTCCTCTTTTCATGGTTACTTTGGTGCATTTTTCTAATCCAAATTTCATATTTATTTCTTTGGTAAATCCATGAACTGTCTTTAATAGTGTTTCCAGCTGTTTGTCATTTGCAGCGTATAGTTTTAGGTCATCCATATATAAAAGGTGGCTGATCGTTTTGCCGTAACATTTATATCCGCATCCAGTTCTATTTAGCATATCAGATAGAGGTGACAGTGCTAAGCAGAAAAGGAGTGGAGAGAGCGTATCTCCCTGGAATATTCCTCTTCTAATGGGGATGTCTTTGGTTTTCATGAGTCCCTCTTTTGTTTGGAGGTGTAGGACTGTTTGCCATTTATTCATAGAGTGCTCTATGAATTTTATGATTGTTGGTGCTACTTTGTTAATGGCTAGTGTTTCGAGGATCCATGTGTGGGGGATGCTATCAAACGCCTTTTTGTAGTCAATCCAGGCCATACTGAGGCCTTTCTTCTTTCTGTGGCTGTCTTCAGTTATGGCTTTATTAATCATTAGTTGATATTTACAGCCATATGAGCCTTTGCGGCATCCTTTCTGCTCTTCTGGGAACAGTTTGTTTTCGTCCAGGTGCTTGTTCAGCCTTTGTGATATCACTGCAGTAAATGCCTTGAACATAGTAGGGAGGCAGGTTATTGGTCTGTAGTTTTCTGGTTTTTCTGTTTCATTTGATTTGGGAATTAAGATGGTTTTCCCCTTCGTGAGCCATTCAGGCATTGTCTCTGGCTCTGCTAGTATTATTATTATTATTATCATTATTATTATTATTATTATTATTATTATTATTATTATTATTATTATTATTACCTTAGCGAAGGCGGAGGTATTGTTTTCACTCGTGTTTGTTTGTTTGTTAGTTTGTTTGTCCGTGGACAAGATATCTCAAGAACCGCTGGATGGATTCGGATAAAACTTTCAAGGATATTTTACCTCGTAACTGGCACGAACTGATTAGATTTTGGGATCGTTCCGATACAGGACAAGGATTCTGGATTGTTTTTCCTGTTTCTTACTTAATTTTTGAGAGCGGTCGGGTTCATTTTTAGTATTTTCATTTGTGAGAGCAGTCGAGTTTATTTCAAATATTCTCATTTTAAAAATCATCTCTGGCTGATCGTTGAGAAGACGTCGGTGTTGTAGTCGAGTCATTTGATTTCCTATAGTATTTGATGTGTGTTCGCTTCATGTGAGTCTTGTTGTTGTTTAAATTGTTGAAGGTCTACTGTACCTAATTGTTGTATTACTGAATTGTTAAATTTATTGTTACCTGTGAATTTTTATTTTCTTCCTCGTCTATGGGTGAAGTTGTGAATAACAACTTTATGGAAATTCAACCAGTTCCAGCAGGCAGTTACGCTGCAGTAACTGGGAATAGTCTAACGGCAGATATCCTGCAAGTAAGAGAAATTCGACTGAACGACACAAATGTATAATGAATTGTTACGAATGGAGGTAGACAGTCTGAGGCTGACGCCGCCCAAGGAAATTATGGAAAAACAGAAAAAAGGACAGTAATATACAGAACACTGTCTATCGCTACAAAAAGGGTTGAAATAGCTGCAGTAGAGGCAGTCGAAGAATGCTTGAAAGAAATCAAAAGCCTAACTATGTATTACACCAGAGGAAAGAAATATGGCACAGTAGAAGTACGTTTCGCGAGTGAACAAGAAGTGATAAAACACTCTACTGTGCCTTTGAGATCAAATGAGTGGGTACTGCTACCAACCTACTGTAGTAAACATGCGGCCAGGGTTAGGATTTTGCGCTCCTTGAGTGCTCTTGTTGTTGTTGTTGCTATTGTTATTATTATTATTATTATTATTGTTGTTGTTGTTGTTATTGTTGTTGTTGTTGCTATTGTTATTATTATTATTATTGTTGTTGTTGTTGTTATTGTTGTTGTTGTTATTTGTCTTCTTTTTCTCCTTCTTCTTCCTATCTGTCTGTCTGTGTCTCTCTGTCTTTCTCAATATATATTTTATGAGTAATTTTAATACATTGAGATGTTATTCGCACAAAATATAAAAAAGGATTATAATCTTACTTGCGTCTGACCATAATATGAATTCATTCGACGACAAAAAGAGTTCGGTCTACGTTGGTAAGTTGTCAGCACTAGCTCACTTTTAACTGCATTAAATAAGGTATTTACCTGGGACGGGGACCTTAGCGTCACGTGTCGGCGTCTCAAGCGGAGATCAGAGAAAAATAAATTGACCAAAGTGCAGAGCAACCACGTGATTATCAAGATGAATGAACATCGGTTGCTACATATTTGTGACTTTTTTTTACATAAGGACCTACTATTAATCTAATCTGGTGTATACAGAGACCATCACTATTTTTTTTCTCTGTGCATAAACAATTTATAAGTAAAAACATCACAGTGCCACAATATGTAGGGACCAATTTCATTAGAAAGCTATCATCTTCAAGAAAGTTCATGTAATCAACAAAACTAGAACAGAATAAGAATGAACGCTGCGCTAAAGATAAAAAGTTATTTATCGATAGCTCCTGACAGCGTTCAAAAAACAAAATTCAGTAATTATTCAAAGATAGTAGAAAGAACGAACCACACACAGGGGATTCTTGTCATTATCATTTAAACTTATATCAGCATTTCCCTCGTTTTTGCATTCTGAATTCCAACTCCGCAGAGGTCTACTTTGCCTTTCATCCTTTCAGAGACGATAGGATAAGTACCAGTTCAGTACTGAGGTCGATGTAATCGACTTACTCCCCACCCACCCCGAAATTCTTGGCCCTGTGCCAAACTTTGAAGCCAATATATCAGAGACTACATTATCCGATGTGTTCTTTTAAGGCGGGTGGTGAATGATGATTATAGAGTGTGATTTCGGATAGATTTAGTTGCTATTTCTAGCAGGTCGAGCGATGATGCTGAAATTAATTTACTGAATCATAATTGTATGCGTATGTGTATGGTGTGATGGTGTATGTGAAGTTGTGAGTGTAATAGTGTATGTGTAGTTAGTTGTATATATGGTGATGTATATCAACTTTTCATATGAATAGTGTGTGTGTAGTTGCTTGTGAAGAAGTGTCTACGTAATACTAGTAGTGTATACGTAGATGTGTGACTAGTGGTGTAGTGATGCATAAATAAGTGTGCATGATTGTGTACGTGTTGTGAAGTAGACATAGTTGTATATGCACCAGTGTGCATATATAGTGTGGCTGTGTAGTTGTGTGGGTAATAGTAAATGCGTCACCACTCTCTATACTTATACAGCTGGCCGATAAAGGTGGCCGCCGAGCACACCCAATGAATTCATTACTGTTTAAACCGAATTGCTTATTTAAGCGAAGCTCTACCACCATCTTGGAAGGAAATTTAACTTAATTCGTTTTTTACCTCGAAGTGACAGAAATATTTAGTTTTCGCTCAAACCGACTGTTGAACCAGAGGTTCGCAGTCAGGATGTCGCTATTCTTGTGTTATTTTGGTCGAAATAGCAATAATGAAACTAGAATAAGGTACCGTCTCCCGCTTCTTCTCTCTCGTCGGTTATATTGGTATTCGATCTTTAAAGAGAATGCGTAAATGCAAATTTTTGCTAAAAGTTTTTCCATGTTTAGAACAACAAATCCCATAAATTTTGAAAATAAATATAATTTCATATGCGTAAACACATATATTTGTTTCCGGCGTGAGTGAAATAATCACTTAGTTTCACTATAACTGAATAGCCTGCAACATACCTGAATCACCTGCAACAATTATTGTAATAGCTTTATAATGATTGCCATCTACGGAAAGGCTAATAAATCACAGAAAAATTTCCACTGCAAATTGACACATACTTAAATACACACACACGTATATGTGTATATTTATATCTATATGTGTGTGTGAGAGAGAGGGGGGAGAGAGAGAATGTGTGTGTGTGTGTGTGTGTTTTATCGGATGAATGTAAGTCCGTCCTTTAACTGGAATTATTTGCAAGGATTTCTAATGTCTTTGAATTTTCTTATATAAATTCGTATAGGTGTGAAAGCTTCTATAGAAATAATCAGTATATGATTAAACTTAATTTAACAAATTCATACATATTTATATAATAGAGGAGATTAGATGTTGAAATGGATTAGAGTTTTTATTTTTGATGTTGCTATACAATTCGTTTCGTACAAGAAGTCTCAGATATTCATAAATAGAAAATCGCAATAGACGTATTTGTAGTCGTCAGTAGCTGATATAAAATCTAAAAAAGCCGTTTAAAGTACATAGATTTTCCGTTAGTTATAATTTTGAGATTAGTATATTCGTTCTTGCAATCATGTCTATTTGAATCAATACTAAAAGAATATATATTAACTGGGTGCTAATATATATAGTATTAAAACCTGACACTCTCTCTATGAAATCCAGTATGTGACTCTATTTAAAATTGCTTAAATTGATTTTATTACTGGTCAAGCTGTATTCGTATGTACGTTGAGAAATGTATGTATATTCATATATTCTTTTTGTTACTCTTTTACTTGTTTTAGTCAATTGACTGTGGCCATGCTGGAGCACCGCCTTTAGTCGAGCAAATCGACCCCAGGACTTATTCTTTGTAAGCCTAGTACTTATTCTATCGGTATCTTTTGCTGAACCGCTAAGTTACGGGGACGTAAACCCACCAGCATCGGTTGTCAAGCGATGTTGGGGGGAAAACACAGACACACAAACATATACATATACATATATACGACGGGCTTCTTTCAGTTTCCGTCTACCAAATCCACTTTGGTCGGCCCGAGGTTATAGTAGAAGATAATAGCCCAAGGTGCCACGCAGTGGGACTGAACCCGGAACCATGTGGTTGGTAAGCAACCTACTTACCACACAGCCACTCCTACGCCTATATAAATATGTATTTTCAAATACAATTTTAGTCTTTACTCAACCGCCATTTCTCCCTTTGATTAATAATATTTTTAGAAAAATTGGTGGTTAATAATAGTATTAAAGAATAATTTCTGGTTTATAAAATTTATAATTTAAGTATTTATTGTAAATAATAGGTCTAATATTCATAGACAAAAAGAAGTGTTATATGCCGTAATTAATTATCTAGGTACATCATCTTGATATATTTTAAAGAAGATTTAGAAGTAAATACTATACGAGTAATACGGTTTTTTAACAAGGGGGATTACTTACTTTATAAACAAATATAATCAGAAACAGAGCCATTTTGTATGTAAGAAAGTTTTATTTTTTTAGTGGAGAAGGAAAAACGAACCAAAAAAGCGAGCTGGTGAGATTTGTAGTAATGTAGGGAAGACAATAATTAATATACTTGGATATTTTGCGGATATAATACAGGCGTACATAGATTTACATATACAAACGTATATAGACTAACAACACTGATATAGAAATATGTACATTAACATTCTATTGTATATACATACCAATACACAAATACTTATGCGCATACATACCCATGCAGGCATATACATACATATATATATATATATATATAATATATATATATATATATATATATATATATATTATATATATAGAGAGAGAGAGAGAGAGAGAGAGAGAGATGTTTTCGATCTAATTTGGATTCTTTGCCATCAAATTTGAATTTTTTAATTGGTGCTCAAGTCTTGAAAAAAAAAGAGAGTTAAAGTACATCAGCCGTAAGGCAATACTTGTCTATCTTATCCAACTCGTCCAGTAGAGCCCACCAATTGATATCTAAAAAGTTCGATGGAATAACTCATGAACACTGCGATAGCTTCTACCAAAAGATGCTCCGTTACGTCGACCGATCTGAACCAGGTGAGATAATAGAAAAAGAATCATTTGTTTATTATATACGTATATATATGTATATATCCACTTACAAGGCTTTGGTCGGCCCGTGACTATAGTAGAAGACACTTGCCCAAGGTGCCACGCAGTGAGACTGAACCTGGAACCATGTGGTTGGTAAGCAAGCTACTTACCACAGAGCCACTCTGTATGTATGCATACTTATATGTATGTATGTATGTATGTATGTATGTATGTATGTATGTATGTATGTATTTATTTATGTATGTATGTATGTATGTATGCATGTATGTATGTATACATGTATGTATGTGTGGAGATATATATATATATACACACAAATATGAATTTAATTTTGAAATTAAATCTTTTCCAACTTTCAACACCTCCACGACAATCGCAAAAGCACAAGTACCTGTGAAAAGTCAACACTCACACCAACCAGTATGACTAATAAAATGATCAATGAATACATCTTTTCGACGGTTGCATAGAGATAATTCTGTCTCCAAATCTGGAAACAGAGTTTTAGATTTTAAAATAAACTGTAAACTACTCCATCATGCTTCCCATCAGGCTAGAGCAGTAATCGACAACATGTAGCTCGCGGGACTTTCTGAATGATACGCCTAACGAAAAATTGCCTTGCATATTTTAAGTTGTGCGGCCCGTCTGATGATGAACCATGTCTCATGCGGCTCGCTTCTAGAAAAATTTTGTCCATGCCTGGGATTGTCTCAACTCAGACTCATACAGCAGAAACCTCAATCATTGTTTTAGGGAATTTGAATGCAGTGGCACATGTTCACTAGTCAAGCCTCTAATGCTATATCTATCTGAGGCAACCAATCTGACAGATTGTGCTGTAGATGGAGATGTGTTTATCACAAAAATTCTGTTCATTCCTACGAGGGTCGGCTGAAAAGTTCATAGGCTGACCAAGATACTCACATAAATCTCATTTGGAATGTGACCAAATGAGATTTATTTTTCAACATAGTCTCCCTTGCGGTCCACACACTTCTCCCATCGGTGTTGCAATGCTTGGATCCCATTGGTGAAGAAGCTTTCATCCTCTCGATCAAAACCTCAGCAGCAAATACGACGTCATCTTCACTGCAATACTGGTTCCCATCCAAGTGTTTTTTCATGTTCGGAATCAGATTATAGTCAGATGCCGACAATATGGTAAGTGATCAACTAGTTCAAAGCCACGGTCACACGCTACAGCCATTGAAACAAGGACTTGTGTGCTGGGGCAGTGTTCTGATGGAACAAAATCCCTTTCATCAGTTTTGATAGTTTTTCGCAACTGCCACAGCAGGTTGGCATAGTACTCACCATTAATGGTGTGGCTCTTTTGAAGATAGTCAATAAACACAATGCCTTTTGCACTCCAAATGTCTGAGGCCATCACCTTCCTTCCAGATGGGTTCCTTTGGAGCAGATGAAGGGGTGTATTTCCATTGCATGGACTGTCACTTTGTCCCTGGCTCAAAGTGATGAACACAACACTCATCCTGGCTTAGAAAACACTAAAAAAAAACAGCTGAATCTGCCTCAAACAATATCAGATTTTCCTGTGATGTGATCAGTCTGGTGCAGAAGACGTGGCACTCACCGAGCAGAAACCTTCGTCATACCAAGTTCATAGTGCAAAATATTCTCGTCTCTCTCACGGAATATGCTAACAGCATTGGTCATTTGATTTAAAATCAATCGCCTGTCATCATTACCATATTGTGAACGTGATCAATGCTTTCCTCGGTGGTAGGACATCCAGACCTTGGGTCATCTTCAAATTTCTCTTTTGTCCTAAATTCCGCTGCCCACTTCTGCACAGTAGTTAAAGCTGGAGCGTCATTCCCTAATGTAGCAACCATGTAAGCATGAATGCCTTTGGTGGGCTAAACACTTTTTCTGCAGCTACTTGATAACACCACGATGCCAAATTTTGTCCATTTTCAAGAGAAGTCGTTAATAGTTACTTTTGAACTCCTCTTTGAACAGTCAGATGTCAATTTATCTGCAAAGAAACAATGCAGTTATTAATAGGAATAATTGAAATTAATGCATGCAAGATTTTGCAGCTCTAGCTTCATTCATAGTCAAACCACAATAGATAGATAGATAGATAGATAGATAGATAGATAGATAGATAGATAGATAGATAGATAGATAGATAGATAGATAGATAGATAGATAGATAGATAGATAGATAGATAGATAGATAGATAGATAGGGAAGTACGTTTGCAGGTAGGTAGGTAAGTAGGTTGACCGAATTCATTTCAATTTGATACTATGTATATTTTCTAATGCAATTTCTTTTTCTTTTCGAATATAGAGCTAAAACCAAAGCAAACGATGCTTCAAACCATCGCACAGGACAGAAATCTATGAACACATTTTTTCTAACCAATTTCAAAATATTTACCTACACATTTTTATAGCCTGAGATTTCTTATCTTCTTATACAAATTTCTAATCATTTTATTCTCTTGTTCCTACATTCAGAAATAGATTTTTCAATACTTTAGTCTTCTTTAACTATCATTTAAATTCTAATCGCTTACTAGTGGTTGAACAATTCCCATTCTTGAAATTGAATTCAAGTAAAATCACACAAAAGTCACAGCTAAAAATAAATATGATACTTAACAAATAATTGCTCTGCAATTTTAGGAATAAAAATATCAGAAATTTTTATTCCGTTTATATAATTTCAGTATTATGTTTGTATCTTGTTGGTTTTTTTTTTTGTTTGTTTTTATTCTGTTTTGCTTCAATTGCTAGTAGTGTGTTATTTTTGTTGTTTATACCTTTTCTGGATATTATTTCGATTTTCAGAATTCTTACAGAATTCGTGATTTAAGATGTCTCACAGTTATAATTTATAGACAAACCCTCGCAGATATACGTATGTGTGTACGTGCAAAAATTAATAAATACATTCATACGTGTATATATATATATATATATATATATATATATATATATATATATATATATATATAATATATATATATAAGTTAATCCAAACAAGAAAGCACGAAAAAACACAACAACGCGAGGACGTGGAATAAATATAGTATTATTGGACGCTCAGGAAAGACGGAAAGAAGGAGGGTTTAACGTTTCGAGCGGAGCTCTTCGTCGGAAACATAGGAGAAGGAAAAATCCAGAGAAGGGAAGACAGAGGAAAAAAATCGCCAACGGTACACACGAGGTCATATATATACAGAGATAAATAGATAGACAGACAGAGAGACAGATAGATAGATAGATAGATAGATAGATAGATAGATAGATAGATAGATAGATAGATAGATAGATAGATAGATAGATAGATAGATAGATAGATAGATATATATGTTTCTTTATTAGCCACACAGGGCTGCACACAGACAGGACAAATTACAAGGTAGATATTTTCTTTTGTGGGTAAAAAAGGGGGTTTGGTTTTCGATCAAAAGGGATCGTAAAAGGAAAGAAAGAGGACAAAAAAGGGGGGGATAAAATTTAAAAAAAAAGGAAAATTAAAAAATTGATCAATAGGGATCGTTATCACAGAAATGTCAATATAAAGTGTAAAGGGGAGGACAGGTGAGGTTTACCTGTGGAAAGAAAAGCCTACGGAAAAGACCACGGTAACCTCGTTCAATTAAGTCACATGTTATATATATATATATTTTTTTACAAATAAGCAACTCTCTGTATTAATTTTTACGGTTCATAGGATCATAGTCAAGGTGGCTTCGTCATTCATACGTGCCATCCTTGCGACATTCACCCATCTTTTTTTAAAACATTCACTAGACAAAACTTGCCTCTCTACTCTCACTTTCCTCTTCAAGTGATACTTGAAGAAGTTGATGAGAGATTGACTAAAGAGGAAAGTGTTTGTCTCTAATCCTTTCAGACGCGTCCACCAGATACATTCTTTCGCCATAGCCACAAGTATGATAAAAATAGCTCTTCCTTCCCGTTTGAAGGAAGGAGGCGTGACGATATTAACGATAGACTCGGCTGATAAACCGACACGTCCCACACGTGACAGCAGTCGTTCGACATAAGCCCACAGGTCGGAGATTGTTGGACACTGCACGATTGCGTGCAGAACGGTTTCGTCGCTCTGCCCGCATCTCGGGCAGGTCGGCCCCGTGTTTCTCGAGCCATGCCTATAGAGCTTATCCCGAACGGGTAGCGCTTCTCGGTAGCACCGCCAAACTAGGGATCTCTGGAAGTTGTTCATAGGTCCCGGCTCGAAAGTCGTTTCAAACAGGCGGGTCAGGTATTCCTCGTCGACGCCCAGGTTTGCCCCAAGATCGTCGTCGTACCTCCCCTCCACTAATCCCCTATAGAATGCTTTGGTTGTGTTGAAGTCACTCAAGGTCGACCCGGGACGGCAGAGTTGCTTGAGAGCAACGCGACACTCGCGGTGCCATTCGCCCTTCCTCGGCAGTTCGGTCATGGAGACGAGCTGCGGGAATGCGTGCCTCACAAACGGCGACCACACCTGTTCACCGTCGTCTACATAGAGCCGGAGATGTCGCAGTCTCAGCGCGTGTCTGCGCATCATCAACCACGGCATGCCCAGCCCTCCTTTTAACGGGTGTTGACAGCAAATGGATCGCCTGACCATCAGGACGCATCCTTTCCACAAGAAGCGGAAGAGAATGCGTTCTAGTTTGGTGATGGTAGGGTCGGGACAAGGTACGACGGTCAGGCGGTTGTAGATGATGGACGCGATGTACGTGTTCGCCACCTTCTCCCGACCGTTTAGGGACAGTTTCTTCTCGGCCCATTGCCGGGCGAGAGTGACCACCCTACTCGTTATCTCGTTCCAGTTCTTCTCCATTTGGAGGTCCGGACCGAACCAGACCCCGAGCAACTCAACT
>NC_042999.1:103804587-103812087 GCF_006345805.1 Octopus sinensis
TCCCAGATGAACCAACTTCACGGCAGGAGGGGCAGATGAGGGCAGCTGCATCGAACTCTCTCATGCACCAAATGGCAGTTGCTAGAAAGCTTTCGTGAAGTGAAACCAAGTAGCAACACCAAATGGCGGTGCCCCAGCATGGCCACAGCTCATAAGCTGAAACTAGAATCAATCAATCAATCAATCATATATATATATAATAAAATAAATGGAGGGAAAATTTACGGTCCCAGTCGTTTACTTAGTTTTAACATATGCACACTTCCCCCAACTATCTGATGACGCCTGGTCAGAGGTGGAGGCTGGAGGCATTTGATAAATCTATCGAATATGATGCTGACGAAAGAGTGGTATTTGCAAAGGGAGGTCATACCTCTCTCGTCAACCTAAGTGATACGCACGGACTGCAGTTTCTAGGTATTTGCCTGTCTTCGGCGTACGGCAATCACCGGTTTTCAATGAAGGGAGACCTGTTTGCAAATACTTATTTATTGTTTTTCCAGTAACTTCCGTCACTGATTTCGAAAAGCTGTCTGCAAGCAATAATAAATCTCTGAACGAGATGTAAACAGTAACTGATCGACAACGTAAATTATACTAACCATCTCAATATGGCTAACCACTAAGGGTGGGTGTTACTGTAGCTTTTAGCCTCAGAGATCATCGTCTCCGGCTGGCTTTAGGCACCATAAGAGCACAGAAAGTGTGTCTAAAGCCAGCTGGAGACGATGATCTCCTGGGGCTAAAAGCTACAGTAACACCCACTCTTAGTGGTTAGCCATATTGAGATGGTTAGTATACTTACGTTATATATGTATATATATATATATATATATATAATATTATTATATATATATATATATATATATATATATATATATATATATATATGTATGTATAGATGTGTGGTGTGTGTGTAAATATACATATATGTTGAATTATGCTTCCATATGTATACACGTTGATTTATGTATAGTGAATGTTTATATATATAAATGTGTGTATGTGTATATTCGTGTTTGTGTGTGTGTATTTACATATGTATGTGTATATAGATATATATAAAAAGAGAGGTAGTATGGTAGGTAGATAAAGTTAAGCGCGTGACATATACTTACTCAAAGCACAAAATATAGATTATTCAATAAAAACAAAAGTGAAGAAACGTTATATAATGTCTTATCTCGACAGCTGTTTTAAGAGGCCATACTTACGTAAGCATATTCATAGATAATAATGTCATGAGTAACATATTAAGTCTACCATCCGAGTAGGTCATAGTGGAATAGGAATTCAGAACGCAAAATCCGAAACAAATACCGGATGGTATCGATTCTCTTGCAGTTCCACCAGTTCACCCCTCTGGATTGGTATTTTTTTTTATCAACTCCGGAAGGGGTGAAGGCTAAGTTGACTTCCATGCGATGGGAACTCAGAGCGCAGAGACTCGGAAACAATACTGATCTAACGATATTGTGATGACTACACGTAAACACAGCGATAGAAGTTTCTAAACAGTGTGTGCGCGCCTTTGTGTGTGTGTGTGTGTGTGTGTGTGTGTGTGTGTGTTTGTGCGTGTGTGTGTGTGTGTGTGTGTGTGTGTGTGGTGTGTGTGTGTGTGTGCGTGTGTGTGCGCGCACGTGTGTGTGAACCTGTAAATTCATATGGCTGCATGTATGCATACTTTTCTTATATGCATGTGTATACATGTGTGTGTGAACCTGCAAATTCATATGGCTGCGTGTATGTATATTTGTATTATGCGCATATGTATGTATACATGTGTGTGAACCTACATATTCTTATATTTGCATATATGTATATTTGAGTGTGTGTGTGTGTGTGTGTGTGTGTGTGTGGTGTGTGTGTGTGTGTGTAAGTGTGAGTGCGCACGTGTTTGTGAACCTAAAAATTCATATGGCTGCATGTAAGCATATTTGACTTATATGCATATGTATACATGTGTGTGTGACCCAGCAAATCTTTATTTTGGATATATGTATATTTGAATGCGTGTGTGTGTGTTTGTGTGAGTGAGTAAGTGTGTGCGCACGCGGCACTCGCGTGCGCATGTGTTTGTGCGTGTGCAATTGTGTGTGTAATCGTGAGATAGGAAGAGAAATGATGTTATACATATATTGAAATATATTTTACATTCATTACTTGTGAAGAATGTATCAGCGCGCGCGCGCGTCGCGTGTGTGTGTGTGTGTGTGTGTGTGTGTGTGTGTGTGTTTGTGCGCGTATAGCTGCAGATTTTAAATGTTATTTTAAACATTGATGCTTATATCGGAATAAACACTATTTAACCATGTTCATGAAATATAACATTTTGAAAGCACACATTTCTGTCTATTGATATAGCGAATGGGTTTATTTTCACTGTTAATTCACGTTTACTTTGAACTGTCAAATTAAAAACGTTAAAAAAAACAACAAATACCTGCATTTTTTATTGAATGAATAAAGGTAAGGCAGCAGAAACTGCTTGCTACATTGCTCTATGAATCAATCATTTAGCCAAGGACTAACATCCAAAGTAGAGCTTTACATTAATTTCAAAAACGTCACATTGGAAAAGAGAGCATTAAATTAAAATCGAGGGAGGTTGAAAATAATTGAGGACCATTATTGAAAGAGTTACGACGCTAAGCAACTCAGGACGTTACCGAAGTAAAGTTTGTCGAAATAACATTTAAATCACACTGGAAAGTTTTAAAACCCTCCAAGAAATGAGTGCTGTCTAAACTGAATTTTTTTTTTTTTTTCAATGTAGTTTCAATGTCTGCTCTTCGGTGCAACAAAAACGATCCTTCTTTCATCGCATAGTGATGATATATGCTAACTGCATGAGAAACAACATACTCTTCGTTTTTTGTATACTGAATTTTCATCGTTCCATCGTCGTTATCTCCATGGCCGTTCCGTGAAGCTTATCATATTCAGAACCACATTATGCAGCTTATCCATGCATTTTTACGACATTCAGGGAAAAGACCTAGTGTGTCCCTATTAGAACTTCTAACGTGATATTGTTCATTTGCTTCAGTCGTTAGACTGCGGCTATGTTAGGGCACTGCCTTGAAGGGCTTAGTTGAGCAAATCGACCCCAGTAGTTATTCATTTTACCCCAGGCTCTCATAGCTTCCGATCTTAGCTGATTGGAAGTGTTATCATGTATGTATTTTGCCTTGGTATAAAAGATGGGCTACCGCAAATATTCTACTCAATATCACATATTTACTTGTCAGTTGCTTGACTTTAACCAGTTGAACATGTTTCTTGGTGGCTGAGTGTATGTGCATGGACGATCATCGTAGCTATGTGCCGAGAGGAATTCTTTGAGGCTTGAATAATCCACCTCTGGAAACATGGGTATCTCGTTCAACATCCTTAAACAACCCTTATTTAGCGAGATGGGCGACTCGACCTGAAGGAAATTCTAACTGGGTCCACCTGCTAGGTTATGCATTGTTTATCTTGGTTTATCTATGGTTTATCTATGGTTGTGATACATGTGAATGGGGTACCGTAATCAGACGGGTACTCATGATGGGTATATTGAGCTTTATATATTTGGATCTGAGCATTACTTTGATGGCATGCGCTGCTCTCTCACTCAGTAATAATAGCCACTATCTTTTATAGCCACTATCAAAGCTATGCACTAGCGTGGCTAGAGTGTGTGCCGCCCGGGGCGGCCCTTCTGTTTGCCGACCCCGGACCCCACAAAAAAACATATATTGACTACAGCAACCCCAAAAGTGCTGCCCCTTTAAAAATGCCGCCCGGGTCGGACCCCCCCTGCTAGCTACGCTAGTAAAGCTATGTTCAGACTTAATTAAAAGTAATTGCTATTCATTAATTTGGGACACTTTAGAAAAGTTGTAAAAGTAAAAAGAAAAATAAGAAAATAGGCTTTTCATAGTAAAAATCAATTCTACCTCCTATACACTCCTAGGCGCAGGAGTGGCTGTGTGGTAAGTAGCTTGTTTACCAACCACATGGTTCCGGGTTCAGTCCCACTGCGTGGCACCTTGAGCAAGTGTCTTCTACTATAGCCTCGGGTCGACCAAAGCCTTGTGAGTGGATTTGGTAGACGGAAACTGAAAGCAGCCCGTTGTATATATATATGTGTGTGTGTGTGTGTGTGTGTGTGTATGTGTGTGTGTGTGTGTGGTGTGTGTGTGTGCGTGTGTGTTTGTGTGTCTGTGTTTGTCCCCCTAGCATTGCTTGACAACCGATGCTGGTGTGTATACGTCCCCGTCACTTAGCGGTTCGGCAAAAGAGACCGATAGAATAAGTACTGGGCTTACAAAGAATAAGTCCCGGGGTCGAGTTGCTCGATTAAAGGCGGTGCTCCGCATGGCCGCAGTCAAATGACTGAAACAAGTAAAAGAGTAAAAGAGTATACTAAGAATTATATAGATGCCCGAATTTCTTCATGATAACTATACAGAAACTACTGTGCACCCGACTCGCCAACCACCCCTTTTGCTGCCTATTTCTTCCAGCACACCACCAAAACTAATTTACATCTTCGTAGAAAAGGACCGACGAACAGAAAGTTTAAATCATAACGGGCCAGAAAACAATCAATTTAAATGTCTACCTACCTTCTGTGTCACACTCCAAACTATGGAACGAAATCAAAGGCATAAAATTAACATTATTTGTAAGACAATTGACTTATAAACTATGGAACGAAATCAAAGACAAAATCTAACAGAATTTCAACACTTATATTTCTTTTATGCGTTCCAGTAACGAGGGCATATTCTTTTATTTATTTAGTCTTTTACCTGTTATTGGATCGTGGCCAAGCTGGGACACCGCTTACAAAGATTTAGTCGAGCATCTCAACCCCGTAAGTTGTACTTATTTTATCAATGTGTATTTGTCGAACCGCTATGTTGCCGTACATCAACAGCATCACTGGTTTTAAGCGGCATAAATATAAACACACTCACACATCTGCATACCCTCATACACGCGCCCACCTGAACATTGCACACTCATACACATACCCACACACTCATACACACTCGCGCACGTGCGCGAGCGCGCAAATACGGCTTCTGTATAGTTTCCGTCTTCCGAATTTCACTCGAGGCATTAATCAGCACCAGACTATAGTAAAAGACAATTGCCCAAAGTGCTACGCAATGAGATCGAACCCAGAACCAATTGATTACGAAACGATCTTTTTAACTTACAGTCATGTCTGTGTCTATCTTACTGATGCATTGTTTTTTTTATGGCTTGTGTGTGTGTGTATGTGTGTGTGCCTGCCTGTGTGTGTATGTATGTGTGTGTGCGTGTGCGTGTGCGTATGTGTGTGTGTGTGTGCGTGTGTGTATGTATGTATGTGTTTTCGTTTTTTTTTTTTTAGAATTCGCAGCTCAGTGAAGCAACTATTTTGTTGCGCTTACTAGGATTGTGAATTCAATTTTACTCATATGATGTATTCTCTAATATGAAAATAAGGTTGTAATACAGCGCTCTGAAATTTGATAAATCTGTACCAACATGGTCACACTAAAGCAGAATTACAGATGGAATAGTTCTTCGATTACTTTCTACAATTAAGAATTTTTTTTTTCACATCTTGACATAAAGTTAAAAAAATAATAGATAACAGCTATCAAGTTTGAAGAACTGATAAGTGTATAAAAAGGAGTACAGTAATCCCCCGCCATATCACGGTTCACCTATCGCAGTTCATCTACCACGGTTTATTATTTAAGCTTACGTTGATTTTTCTGTGGTGTTGTTTTGCATTTATAATAAAATAAATATATATAAATTATAAAAGTTTATTTTTAAATATACAGTACAGTACTGTTTCTACTTCGCGGATTTTCACCTATCGCGGTGGGGTTTTGGAACGTAATACCCGCGATAGTCGAGAGATCACTGTATAGGCTTGTCATCTTTCCGAGATGGTTTACCGAAACATTTGATGTTCAATACTATCCATGTGAAACTTTTACACTATCTAATGAATAAAATGTTTCGAAAATACATATACAACTTCAAAAGAAATTATATATGCGAAGTGCACTTCAGAAGTTTTGAAACTTTTACAAAGTAGAACTTCACTACACTTTCGGTAGTCTTCCAGCTATTTCATGGGGGGCCCCATAGAAGTCCTTCAAAGTGAAGGTGTCCAGGAACCTTGTCACAGCCTCCTTCATCTTCTTAATGTCTTCAAAACGATGCCTCTAAGGTTCTCCTTCGGCTTGGGGAGAAATCAAAAGTCTTAACAAGCAAGGTCTGGACTGTAGGAAGGGCGAGGAACAGTTCTGATGCCCATCTCTGTCAAGTAGTTGGTTATCGTGATGGAAATAGGGACTGATGCGTTGTCCTGGTACAGGTGCCACCGATCCGAGTAGGAGACCTCTGGAGGTTCTTGTTCAGCTTGGGGAACAATCAAAAGTCACGGGAAGAAAAGTCTGGACTATAGGGAGGGTGAGGGAGAGTTTTGATGCTCATCGCTACCAAGTAGTTGGTCACCATGATGAAATTGTAAATTGATGCATTGTCGTGGTGCAGGTACTACCAACCCCAGTGGAAGAGCTCTGGTCTTTTGCTACGAAATCTCAAGAAATCACAGATGGCATTCTTCTGCACGTGAAGGCTAATTTATTTCTCACTGCTCCCTGAAGAGAAGTGTAGAAGCTAAGGAGTGAAAGGTTTCTCATCCTGAGGTACCTCCTGAAGATACATAAGAGTTTCCAAAATAGTGATAGCTTTAGTCAGCAAGAGAAGAACTTTAATATCTTTACGTAGCTTTTGCAGTTAGTTCGTAGCTCATGCAGTTTCTGCGTGAAGCAAAGCGTCTTTGATGCCTGTTTCGCCTAAACTTCCACAAACTAATCGCGGAATTTCCATTTATACTGCTGGTACTCATTTAACACCCGCAAATTTATAAGTTTTATCCGATCATTTAACTGAGATTACTAAATCAAACAAACAAGCCTCCACCAAATTTCACATCATAAAAACAATCAGACAGATATTACAAGAAATTTGGAAATTTTAGTGCAATTTTTTATGACCTTAATCGATTTCAAGAGAACGATAGAAAGGCTTAATCTAAAAATCGTTAAATGAATTGTAAAATGAATAAATTTACAATTGGAATTTATCTTCATTTTTTTCATTTTATTTTATTTTATCTTTTATTTTTGTATTATTTCACCGTATTTTAATTTATATTTTATTTTACTATTTTGTAATTTTTTTTTACAATTGATTTAACGTTCAGATCGTTTGAAAAAATCCATTTCATTATACGTGTACGTACATATTGTGTGTTTGCGTGTATGTGTGCATGAGTCTAAGAGCGTGGGTGTATATTTATATATATATATATATATACACACACACAAATATGTGTGTGTGCATGTAAGTACATATATAATTTATGTTCGTATTCATACATGCGTACATACATTCATACATATGTATCTATGTGTGTATGTATATATGTGTGTG
>NC_042999.1:103822087-103879587 GCF_006345805.1 Octopus sinensis
AGCTTATAAAGTAATGAGTCTTAGTAAAAACGAAACTAAGCTGTCAGAATACGTTAATACACCAGACAAAATGCTTAACAACATTTCTTTTGACTTTAAGTTCTGAGTTCAAATGCCACCGGGGTTCACTTTGCCATTCATCCTTTGAGGACCGATAAATAAGTATCAACCAAGCACTGGGGTTGATGTAATCAACTTGCTCCTTCCCTTAAAATTACTGGCTTTGTGCCAAAATTTGAAACCAATAAAACGAGTCGGTTCAATTCTTATTTCAAGTTACTGCACTCTCTATAGTTTAAGCATGGCATTTCTTTTCAGAGAGATGCTAGATATATGTTTATTAAATATAATGTTAATTTTGAGATTATTATTTCAAATGAATTTTAGGAATAACCGCAGGACATTTACTGATTAGGGAAACTCAGTGCTAAAATTTTCAAATTAATATTCACTAAATACCGCCTCACCGTGTATGTTTAACATCTAAATATGATTTTCGACACATATTTATATATCTATGTGTACGTATATGACTATATAAGCAACTGCATATGCGTGTTTCACTGTCTGTGTGTGTGTATGAGTATGTATGTGTGTATATGTTTGTGCGTGCGTGTGTGTGTGTGTGTGTGGTGTGTGTGTGTGTGTGTGTGGTGTGTGTGTGTGTGTGTGTGTGTGTGTGTGTGTGTGTGTGCGCGTTTATATATACATATCTACTATTTAATACCTAAAACTTATTCGTTCGATTGTCTCGAAGGTTTCATGATTTTCAAGAACAAAATTTCTCACGTAGCTTCAATCTATGAATTTATTTATTTATTTATTTATTTATTACCTTTTTCATTCTATCACAATTTTTTTAACAGCTTCGTTCACCTTCTCTATCTCTATTTCGAAAGTCTGTCTGAAGTATCTTTTACAAAATTAACTCCCCTGTCGTTTCCGCTCTTCAATAGCTGAAACGTTTAGTTCACCCAATTTCAACAATTACCTTACTTAAAACCGATTTTTCGCTTTTATTTATTTATTTATTTATTTATTTGTGTTGCTAATTATTCACTCTACTCTTTCTATTTCTTCTTTCCTCTTCTAATTCAGATACACACATATGCATGCGCGCTCATACACATATATATATATGCATGCATATATATATATGTGTATGAGCGCGCATGCATATGTGTGTATCTGAATTAGAAGAGGAAAGAAGAAATAGAAAGAGTAGAGTGAATAATTAGCAACACAAATAAATAAATAAATAAATAAATAAAAGCGAAAAATCGGTTTTATATATATATATATATATATATATATATAATATATATATATATATATATATATATATATATATGCATATATATAATATATATATATATATATGCATATATATATATATATATATACATATACATATATATATATGACTCTGTGTGTGTGTGTGATTGTGTGTGCAAAATAGATACATATGTACTCCATGGGGCATATCTAATTCGCATAAACGACGTAGTTTTCACTAAGTGTGCTCCATAACTGATTAAGAATATACACGCGCGCGCGCACACACACACACACATACACACAAAAGTATGTGTGTATATGTGTGCGCGCGAGCGCGTATGTGTGTGTGTGTTGAGAGAAAGAGATAAAGAACGAGAAAGAGATTTAAGAAGACATGATGCAACACATGCGCAAATTATTTTTTATTTTAATTTTTAATCTTTTTTATTCTAATTTTTATTTTTTTATTCGTTCTCTTTCTCTTTCTGTCTTTCATTTTGCTTTCCTTCTGTATTTCAGAAAAGCTTCCATTTCTTTTTTTTTTTCTTTCTTCTTTCTTCTTCCTCCTATATTATATCACTCTTTCTGACATTAACTCGTTTTCTTCCTTTTTATAGTTTCATTTACTTAATAATACTGTCCTCTTCTGTTCATTCATTCTTTCTTAACTCTCTTCGATATATTTGATAAAGCAAATTCCAACGAAAGGATATAAAAAAAGGAGGAGAAACAACTGAATTGATTCCATATGAATGTATAAGAGTGTGTAATAGTAATATGTTAATAACTTTTGCGTCGGCATAAACTATATGAGAGAAATTGTTTACCGTACTTTCCGACATACAAATTGAAATTTTCAGACCAAACTTTGTAGCAAAAAAACGAAGGTCGACTGAAAATGTCTACTTAATTAGTGCTAATAATTTAGGGCTAAATAACAGCAACCATAAAAACATCGACAACAATCTATTCATTGGAGACACTAAACTCTCCAGTTTCAAGAGCTTTAGTGTCTCGTCAGGTACAGTATACTCTCATTCTTGACTTTACTCTTTCCCACAAAATAGACGCTCCCGCTCCCACTGAAACTGACTGAACTGTAGTATTTTTCTGTAATAATTGTCGTTAAGTGCTGTATTTTTCTGGCATTCAAGTCGAATTTTTAAGATCAAAATTTGTAGCCAAAACAGAGGGGTCGAGACGACCTTGGAAACTAAAAGTTCCATGATAAATGCAGCATGATTTGGAAAGAAAGCGACGATGTTGGAATGTTTACACTGCATGTTTATGCTATATAGTATGTTTCCTGTACCATGTCAATTTTGTTCATTCTTATACAGATACATACATATATAGATGCATGCATACATATAAACATAACACGCATACGTACATAAATACATACATACATGCATGCATGCATATATCATTCATACATACAGACAGACAGACAGACGTAGGAGTGGCTGTGTGGTAAGTAGCTTGCTTACTGCGCATGAGCGAGACAAAGTTGTGTTTGACACCGAAGCGGTAAGACGTGCTTTTGAAGACTTTTGAAACTCAGCTGTAAGGTAACACTTTCTTCTGTCTAGTGAGGGTCTGTTGTATGTCGCAATTATTTTTACAAGTAAGAAGTCCTCACTAGACGCTAGTCTGCCTGAGGCTGAGTGAAAATATTTTTCACTTAATTGTGAAAATTATTGGTTTATATATATGGACCATGTGGGGTATAAGGATAGAGTATTTCCAATGAAGCACTCAAATCGAGTTTTGGGCAGCCAACACTGTTGGATTCCAAACAAATACCGAAATTCTTCAGTTGTAGAAAAATCCTGGCTTCACGCCAGTCAAACCTTTGTATGGGTATAGCGAACAGTAAAATATAATCCAAATAACAGTGCCACTCTAATGTCTAAAACCGCAAATACTACGTAAATTTTCGCTTGGAATTTTTGCGTAAACTGGCGTTGAAAGCAGAGTTAGTACAGAAACAATTGTAACTGATCATTAAAAATGTGTTAAAGTAATACCTTGTCTTATTATTTGGAGTATGTATATATACACATACATACATAGTATATAGATAGATAGATAGATAGATAGATAGATAGATAGATAGATAGATAGATAGATAGATAGATAGATAGATAGATAGACAGACAGACAGACAGACAGACAGACAGACAGATAGATAGATAGATAGATAGATAGATAGATAGATAGATAGATAGATAGATAGATAGATAGATAGATAGATAGATAGATAGATAGACAGACTGACTGACTGACTGACTGACAGACAGATAGATAGATAGATAGATAGATAGATAGATAGATAGATAGATAGATAGATAGATAGATAGATAGATAGATAGATAGATAGATAGATAGATAGATAGATAGATGGGTGAAAGAAAATGCGATGAACGACATTGCAAATAAAATACAATATTCAGACATATGGGTAAAATAAAACCTCCCCACTTATATACATTTATATATCCACACATCCACACATATGTACATATAACATGCATTCTTACTATTTTTACTATATATCTTAATATTAATATAGGCTAGGTCTAACGCATATACAAGTTAGTGTATATAGTTTGATATATACGTATATATATATGTGTGTGGTGTGTGTGTGTGTGCGTGTGTATATATACACACATACTTCTTACATTTAACTGTTTTTAAAGACAGAGATAAATGGATACAGTATAAAGATTTTTTTTTACTTTATCATATTGTATTACCTATTTCTGTTTTTTTAAAGACGTGTACACATGTGCATATATAAATAGATATATACATGTATTTTTTGTTCTTTATTTTACTTTCTTTTATTTCTGTTTTTTAAAAATGCTAAGTATGTATATAAGAAGTGTTTACGTATGCATATATAAATAATATATAGTATGTATATATATTTCGTTGTGTCTTGCAAACGAGATACAAAAACAATGTGTATATATATTTAATTTTACTTTATTATATCGTATTTTTCCTGGCTCTGTAATAGTAAGAATATATGTAAGAAGTATATATATGCGCATATATAAATAGATACATATGTATATTTAAAACTATACACAACTTTGCATGTGGGTTAGACACTTTTAACTCAGCATATATAAACAATGACATAAACTGCAAAAGTGTTAAGACTATATGTAAGAAGTGTATATGCATACCCATATATAAGTAGATATATGTGTGTGTATGAAGGTGTATACACTATCTTGTAGGTGGGTATATGGAAGAATATGTATGTATAACGGAGCGGAGTATACCTACTAACTTGTTTCTCTAATTGTTTCGACAAAGAATATAAAAGCTAGGCGGTAATAAACTTTGAACAGAGACTGATTAGAGTGTAAAACGGAGTTGTTTTGTGACGAATGACAGATGGTAATTAAGCTCCTTCAAATAAACAAAGAAACAGTTGATAAGTACAGAAATGGTCGGTCTTCTTCATTTATCACTAATATCTGTAAATGCTTAATTTTATTCTTCATTTTATTTTTCATTCTGTTTTGCAAATTCTTCTTTATAATCTGACCATGAAGATAGGATTGTATCCCCTTTTTTTGTTTCGTCTGTTTCTTTATTTCCGTATTTTGTATTTTGATTATAATTGTATTTTGTCTGTCACTATATCTATGGGTTTAGCTATGTCTATAAACTGCTGAAAATAACACAGTGCTTTGGGTATGCATTTTCACGCTGAGTGAAATGGAGATTTCGAAGAAGTTGCTCGTAGTTATCTTCTTTCTCTTTGATCTTCAACGAGATATTCATATCACCAGAAAAGCTGACCTCTATGCCGGTACATACTTTTTCATGTCTGTCCCATACAAGATTATTCAGCCTATTGTGTTTACATTTGACAGATAGGAATGTTCCACAAGTATTCTTTGTGTTGATGCTTGTGTATGTATTCAATAATAGGGGAATTCTCTATATTTATTCCAGGATAGTTTTTGTATATTGGCATTGTATATTGTTTTTGCGACATCGTGTTGCATAGAGATGACGTAACACGATAACATTTTTGGGAAGCTGCTAATCACATGCGTTATGTCTTCCACAGAAATATGACGTAATCTATATTTTCGGTTACATCCTTGAAATCCAGGGGCTTCTCTGTCTCTTTTGTTTGTTAAATATTCAGTAGCAGTCTCCTGTTCATTGATTGTAAATGCATAGCCTTCGAAGTGGGATGTGATGTAACGGTAACAAGTCCAAAAGAAGCTCGCTTCATATCGATGTCACTGTCTTCTTCAGGTCTTCAGGAAACATACCCATCTGTGTTTTTTTTTTTTTCTTTTAAGCTGAGCGTTTCACATCCAGGTCTTCTTTGAAGTATGCTAGTCAAGTTGATTTAGAGTTGTATGGGAAATCTTCAAACGGAGAGTGGTTCCTGGAAAGCAAGCTTCCGACACATAAGGTATTGTTCTCTTCTCTTTTCAGTACTAAGTTAATGAATTTATTTTTGCTGCTGTCTGAGAGACATTCGAAGGTTGTCTGCACTGATCTCAAGCCTCTATCTCCTTCATCTCCTCTTAGATAGAGACTGCTGATATCACTGTTTCTACGAAAGATTCCAGTTGACGTCAGTATCCTGCAAGTTTTAACGTTTATGAAGTGAATTTTTTCTACAGGCCTGTCACGAATCTCAAAGGTTGACATCAACATTGATACTGCAAAAGCATTGTCGTATTGTAAGAGGATAGTTCTGACTGCTATATTTTTCGAAGTCTGGCCATGATATTCTCGGGCCACTCTATCTTTGTTCCCAGTACCTTCATATATGTTTTCATCAATGCCTAGGTACCTTTAACATTCTTTGTGTGGGACAGGAGAGATAGTGAGGCCACATTGATGCACAGGTTTTAGGTCTGGGTAACTGATTTGTTTGTATGTATGTATGTATGTATGTATGTATGTATGTATGTATGTATGTATGTATGTATGAATGTATGTATGTATGTGTGTATGTATATGTGTAAGTATATGTAGGTGTGTGTATGTATGTATATGTATGTATATATGTTTGTATGAATGTATTTTGTATGCGTATGTACTTATGTATGTGTATATATATATATGTATTTATGTATGTATGTACGTGTACGTGTATATGTATGTATTTATGTATGTATGTACGTACGTCATTATTCACTTTATTTCAAGATTTCTTGCCATTAGAGAAAAGGCCAGTTTCTAACCTTGATCAAGTCTCTTTCATTGGAATTTCAGCAACATCAACAGGGTACCTTTGTTTGTATGTATGTATGTATGTATGTATGTATGTATGTATGTATGTATGTATGTATGTATGTATGTATGTATGTATGTATGTATGTATGTATGTATGTATGTATGTATGTATGTATGTATGTATGTATGTATGTATGTATGTATGTATGTATGCTTTGTTTTATGTATGTATTCTCATGCATATACTTGCATGTCTAGACATGCTCATATATATTTTACTGATAAACTTCTGGAAAGTTTTATAGATGTTTGCAGTTCCAGTGATGGCTTGGATCTGTAGTCTTCGAATCAGCTTTCTCCTTTCTGATTTTGAGAAGCCTAATTTCTCAAAATTAGTATTTAGACAATGTGTTACATATCCCAGTGCCCCAATAATTACAGGTACACAGTTTCTTTTCTCTATCCCAAATCATTATATCAGGTCTGTTGTGTTTACATTTTATTGAGGTTTTCACAATGACATTCTACCAGTACTCTTTTTATTATGATTAGCTATGGCTTCTACCATACTGTGGGTTCTTATTTCTATGTCCTCGGGGTTATCCTTCCGATGGATTTCATTATATAGTGTTCTAGCTACAGCATTATGTCTCATCAGTAGATAATACCGTGATGACATTTTCGGACAGCTGCTTATGACATGGGTGACATCTCCAGTGTTAACTCCACAAAGTCTGCACCGGTTGACACATTTTACTGTTTTTCCTGCATCACTTCTATCTCCTTCTTCCCTTTTAGTTGATAAGGCGTATAGTGATTTATTTGTTTGCACGCAATGGCTGATGGTCTTCTTTAAATCAGCTATCTTTTTCTGTCTTCAAAACCCATGATGGAACTTTGTTGATTTGGTTTTGTTCACTTTTTGAATGTCGTTCATGTACTGCTTTGCAGTAGTAAACAGGGCTATAAACAGGCATTAATCTGACAGAATGAGGGCTCATTACACTACTGTAAATACCCCTCTCTCATTTCGTTAGCAGCTTTTAATGCCGCATCGGGTGTTTTTACTGACTTTGGTAGAGACTACGGATTTTTTTCTGTTTGAATATATTAATATTAATCTCTTCAATTCCTGCTCGAATTGATTTCATATTCGACGTAATGATATGGTCTTATATGCTAATCACTGCTTTGAAATTCATTTTCGTAATAAATAAATAACTAAAGAGTTATTACCTTTTAAAGTTTGAAAATTGTAGGTAAGTTTAGCCAATCGTAAGTCACATACACATTCTTGCCTGTTTGCATAGTAACAAGTCAACAAGTCAAACATGAGAACTCTTTTGTCTATGACAGCAAGGAATATATTCTACGCACATGTGTTCACAAATATATTCTACGCGAAACCAAGTGTTTGACACTGTATTCTGTTGTTTGTGTCCTTCTTTTTTTTTTTGGCATAATCGTATGAATTTCCGTGTGTAGAATACAAATTCACAAAACTTTTCAGAAAACTCCGAAAAATAAAAAAAAAGTTATGAGGGGTTATATGTCGTGCGTAATTCATTTGTTTACAGTTTCATTTAAAAACATTTTCTGAATATTGACAACACTTGCTTTTTCAGGATGTTGACAAAATTAATGATTTATAGGTACGTGGTACATCGTTCTGCATAACATAATATACTACAAAATATACAAAAGGTTTTTATAAGTCAGTATCACGTTCTACTGCCAACACTGAATTTTGCTAAAACGTTTCGTATCAAGACATCAAATGTAAACAAGCAATGAGATCGCAGACAAAAATGGGTAAATGAGTGCAAGTGCTATATTTCGGGGGTTGTTTCCCTTCCATCAGAACCTATTTAACCTATTCTCACCTCCGAACATATTCTTTATATAGATACCGCATACAGCAGTGTTAAGTTATTGGATGTACTTAACCACAACTAAGAGCACGGGCTACTAACCCCAAGATTCCGAGTTCAATTCCAGGCAGTGACCTGAATAATAATAATAATAATGATAATGATAATAATAACAACAACAACAACAACAACAACAACAACAATAATAATAACATCGAAAAATACCTTAGGAATGAGAACCCAGGTTCGAAATTTCCCCAAGACACCTGATGAAGGCTGGCGGGTATGTCAGCCGAAACATTGTGTTAACAAACAAGATGAGGACAAATATCCGTCAAATGTAAATAATGTAAATATTGTAAATAATGTACATAGTTCCCCATCTCTTAAATATAGAACTGTATAATACTCCCAAAATATGGCATATACACTCGTTACTCATTTTCGTCTTCGATTTCATTGTTCGTTTATATCTGACGTCTCGAAACGAAACGTTGTAGTAAAAATCAGTGCTTGCTATAATTTCTATAATACCTGTAGAAATAACGTTAACAAAATGTAGTCACGCACAAAATGACAGCTTCCAAATCCTGTTTTCTGACTGAGTGGTAATTTATCAAACTTTAACCTGTAGCGTACAAAGTGTACGCTACAAACCTCTTTACTCTTTTACTTGTTTCAGTCATTTGACTGCGGCCATTCTGGAGCACCGCCTTTATAGTCGAGCAAATCGACCCCAGAGCTTATTCTTTCTAAGCCTAGTACTTATTTATTCTATCGGTCTCTTTTGCCGAACCGCCAAGTTACGGGGACCTAAACACACCAGCATCGGTTGTCAAGCGATGCTGGGGAGGGGGTAACAGACACACAACATACACACACACACACACCACACACACATATATATATATATATATATATATATATATATATATATATATATATATATATATATATATATATATATATATATACATATCCGAAAAGCTTCTTCCAGTTTCCGTCTACCAAATCCACTCACAAGGTTTTGGTCGGACCGAGGTTATAGTAGAAGACACTTTGCCCAAGATGTCATGCAGTGGGACTGAACCCGGAACCATGTAGTTGTTAAGCAAGCTACTTACCACACAGCCACTCCTCTATAACTGTTTTTTAAAGAATTTTCTGAGATTCAGCTTGGAAAACTACATTAATGTACCAAATTTTAAAATTTTCAGTAAACTTTGAATTTCCGAAAATTGGCAGCCAAACTGCTTCGTAGTAAAATGATTTAATTCTGGATACCAATCGTCCCAATTTTATTTCGTGGATGCACCTGGCTTAGTGGTTAGGGTATCAGCATCATGATCGTAAGATTGTGGTTTCGATTCCTGGACCGGGCGACGCGCTGTGTTCTTGAGCAAAACACTTCATTTCACGGTGCTCCAGTCCACTCAGCTGGCAAAAATGAGTAACGCTGCGATGGACTGGCGTCCCGTCCAGCTGGGGAACACATACGCCATAGAAACTGGGAAACCGGGCCCATGAGTCTGGCTAGGCTTTAAAAGGGCGCATTTATTTGTGGAGACACATGGTCTAGTGGTTAGAGCAGCGGACTCGCGGTCGAGGGGTCGCGGGTTCGAATCTTAGACCGGGCGATGTGTGTGTTTATGAGCGAAACACCTAAGCTCCACGCGGCTCCGGCAGAAGGTAATGGTGAACTTCTGCTGACTCTTTTGCCACAACTTTCTCTCACTCTTTCCTCCTGCATCTTGCAACTCACCTGCGACAGACCGGCGTCCCGTCCAGGTGAGGAACCTATACGCTAAGGAAACCGGGAAACCGGACCTTATGAGCCAGGCGTGGCTCGAGAAGGAACAATATTATTTCAATCGATTCATATATCCAACAACAGGGCTTTGTCTCGCTTTTATGAAGCAGTTAAATAGGTGAGTATTCAATTCATAACTCCAAGAAAAATGAGTTTTGTAATTACGGTTTCTTCTATAACAACAGCTAGAAATAATCTGTTTATCTGTTGAGTTGTTGTTTTCGTTCTGTTCCTCGGTTGTGTTGTTGTTGATGGTACGGCCAGCCATGTTGTTTGGAGTAACTCTCTGCAAGGTAAATTCAAGTGTCAGTTGAAAATCACTACGATCGTAATTAAAAGGCTCCCTCAGTTAATTTATCAGAAGATTAACCAATGGTTTAACAAGGCTGATAGTTGTGGCTCCAAAATTGAAGATGAGGTTCTAGGAAAATTCACCGTAAATATTTTTGCCGCAGGAAAACTCACCTCAGTAATTATCGCCGTAGGAAACTATGCCGCATAGGAAATGTTGCCGTAAGGTAATTTCGAAGATATGGTACACAACCTGATTTAGAGAAACTGTAGCTCTGAAAAAAATTGCTTTTATATGTGTGTGTGTGTGGTGTGTGTGTGTGTGTGTGCGTGCGCGTGTTTTACAATTCTGTTTTAGATTTAACTGTTTTTTTTTTAGTTTTCTTTTTGTTCTTTGCAAGTGTTATATTTATATTGTATTACTTTTTATTTAAGCTGATTTTTTTTTTGAAAACACTATTATCTTTTGGATTGTTTTATTCCCCCCACCTCTGCAGCTTTTTTTTTAACTCTAAGCACAAGGCCCAGATTTTTTGGGGGGAAGGGGACCAGTCGATTATATCGACCGCAGTACGCCTCTGGTACTTAATTTATCGACCCCGAAAGGATGAAAGACAAAGTCAACCTCGACGGAATTTGAACTCAGAACATAAAGACAGACGAAATACCTATTTCTTTACTACCCACAAGGGGCTAAACATAAAATGGACAAAAAAGGACAGAGAAAGGGGTTAAGTCGATTACATCTATCCCAGTGCATAACTGGTACTTAATTTATCGACCCCGAAAGGATGAAAGGCAAAGTCGACCTCTGCGGAATTTGAACTCAGAACGGAACCGCGGGCGAAATGACACTAAGCATTTCGCCCGGCGTGCTAACGTTTCTGCCAGCTCGCCGCCTTCCACCTCTGAATCTTTGCCATAATAATATGATAGGATGGTTGAAACAATTATATACCAAGGTAGCAATTCATCTCTTTTCCAGTGAAATCGTCTTGCGGCAAAATTTCCTATGCGGCGAACTTTCCGGATACAGGAGATAGATTTCAATATATTTTTGATAGTCTCCCACGCCAAATATGCGACTTGTCGCTTCGAGTTCGTATGTATGTATGTATGTAGTATGTATGTATGTATGTATGTATGTATGTATGTATGTATGTATGTATGTATGTATGTAGTATGTATGTATGTATGTATGTATGTATATGTATGTATGTATGTATGTATGTATGTATGTATGTATGTGTATGTATGTATGTATGTATGGATGTATGTATGTATGATGTATGTATGTATGTATGTATGTATGTATGTATGTATGTATGTATGTATGTATGTATGTATGTATGTATGTATGTATGTATGCATGCATGTATGTATGCATGTATGCATGCATGCATGTATGTTATTGTTCAATTTATTTCAAGATTCTTGCTAATAGAAAAAGAACCGGTTTTAACCTAGATCCAAGACATTTTTGTATGTATGTATGTATGCATGCATGTATATGCAGATTTTTTAAAGTATGTATTCTCATGCATATAGTTGCATATCTAGACATGCTCATGTATATTTAAATGATAAACTTCTGGAAAGTTGTACAGATTTTGACAGTTCCAGTGATGGATTGGATCTGTAGTCTTCGAATTAGCTTTCTTCTTTCTGGTTTTCAGAAGCCTAATTTCTCAAGATTAGTATTTAGGCAGTGTGTTACATATCCCAGTGCCCCAATAATTACAGGTATAAACCTGAACTTGTAATCTGGATAGAGTAACTGTAGATTTCTCAATAGTTCAGCGTAGGTGTTCTCTGTTAGCCTCCTGCTGGACAACTAATTTCTACAACTGTGCACAGTTTCTCTTCTCTATCCCAAATCATTATATTAGGTCTGTTGTGCTCACATTTTATTGAGGTCCCCACTGGTACATTCTACTCGTATTCCTTTTTATGATGAGTGGCAATGGCTTCTACCATATTATGGGTTCTTATTTCTTTGTCCTCGAAATTATCCTTCCCACGGATTTCATTATAGAGTGTCCTAGCTACAACGTCATGCCTCATCGGTGGATAATACCGTGATCACATTTTCGGACAACTGCTTATGATGTGGGTGATATCTTCTGTGTGAATTCCACAAAGTCTGCATCGGTTGTCACACTTTACGGCTTTACCTGCATCTCTATTCCTTTTGGGCATCAGGTACTTGGTTGATATTTCCTGTTCCTGGACTGCCAACGCACGCCTTTCAAAGTGGGAGATAGTAATCCGGCTATTGGTCCATGATAAACTGTTTTGGTGATCGATGTAACTATCATCATGGAGCTTTCTAGTAACATATTCATGCATAGTCTTCTGCTCATATAGGCTCATCCTTTCATCTGATGATAGGTTGCGTTAGAGTCTGGGCATGTATTCTAGGTTATCAAAGAGTGTTACTCAAGGAGCTGCCTTCCAAGTCTTATGATGTTATCAACCTCATGTATGCAAACTTGGTCAAGAGATGTACTTCGACACTTGCCAAAGGGATATGATACGACATTTAAAGGTATGTATGTTTGTGTTTATGTATGCATGAGTATATGTGTGTCTATGTATGTACGTATGAGTATATGTGCCTATGTATGTCTATGTATGCATGTATGTATACATGTATGTGTCTATGTATGCATGCATGTATGTGTGTATGAGTATATGTGTCTATGTATATATGTATGTATGTGTGAAGGCGCATGGCTTAGTGGTTCCGGTATTCGGCTCACGATCGTCTGGTTGTCAGTTCGATTCCTGGCGGTGTGTTGTGCTTTTGTGCAAGACATTTTTAGTTCAAATTGCTCCTGTCCACTCAGCTGGCAAAAATGAGTTGTACCTGTATGTCAAAGGGCTAATCTTGTCACAGTTTGTGTCACACTGAATCTCTCTGAGGACTACATTAAGAGTACACGTATCTGTGGACTGCTCAGCCACTTGCACGTTGATTTCACGTGCAAGCTGTTCCGTTGATCGGATCAATTGAAACCCTCATCGTCATAACCGACGGAGTACCAGTTGTTTGTTTGTTTGTTTGTTTGTTTGTTTGTTTGTTTGTATGTATGTATGTATGTATGTATGTATGTATGTGCACGTACGTACGTGTGTGTGTATATATGTGTGTATGTGTTTGTATTTATGTACTTACGCACTCACGCATGAATGTGTATATGCATTTGTTTTCTTTAGGATTTATTTAAATTTATTTTTGTTGTTTTGCGTTTTTTTGTTTGTTTGTTGTTGTTGTTGTTTTTTTGTTTTGTTTTCTTGCTTTCTATGTGTTTTTTATTATTTGGAAAATTCAAGCTGGCCACCAGCCAGTGGGTAAGGCTTTCTTTGTTTCAGTTAAGACAGGTATTGGAGGCCTGTGATCGTCTGAATTAATTGATGCCTATCTATAATCTTGTTTGTGTTCATGGATAACTTGTAGGTTTGTGGTGGATATACGTTTCACTTTAGTATGCATATATCTTCTTCACAAAGTCTTACACTTTAGTACACACGTGTTTGAGCTTCCCTCTAATCTGTGTATTCATGCATTTCATGTGTATATGTCGATGTGTGCATATGTCCAACCCAGGAAAATACACTTGGTTGAGGGCGGCTGCAGTATTTTACATCATAAAATACATATATGTATAAGAAGCGATGGCTCAATGGTTAGAGGGTCGGGTTCACAATAATGAGGTAGTGAGTTCGATTCTTTGACCGGGCTGTGTGTTGTGTTCTTGAGCAAGTTCACTCAGCTGTAAAAATGAGTTGCGACGTCACTGTGTCGGCGTTTGCCTTTCCCTTGGATGATGTCGGTGCGGTGGAGAGGCGAGGCTGGTATGCATGGGCGACTGCTGGTCTTCCATAAACAACCTTGCCCAGACTTGTGCCTCGGAAGGGAACTTCCTAGGTGCCTCTCATGACTGAAGAGGAGTTTTTAAATGTATGTATGCACATTCACACACATATATATACACGTAGACATACATTTAACGAGATGCCACAGTTTATGCCGACTAAATCACACTCAAGACTCTGAGCCATGAAACACAAGCCAAAGATAGTGCGTGAACCGACAACCAGAGATTATGAAGCGGCCCCCTAAACTATACCACCTTCTTTACTCCCATATTAGAAATCAATGAGATTATATACAAGTATAGGCGTAGGAGTGGCTGTGTGGTAAGTAGCTTGCTTACCAACAACATGGTTCCGGGTTCAGTCCCACTGCGTGGCACCTTGGGCAAGTGTCTTCTACTATAGCCTCGGGCCGACCAAAGCCTTGTGAGCGGATTTGGTAAACGGTAACTGAAAGAAGCCCGTCGTATATATGTATATATATATATGTATGTGTGTGTATATGTTTGTGTGTCTGTGTTTGTCCCCCCAACATCGCTTGACAACCGATGCTGGTGTGTTTACGTCCCTGTAACTTAGCGGTTACCGATAGAATAAGTACTAGGCTTACAAAGAATAAGTCCTGGAGTCGATTTCCTCGACTAAAGGCGGTGCTCCAGCATGGCCACAGTCACATAACTGAAACAAGTAAAAGAGTAAAGAGATACCTCAACTTACATCGTTAATTAGTTCTATGACATGCGACTTAAATTTTGAAGAAATGGTTTTTCGTGTTACGTCGTTTTCGAGTTTATAGCTTATATATCTCTCTATATATAAACGGCAGTTTGTCTGTGTGTGTTTCTGTGTGTCTGTTAGGTTGTACCCTCACCCTGACCACGGCTTTCAACCGATTCTGATGAAACTTGACACACACATAGCCCAATGTCATAATTCAAAACTAACGCAGCGAAAATTTTGAAAAGTTCCCCCAGTTCTGAAAAATATCGATAAATTCGACATGGGGTCGACAATCAGAAACACAAACCACAGATGGTCTAGGGGACGCAACTCGACCTTTTTAACTATCAAAAAAATTTACCATCATTTTTTTCCCCATTTTAATTGCTATTTTTTGGCTATAACTCTCTAAAAATGCTTTATAGTTATTTCCCTTACAAATCCGAGCAACGCCGGGCGATACTGCTAGTGTTTTAATAAAAGATTTGTGTATATTTTCCCATATAGGCTTTTAAGTTGTTTTTCTTTAGTTGCTTTTTTAAAATTTATGTGATTTTCAATGTTCACTGAGACCGACATATGTCGGACAATTAGACTGAAGTTAAGATTTATTTTTACCATTAATTTCTTTTTATTTAAAAAAAAAAAAAAAAAGCACGTCAAATCGAAAAAGACGAAACTCGAAATGACGTAAGTTGAGGTATGTCTGTATATGTTTCTACGTAGATTACAAGATAGATATCAACATAGATACTTCTGATATATTTAATTCACACTTTAACTTACTGAGCTGATAACACTGATTAGCATTTATGCACTCTCATGCGGTGCGAAAGCGTATGAGACTGATTATTTCCAAATGGAGATTATTGCATCAGTTCTGTTTCTAATATTTTACATTTGTAAGGCGGCGAGCTGGCAGAAACGTTAGCACGTCGGGCGAAATGCTTAGTGTCATTTCGCCTGCGGTTACGTTCTGAGTTCAAATTCCGCCGAGGTCGACTTTACCTATCATCCGTTCGGGGTCGATTAAATAAGTACCAGTTACGTACTGAGGTCGAGATAATTGACTTAATCAGTTTGTCTGTCCTTGTCTGTCCTCTCTGTGTTTAGCCCCTTGTGGATAGTAAAGAAATAGGTATTTCGTCTGCCACTACGTTCTGAGTTCAAATTCCGCCGAGGTCGACTTTGCCTTTCATCCTTTCGGGGTCGATTAAATAAGTACCAGTTACGCACTGAGGTCAATATAATTGACTTAATACGTTTGTCTGTCCTTCTTTGTCCCGTCCCTTCTGTGACTAGCCCCTCGTGGGTAGTAAAGAAATAGGTATTTCGTCTGCCGTTACGTTCTGAATTCAAATTCCGCCGAGGTCGACTTTGCTTTTCATCCTTTCGGAGTCGATAAATTAAGTACCAGTTGGGTACTGGGGTTGATCTAATCGACTGGACCTCTCCCCAAAAATTTCGGGCCTTGTGCCTAGAAAAGAAAAGAATATTTTACATTTGTCTTAGGCGGCGAACTAGCAGAATTGTTAGCATGCCGAGAAAATGCTTAGCGGCATTTCGGCGGTGAAATGTTAACGGGGTCGATTTCCGCTTTCATCCTTTCGGAGTCGATAAAATAAGTAGCAGCTGAGTACTGGGGGTCGAGGTAATCAACTGCCCCACTCCCCCGAAATTGCTGACTTCGTGCCAAAAGTTTGAAAGCAATATTTTACATTCATATACGTTTTTTTTATTATTTTATTTTATTTAGTTTCAGCTCACAAGCTGTGGCCATGCTGGGGCACAGCCATTAATATCTAATATTTAATACGTAATATTTTTGGAATTGTCTTTCATAGTCGCATGAAACGTCAGACCTCTCCTATTTCTCTCGGAGAAGTGATTCTACTTTGTAAATTATTTTTATTGCCTGCACGGCGTTGCAAATCATCGTTTGGTGTATAAAAATAGAAATTTGAGAACTGCCAGGAAAGATAACTCTGCAACATGTCAAGGGAGACTACTCTTGCTGTGTTGCAGAGTTATCCTTCCTAGCAGTTCTCGAATTTTTGGCGTTTTACTCTTTATATGGCATTTGTTCAATACTAATCAAGTCCCTTCGATTTAAATTTATACTTTTTTTTTCACTGGTTTGACTCAACGAACTACAGTAGTATTGGCGTAGAGTTTTAGTCGACTATCTTCACCTCATTACTTTCTCTATCAATTATATTATCAACGACAAAGCAAGGTATTTTTTGTTCTATTTTTGTCATGCCACATCGAAACTCATGCATGTAGTTATTGTGCCATAGTGTACTACCTTACAGAACATTTTGGGTAAGTCTTCCGCCTGCCCCCCCCCCCCCCACAAAAAAACCCCACCCTTTTTATTTATTTATTTTCTTTCGACACAAACCCTACTTTTCAGCTACGGGGAGTGCAAATCTGCATATAAAATTGGCAAAAGCTCGGCATTCTTAAATTTTCCGGAACCTCCGTATCCGAAAATGGGGGGTTTTGACAAAAAAAAAATTTTAATAAACAAATTTGGGATAAAATTAGCGGAGACGGACGTAAGTCTTTCCACATTTTGCTTTCACATAAGTATGACTCATACATAGTCGAACTTTTGGCTATTTCTCATATATATATATATATATATATATATATATATATATATAGCAATAATAAATCTAAAACATATGACATGTTGTATACTTAAAAACAAATTACAATCAAATTATATCATGATTGCAAGAAGAGAATTATTGTAAAGAAAATTGGCTATTTTTTGGAGGATGTACGTCGCGTACCTGGAATATATGCCTCTGATACACGAACATGCATGCGCGCACAGAGGGAGTATATGTGTGTGTATATAATTCCAAAATTTGAACAGTAACAAAACAAAGGAACAAACGGAAAATTCACATACAGGACAGAGTGTTAGTAATTCCTCATCAATTATCGTCCAAAAGATCCTTACAATTTCACGCCTTTAATGATATATGTATGTATGTCCATTCATTATGAATGACAAGCAGTATTAGTTCAAAATAGCTGTTAATCATATTTAAAGCACATACATCGTTTGGAACCTAATAAGTTCTGGTATTCGTCTGGAGATAGCATCTGTTATAAACGTACGGCGTTAAAATACACAGAGATATGTTTATAAGATATGCTTTCTTGAGATGCGAAACACGGATTGCAATTTTGAATACTTCTGTCGCTCATAACGAATTTTTATCCATCTTGCAGTTGCTAGTTGAATACTTGCCGCTGACGAAGCAGAAATACATATTTCAATGCTTCCAATACATATAACAATGCCACCACCACCGGCACTTGTTTTATCGAGCTCGAATGGAGGAAAGGCAAAGTCGTCGATCTTAGTGATTTGAACTCAGAAAAAATATCGCTAAGCATTTTGTCCAATCCTCAAACGAGTCTACTAGCTCACTGCCTTGACGATGATAATGATAATGATGATAATGACGATGACAATGATGACGTCTTTTTTTATAATAATTATGACATTTATAATAAATCTGGATAATTTTTGACTGACTCCAATTAAATGCAGGTTTGCAAATCTCATAGGATTAGAACTCAGAAAACATTCTTAAAATTAAAATTAAATAATAAAATGGTACAATAAATTTGTTGGCCAATTTTTTTTTTTTTTTTTTCTCTTATTATAATAGAATTTATTCAGTCAGAGCTATGATTGACTCTTTGACTGCATAATGGTCAATCACACATACAACTGATATTTTCTGCTTCTACAAATACTCTATCTCCTGTAGGTACGGTTTTCATATTCACCACTAAAAGTATTTGATTCTTGCTCTGTAAACAAATATTTCATGAAATATGCAAGAAAAATCACGAAAATCTGAAAAAAATTGTCTTTTGTAAAAAGTGGTACATGAGAGGCGGTGGTGTCTTCACTCCTCGTAGCATAAAATGATGTCTTTCCAATGATACGAGGTAAAATCGCTTTCTGCGGTTAACGGTAATAAAATTTTGAGCGGATATATACGCTTTCCACTTTCAAAGCGTTAGCTAAAATATTCTTGCTGTGGTTATCAGTCAATTACATGCATTGTCACAATTGTATCAAAGTTTCCCATTTTGCTTGTTCATTTAGGTTATTGGTGCAGCTGTATCATAGCAAAGAACCATAGTTGCAAAATTATAATTATAATTGTTTGTCATTCAAGGAGTTTTGCAATAATTTCATGATATATATATATGCATGTGCACGTTACACATATATACTCATGCACATAATGGATGTTTGTTGCTTTTTTTTTCTAAGCTCGAATGCAAATGAATTTGTTTTAATTTTTGCTCACTCACACGCACACACACATTAGATGGAAATATAAAACTCTGAGTAGGTACAAATGAACTTTACTATGTGTATTGAGTAGTTCCTTTTTCTTATCTCCCCGAAACTTTTTTTGTGCTTTCATCCAAAATGGAGACGAACACCATTCCTCCAAGTGATCGGTTTGAAAAATTGTTAAGATATATCAAGATACTTCTCTTAACATGAAACCAATGGTAGCCTTAATATATACAAATAAAGAAATTCTATATCCACCAATGTGATGTTGAACACATTCTCGTCGTTCGATACTTACGTATATATGTGTGTGTATATATATATATATATATACACATATATATACACACACACATATATATATACACACACACACACATATATATATATACACACACACACACACACACATATATATACACACACACACACACATATATACATACACACACACACACATATATACACACACACACATATATATATATACACACACACACACACACATATACACACACACACATACACACACACACCACACATATATATACACACACACACACACATATATACATACACACACACACACACATATATACACCACACACACATATATATATATACACACACAACACACACACATATATACATACACACACACACACCACACACACACAGATACACACCACACACACACACACACAGATACACACACACACCACACACACACAGATACACACACACACCACACACACACACAGATACACCACACACACACACACAGATACACACACACACACACACAACACACACACATATATATATATATAGATATATATATATATATATATATAATATATATATATATATATATATATATATATATATATATATAGACACAATGTTATACAGAAAGGGAGACAGATAGATAGATATGTAAACCAGTTCAAAAACTCTCCATCATGACAGCTGATGACTTGAATTGTCACATTGTAGTTATGTATATCATTTTGTGTATTTTGGCTTGTGATTTGCTCAGGCATGTATCTTTCACTATCAGACAGACTGTGCTAAATGTAGCCCACGGAGTTTTCCGAATGGCATGTCTAACGAAGTTGGATTTTTTTTTTTTTTTAACTAACACAGCCTTCCAAAATATGAATTGTGTCTCATGCAGCCCACTTCTTGAAAAAGGTTGCCCTCACATGATGTAGATTGACTGCATCAGTAACCGAAATCAGCATCGATCTGTCTGGCTTTTGTATTTGCAGCTTCTTTTCATGTCTGCAACGTGGTAAACTAAGGACCAATTCCGGCTGCATTACTGAGAAGAAACAAGTGGAATAGACTCAGTACAAATGTACTCCACTTGGCACAAATTCCGTGTGCAGGTTATTTGATAATTCTTTTTCTTTCATTTTATTTCTTTTAATTTTTCATCATCATCCTCATTATCATTATTCAACGTCCATGTTTTATGCTGGCATGGGTTGAACGGTTTGATAGGATCTGATGTGTCCAAGGACTGCATAGTGCTCCAATGTCTGCTCTGTCATGCTTTCTATTGTTGGATGCCCTCCCTAATGCCAACCACTTTACAGCAAGTATGAGGTACCATTTTCGTGCCACCAACACTATTGAGATCACCATGCAGTTTGAAAAACTACAAACCCCAAAGGAGGCAGGGTTGGCTTTGTACTAGGGGACGAGGGGTTAAAGTATAAAAGAAGGGAGCAGAGCAGAGCGGGTTCTTGTAGAAAAGCTGCATGGTTATTCACATTTCGCAGGGGAATGAGAGACTTATCAGTAGGAGCTGTGAAGAGATAGATGCTTGAGTTGAGGTGTCCAGGTGGTTACCTATATAATGTTCTTGAAGGGAAAATCCATTATTACAGACAGATAAATATTCTCATTTTCTCTTTTTTATATTTGTTGCTATTATTTGCCCTATGTTACAGTTTTATTGACTTAGAATATTCAAACCAACACTACTGTTGCTGTCATTAATATTGATGATATTTTCATTACTCAGCCCTATAATTAGATTGACTTATGATGATAGACATTCCAGTTATAACCATCCAGGAATTTTTTTCCCCCCTCCAAATAACAGTATATCATCAAATATACCCTTTTACTCTTCTCAGATAGGGAGGTATATTTTGAGTATAAGTCTCCTACTATTTCTAGCAGGTCATGCAAATGTTTTTTTTTTTAGCTGGTAGTACGGTAATAAAAGTAGTTAGTTTCTTGCCGATGGGCATGTTTCTTTTTTTTTATATTTTTATAGCTGTTTAACAATTGTAACAGTAACTGTTGTTGCTGTTTAGCAAAAGAAAAAAAAACCTTTTGATACCAATCAGCATGACCACCACCAACAACCTTGACTCTCTGATAGAAAACTGTTTTAATTGTTCATATATAAATTTAAAACCTTCCATCGTAAATTTTATGTATGAACTGTTCATTAAGTTACGTTCCAAACACCAACTTTGTAATGAAAAACTTAGATTTTACTAAATTTCTCCAGTGTTTTTTTTTTTTTCCTTTTTTTTTTATTACATTTTTTCTAAATTTTTTTGAAATCACAGGCAGTGTTATTTCATTAGAAAGATGGTAACGAAAGGGTTAAAAAGATTTCTTTTTCAGCATACAATGATTGTCATTCAGCTCGGAATTTTTGTCCCCACCAACTATTATGGTAAACAGTCTGTAAATGCAAAATTTACACATTAATACTTTAAATAAATATAAATATTACGATACCTCTTTTCTCACATAATTCAACGATGTTGAATATCTCACTTAAGCACAAAGTCCTTCAGAAAAGATCAGATATTATGGTTCCATCTCTAGTATATTACTGATACTTAGTTCATATATTCCAATTCATTCTAGAAGTAATGGTAGAATTGACAAAATTACTCATATTGAGTAAAGATTTGCAGAATCTGTTCATACATCAGAAAAATATAATTCTTTGCCTCATTTTCTGTGTTAATTCAATACACGATCTATCTCATTGTACACTCATCCATGTACAAGTCATGACACTGGATGTGAATTGAAACCCTATTACCAACGGCGACACCAACAATAGCCAAAGACACAGCACCAGAGTGTAAACAGGAGGAAGAAATATATACAAAAAATAGGACGAAAATAAAAGATAATTAAAATAATAGGCTTGTTATCTTCCATGAAGGTACATTCAATCAGTAGCATATATCTACATGTGAGTTCAATTGTCAGTGACAAGTAGTTTATAGCACAGCATTCTTGAACAAGGCACATTACTCTTTGTTCTACAATTGCTCTCAACAAAAATTAATGAGATATTCTCACTTCAGAGGTGAGTGGTTGGTATGATAGCAGCCAGACACTAATATATATTGGTTTCAAATTTTGGCACAAGGCCAGCAATTTCGGGGGGGAAACTAACCCTGTGCTCAACTGATATCTATTTAATCAACCCTGAACGGTTAAAAAGCAAAGTCAATTCCAGCAGCATTTGAACACAGAATGTAAAGACAGACGAAATGCTGTTGAGCATTTTATCCAGCATGTTAACGATTCTGCCAGCTTGCAGCCTTAGTCACTAATATATATTGGTGTGTATGTAAGCATGTAGGCACAATGCAGTCAGATTGTTAAGCTCGTTTTACAAACACAAGGTCCCGGGTTCGATCCCACTGTATGTCATCTTTAGTAAATATCATTTTCTATGGTGTTGAGTCAACCCATACAAATGAGTAAAACTGGGAAGATGGAAACTATACAGAAGCCTATCAGGAGGATTCTACTTGTAATTCAGAAAGGTAAAGCCTTGTCACACTGCTTCTGCTTGAAATTTACATTAAGGAAAAAACTGTCTGAGGGATATTCAGCCACTTACACATTCATTCAAAGTAACTCAGATGATTGAACAATTAAATCCTCATTGTAAAAAACCAAACAACACAATGTGAGTTTTTGTATGCATGTTATAAGCTGGAATATGTAAACCCCCCCCCCGGTGCAATCCTCAACTTTTAGGTTTGATCCCATCATACAGCACCATGGTCAAGTGCTTTCCACCATCAACTCAAGTCAACCCAAGATTTCTGAGTGAAATTAAAGAGGCGGAAACTGCATGGAAGCCTGTCAGATACACTGTATCTGTAATTTGGAAGTCTGTCTTGTCACGTAGTTTTACATTGATCCAACATGAGGTTCACATTAAGAGTACAAATGTCTGTCAGACGCAGCATGGCTAAATGGTTAAGAAGTTTGCTTTGCGATTGCAAGTCCCTATATTTACATACACTGTTTGGCGTTTTGCCTAGGACTGGCCAAAATCTTGTGAGTGAAATTGGATAGATGGAAACTATAGAGAAACTCATTGGATGGAATGTACCAGTTATAGAGGTACACTCCCATCATACTGATTCTGCCTGGGGATTACGTTAATAGTATATTTGGGGAATGGTTAGGCACTAGCACACTCATTCATTGAGTCAATTGAATCTTCACCAAATAACAGAGATCCATTTACAATATAAGCATCAGTGGAACTCTTACATTATAATAAAGTGAGTAGATGAAACTAAAGATCAAACAACTGAGACAACACACACAAACACATGAAAATTACAGAAGAATCCAACACATTTAAATATATATAAGCAGTTTGGCAAAAGAGACTGATAGAATATGTATCAGGCTTCAGAAAGTAAGGCCTAGGATTGATTTGTTTGACTAAAACCCTTCAAGGTGGTGCACCAACATGGTCACAGTCAAATGACTGAAACAAGTAAAGGAAAAAATAAAAGATATAAATTTTTTTTTTTTTTGTGGAGGGGTGAAACGGTGGATCTTTAAGCAGTTAAAACTGTTAATAATAGCACAAAAATATTGGGTTAAAAACCCTTCGAAAAGAACAAGTCAAAGGCTGCCTGTGGAACTCAAATCCACACCCCCTGCAAACATGTCAGGTGTTCTACCTCTGGACCAAAGCAATCCTTCAAATATCTCTATTCATTTTAGAAACTTTGTTCCTACCAGTGAGAATAATGTGTTGCTGATGTCATAACAATTCAGAAACTTCAAAAGAACGTGAAATAATTCTTTTCTGGAATAGTGAATCTTGAAGCAGTGTAAATATTGGGGATAAGTCTTTAGCATTGAGACTATTCTGTCAAACATAATTTTTTGGGGGTCTCAATTAATCATGCATTACCTCTTTGCTTCTAGGTTTCAATGAGGTGATTGTATATTTTAAGAATGACATTGTAAGGTATGAGTGAGAAGCTAAATTTGGTCAGTCTGAATGTAAAGCATGTAGAATAGTTGGGCCTGATGTGGCTGGTTGAAATACTAAAGGATTAAAAAATAACTATGAATAGAAAAAGCCAAAAACTCCCTGTGGTACTCAGAATCTTAGTACTTGATTCAGTCATTGGACTGTGTACATACTGGGAAACAGCCTTGAAGTGTCTAGAAAAACAAATCAACAATACATATTTTCTAAATGTCTGGTACTTACTTATTCTACTGGTCTTTTTTTGCCAAACCATTAAGTTATGGGGATGTAAACAAAGCAACACTTGTTGTCAAGTCGGGGGGACAAGTACAAAGACATACACACACAAATGCAACAAACTTCTACACAGTTTCCATCTACCAAATTCAATCAGAAGACATTGGTTAGCCCGGAGCTATAGAATATGCTTGCCTAAAGTACAGCAGTGGGGCTGAACCCAATATAGCATGGCTGCCCAGTGAACCTCAACAACATAGCTATGACTTTATAAAGAACACAGAGGACTAACAGGGATCCAAGGACTTACCCTAGTCATGCTGTGTGTTACATTAAGGGTACATTTGTCTGTGGAATACTCTCGACCACTAGGTAGTTTTTGTTGGTCAAACAATTGGAACAGCCATTCGTTGAAAATCAATGCAAGAGGCCATCACGCATCATAAACAATTCTTGTCCTACAAACTCATTCCAAAAATGGATAATCAAAATTTGCAGACAAATAAAGAAGAAAAACCACATGTAAAATATAAAATACATACACATACAAAATAAGGTGAAATTGAAAAGTAAATAAATAAGTAAATAAAATAAATGAATAAATAAATAATAACAAACAAAATCACAGTATTCAACAAATGGTGAAATAATTTGAGCAAGAAAAGAAATTAAAGTAAAAAAAAAAGGAGGAGAAGAAGGAGGAATTTAGAGAAGACACTGCGATATGCAGAGTACAGTGGAGACACAAGAAGGGAGATTCTGGAGTAGAGAGTGAAGAGAAAGAAAATATGAAATATTGGAAGGAGATGGAGGCAGAAGGAGAAAGTGTAAGAGTAGAAAGTAATGGAAAGAAAGAGAAGAGAAAGCTGTAGTGAAAAGATGGAAGGGGAAGTAATTCAGAAGTACAAATAAAGAGGACAGTTTTTTCTTCAATCTTTTTTATTTCAAATTTCTTTTTTTTTTAATGTTTAATTTGTTATTTATTGTCTTGTTTTTGGTTGGGTTTTTTTAAGTAAATTTTCCAAACATCTTAGAGAGAGGGAAGAATTAGAATTACAAGGTGCACACACACCCACACACATATGTATATACACACACTAACAAGTATGTAGATATGTATATATGCAAGTATGCACACACACACACACACAAGGAAAACTTACAGAACTGAAGCTGGGATGGAATATATTTCAAAAACAATTTTAAATATTAAAAAAAAATTATTTTAATGGTTATTTTCATGCTGGTTCGTAATTCCTATATTTTTTTTTAACATTCGTACTGCCAAACACACACATACACACACAGAGGGCACTGCAACATAGCTCTGCTATAGAAAAAAAAATTATTTTAAAAACAAAAAAAAAAAAAAAAAATCAGTGATATTTATTGAGACCAGCCAATTTAGTTTAAATAAATTTGAATAACTTTGCAAAACTTTTATACAAGTTTGTATGTCTGTAGAGAGACAAGTCTCAGTGCTTCATTCAGACAGCTGTATAGAAACAGGATAAAACAACTTTAAATTCACATCTTCTTTACCACACGCATACAAACTTATCTTTATTTGCAATTTTAAGTAACTGGAGCATTTGCCACTAATGGTTTGTTCAGGACCGTTTTATTTTATTTTTTGTTCTCTTATTGTTTTGGTTTATTTATTTGCTCCTCATTTGCTGGTTAATTAATATACACTTATGGACATGGTATATCCTATGGTACAGCAAGTATATATTGCTCCATATTACTTAAACCTTCTAAATTACATAGAAAGTCGTGCTCCCTTTTTTTTCCTTTTCTTTGGATTCATTATTGCCTCTTTTTTCATGCTTTCTTTTAAGATTTGAGAGGGAAGCAGTAAATATATATATATATATATATATATATAACTGTATTAATGAAAAAAGTATAGACAACTTCCCATATCATAAACAGTAATAATATAATAGTTAATGGTCTAAAAGAAAGATTTTGTCACTGAGATGGAAAGAAAGAGAAGGATAATAAGAGAAAGTGAGGGAATGAGTGGCAAGACAGGGTGGAGTGGTGAGGGAGGCGAATGATAAAAGGGGGGATAAAAACAAAGCGATAGTTATCATTATTTGTTAGTAAAAATATCTTTTATGAAGTTTATACATTTATTTTTTTCCCGATCTTTTGAAGTTTTTTTTATTATATTAAAATTAAGATTTTTTAAGGGATCTGCACCAACATCATGGGAGCAATTTCCTTATCCTACTGCAAACCATCATCACTACCACTAATAATATCACTCTCATTACTATGCCATCACTATAACCAACACTGCCATAACCACAATACTATCAGCAATCAAATATAACAGCAATTTCCACTAATCAATTTAGTATGGAATTTATAATCCTCTAATGTGTGAGACCAACTTGCTAAATATAGCAGACAAATCTTCCTCACATTATACCTAGTGTGCTTAATTAAAAGGACATACATAATATACCTATCATCCTAGATAAACAAAAATACAGGATGGTCACAGCTGGAATGATTTCAATCATAAATCTGCTCATTCAAAATGACAAGTCGAGACATTCTCAAAACCCTTTCTGCTATTTTCAGTCTTGATTTCTCTTCACAAGACATACAGGTAATTCCTTAAAGGAAATGGAAGTTGGGTGGATGTAAAGGTAGACTTAGCCTGTCACCTTGTTTAACCCTTTAGCAGTCAGATTAGTTGGTCAATGGTTATTTATCCAAACTGCTTTAAATTAACCATGCATTATCTTGTAGCTTCAAGGTTTCAACAATGAGATTGTTTATTTTCAGAATAACATTGTAGGGTAGGTGTGAGAGACCATATCTGGCCAGTTAGAAGATATTACTTGCAGAATATTTGGGCCTGACATGGCCAGTTTGAATACTGTAGGGTTAATACTGCAACCTGGTTTCTTGGATGCTTTTAGCAGAGTGCACTCTGTTTCCTGAATTCAGATTAAGACCCCAGTTTGAAGATACCTTCCTCTCTTTTTCCCACAAGTTTCAAAGGCCCCATAGAAATAAAGGGAAAAGTGTACTAACATCTTAGTAATGAGGTGTAATGACCCTACCAAGATACAAAAAAAAAGTTAATTGAATACTAGCCCCAATTCAATCACTGGTATGGATTTTAAAATCCTGATAGGTAAAAAGGTGGAATTGAATGATGTAAAATATTTACAGTAACTTAATCTGCCACTGTATCATTTTTTTAATAGCATGCCACCTTTTTCAGTAAAAGCTCAATCTGCAAAAAACAGTAGTCAAATCTCCCTCAAAACCAAACCCCACCACCATCTTAAGAAAAAAAAACGACAGGCTTCATTAGGTAATATCATCCGATGTAAGTATAAAAGAATGGGGTGTTCATGACTGGAATCGAATGTATTTCAGTGAAGGTCTGTTCAAGCATGTTCAATCAAAGTTTGCTGAGATCTAAAGGACAAACAAACTTATGAATCCAATAGCAACATGCAAAGGATTAGAGAAATTGTGACATGGAAGAATAAATCTGCAATAACCTGAAACATATACACATATGCATCTTCACAGTTAGCATGAATGTATGCACACTTGTAAACATGTACATGTTTATATATCTTACTATCAAAAATAACACTGCCAATTCTTTGCTACTAGTAGTTTCAAGGTGTTCAAACAAGTCAGACTTGTACTGCCATAGATTGGCATTTTACAGCCTACACAGCTTTCAGTATAACATTAACTCTATATGAATTATCTTGAGTACTCCTTAGTCGAGCAAATAGTACTTATTCTATCGGTCTCTTTTGCCAAACCGCTAAGTTACAGGGACGTAAACACACCAGCATCGGCTGTCAAGCAATGGTGGGGGGGGGGCAAACACAGACACACAAACATATATATATATATATTATATATATATATATATATATATATATATATATATATATACGACGGGCTTCTTTCTGTTTCCGTCCACCAAATCCACTCAGAAGGCTTTGGTTGGCCCGAGGCTATAGCAGAAGACACTTGCCCAAGGTGTCACGCAGTGGGACTGAACCCGGAACTATGTGGTTGGTAAGCAAGCTACGCCTACAATTTATATTTAGACATTTATATATATATATATATATATATATATATAAAACACTCACTGCCACTACATAGTAGGAGGAGGAGGTAAATAAGTAAATATTGTGATGAATATAATAATGGTGGCAGTAATTCTTGGTAGCAGCAGAAGCAATAGTAAGTTAGTGCAAGGCACCATGAAGGAGAAAGACAAACACTAAAAGTAACTGTCAGAAAAACACACACACACACATACATGTATAATTTAAATGTATATTGGAATAATTACAATTTAAACAAGGCAGTATTGAAATGAAATTAAATATATATATGTTTTGTATAACTTAAACGTATGGGAAGTGAAATTATACGCAATTTAAATATGTAGAGAAATGTAGCCTCCAAAGGTCTACAAGAAACAGGCACCATATTAAAATGTATTTAAATTTAAAACATTATACGGAAATACTTTTTCCTCGTGAAATATGATGGCTTAGCACATGGAAAGGGTTCAAAATTTGGCAATGTGTGCACACACATACACACATACATACACACAATTACACACATGCTCACACAGACACAGTTGGAAGACTATCTCTCTACATGTTATAACTCAAACATTATGATATCATAACAGCAAAAAATATGTTATAACAAGTTAAGCTTTCTTGTCCCTTGTCATTAATTTTCTTACTTATGGCATTCGACCACACACATACATTATCCTATTCTTATACAGTTGAAAGAGTATTTGATGTTGATGCCAACAGACAATGTCAACAAATAATTATAATTATTTCTATCAATATAAGGCTACAAGGTTTCAGCTGGGGAGCAGGAGGAAAGGAGGGGGCTATAGTTATTCATAATGATGCCAGGGTCCTCTATTTGACCTTGCAAGTTTAAGAATTTAAATCAATTTTCAGTGAAAACAAATAGCAATAAGTTTAAAACCAGTGAAATAAAAAAAGTAATGATGATGATGATGATGATGATAATAATAATAATCATTTCTACTGAAGTCACAAGGTCTCAAATTTGTTGGGTGGGGACTAGTGGATTATATTGACCCCAGTGTTTCACTGGTACTTAATTTATCAACCTCTGAAAGGATGAAAGGCAAAGTCGACCTCCGATGAATTTGAACTCAGAATGTAGTGAAAGGCAAAACACTGCTAAGCATTTCATCCAGTGTGCTAACGATTCGGCCAGCTCATCACTTTAATAATGATCATAATAATCCTTTTTACTATAGGCACAAGGCCTGAAAATTTGGGGGGAGGGGACTAGTCAATTACATCGATTCAAGTATTTCACTGGTACTTATTTTATTAATCCCAAAAGGATGAAAGTCAAAGCCAACCTCAGTGGAATTTGAACCCAGAACATAAAGGGCCGGAAGAAATGCCACTAAGGATTTTGCCTGATGCGCTAATGTTTCTGCCAGCTCAATAATGATAATAATAATAATCCTACTATAGGCACAAGGCCACCTATTTTATTAGTCCTGAAAAGATAAAAGGCCAAGTCAATCTTGACAGAAAATGAACTGAGTATATAAATGCTGGAAGAAATGACATGGAGCATTTTGTTCAGCATACTTATGATTCTGCCAGCTCACTGCCTTATTAATAATAATAATGATAATAATAATAATAATCCTTTCCATTATAGACACAAGGCTTGAAATTTGGGGGAGGGGATAGTTGATTACATCGACCCTAGTACTCAACTGGTACAACATGCTACCATTACTAACTGGTACTTAATTTATCAACCCTCAAAAGGATGAAAGGCAAAGTCAACCTCAGCGGAATTTGAACTCAGAACAGATGAAAAGCTGTTAAGCATTTTATCTGGTGTACTGACAATTCTACCATCTCACCATCTTATATAATAATGATAATCCTTTCTACTATAGGCACAAAACCTGAAATTTGTGGGGAGCAGGTACGTCAATTACACTGACCCCAGTGCACAACTGGTACTTAATTCATCAACAATTTGAACTCAGAACATAAGGATAGACGAAATGCTGCCAAGCATTTTGCTCAGCAAGCAAATAATTATGCCAGCTTGTTACCTTAATAATAATCATAATAATAATAACCCTTTCTATATAGAGGGGCTAAGTTGATTACACTGACCCCAGTGCATAACTGGTACTTATTTAATCGACCCCCAAAAGGATTAAAGGCAAAGTCAACCTCAGCGGAATTTGAACTCAGAATGTAGTGACAAGTGAAACACCACTAAGCATTTGGCCCCGCATGCTAACAAGTCTACCAGCGCACCACCTTTTATTATTATTATTATTATTATTATTATTATACTTTCAAATTTTGGCACAAGACCAGCAATTTTGGAGGAAGGTGTAAGTCAATTACATCGACCCCAGTGCTCAGCTAGTACTTATTTCATCGACCCTGAAAGGATGAAAGGTAAAGTCAACCTAGGTGGAATTTTGATTCAGAATGTAAAGACGGAATAATAATAATAATAATGATGATGATACCTGGCAAATTATGTAAACAGGGCATTATACACATGATATAAAACTGGCAAGTTAATTGGGTGCTTTTTTGTTTTTGATTGCATTGTCATGTATGACTGGTTTAACTGATGGATGTGAGGATGAAGGAGCGTGGGGGACGAAAAGAAAAGAGAAAGAAAGAGAGGAGTATTAAGAAGGAGAGAAAGAAATGAAATGAAGACTAAATTTATTCCATGTTGACTTCATACGTCCAAATACACTGTTAGTGCTGGCTGGTGGTATTTAGATAGTGTGTGCATGTACATCTGTTGAGAGACTTATCTTCACTGAATGAGCTGAGTATGTTTTAGAGAAGAATAATTAGAATGCTTAAGAGAGAGAGAGAGAGAGAGGAAGAGAAAAAGGGTGGGGAAACGAATAAAAAAAAAAGAGAGAAAAACACACACAATCACACATATACAAGAAAGTAAAAAAGTAAAAAAAGTAAAACTAAAAAAAAAACATATATATATGTATATATATATATATATATATATAAAATAAAACTGAGTTTAAGAAAGCTCTGGAAGCAAGGAAATTATCTAGACATCTACTATCATATTGGCCCTGACTTCTTCAATATCATTATTGGCAACTGATTCTGGTTCTGGTTGCTGTTCTTTTGGCTGTTGCTGTGGCTGTTGTTGTTGTTGTCGCTGTTGTGGTTTGGGTAGTAATTTGGGGCTGGCCGAACGTGTTTCAGTATTGCCATTCAGTGCGACAGCCTGCACATCCTGCACGGGGCTGTGAACGCTGGAAGGTCGTGAGGCAGGACGAGGAGGAGGAACAGGAGGACTTTTGGGGAAGGAAGAGGGAGAAGTTTTGGTCAGCTCTCCTTTAGAGTTCACGGATTGTAGAAAGGACGATGAAGGCATTGAGGAAGTGGTTGACGTAGCAAGTGGTGGGAGATCAGTACCAGGTTCACTGCTTGTGGAACTTGGTCCTCCACTTAAAGCCGAACTGGTACCAGACATACGGTTGAATTTGGCCCCACCACTACTGAGATAAAATGGTTTTGGTGTCGTTAGTCCCAAGATTCTGCTCATGCCACTAAAGGAGCTGCCTGGCCCAATAGAATGGGGCCTTCCACTAACACGACCACGATCAGGACTAGCGGGCGCATCACCAGGGTTGCGATACTTGGCAATCAAAGAGTGTAGGCGATCACTGTTTGGTGACAATGGAACATCTGAAACAAGTTTTAAAAATTAAGTTTTTTTTTTTTAAAGTTGTTAACTTTCTTTTCTGGTAAAGGAGACAATTCCTAATATTTACATATACATTAAGTGTACATTAATGAGAAAAAATTTCAATCTTATTAACAAAAAAATTACTATTATATATTAATATTCAAAGAATATTAAGACACTTAAAATAAATAAATATGTTTTATATATATATGAATAAGGCCCAACTACGTCATCTTGATTTATTTTTTCCTATCTTATTTCCTTATGCACACTCTCTTGATAATATTATACATCATCACCTATATAGTCAAGACTACTGAAAAGGTTGCAAGACGCAACGAAAATTTTAGAAAATAAAAATAAGAAATAAGTGGAAATTTTACCGGTGAGTGTGTTAAATAATAAGGCACAAAAAGAGAATGACTTTCCCCACACACAACACATTGTATAATTTGTCTGTTTTCTATTTAAATAATAGGTTGTGAGTTGAACGATACTTGCTGCTATTTCTAGGACTATCAGATAGTTAATTTACGCTCTGCTAAAGATCATCACAGTAACTTACCTGAGGATTTCGAAGCAGCATCCACTGAACTGAGACTGTCTGTCACTGAAGCAGAACGCAATGTAACACTAGGGTAGTCTTCCATTATTTGCTTAAGTGACTGTAAGTAGAAGAACAAATCAAATGATAATACATTACATAACAACAGCAATGATACCTTATTTAATATACTTAGACTGCAGTTCAAATATAGATAAGGGAACTTTTTGCTTCACATAGCTTCCAAGACACAAGGTGCCTGAACAATTTGATGACAGTAAATATAAGAAAAAACAACACTGCCCACTGAAATTTTCATACAAGTGATAGCAGATAAAACAGGTACACAGACACACATACACACGTGTATGTGTGAGTGTGTGTGTGTGTGTATATATATATATATATATATATATATATATATATATATAAATAAATACACACACACACATATCATCATCATTTTAATGTCCATATGTCCATGCTTGCATGGGTCGAACAGGATTTGTTGAGGAAGATTTTTTTTCCTAAAGCCAAATGCCTTATGCCACCAACTATCCCCTGTTTCCATATAAGGTAATATCTTATAACTAGACAGATTTTTCATGAAAGACAGGAAGAAAAGGACACTTGCATGATGGTGACACTCATTGCCTGCTTTAGCATGGTCTCTATGGTTGAATGCCCTTTCTAATGCCAACCAATAGAGTGTACTGGGTGCTTTTTATGTGGCACCAGCACAGGAGCTTTTTACATGGCACCAGTGGGGTCACCAAATAGCTTGCAGTGTGTGTGTGTGTGTGTGGTTGAGGCTTCTTTCAGTTTCCACCTACCAAATCCACTTGCAAGGCTTTGGCCAGCCTGGGGTTATAGTAGAAGACACTTGCTCAAAGTGCCATGTTATGGGACTGAACCTGAAACCATGTGATTGTGAAGCAAACTTCTTACCACTGAGCTACACCTGAATGAATTCAAAGACATCCTAACTAACAAAAATGAATTCAAAGATATTTGGCACGTACTTACATTCTCATTTTCAGCCACAGGTTCAAGAGGAGAAAATACATCTCCATTTTCTAGAAAGAAAAGAAAACATAAGAAATTATATCAATCAAATTAATCAATATTCAATTTAATTTTTTTGCAGCATGACGAAAAAGAAAGAAAAAAGAAAAACAGGAAAATAATTTTTAAAAAGCATAAAAATTGCTTCTTTTTTTTTTGTTTTGCTTAACTGCCATATCAATCATAGTTTAACAGAATTATGATTGAAATATTCTAACTGTGACAATCACAATCTTTGTGTATATTTCTCATTGATTCGGTCGTTTGTTGTTATTTATGGTTATTGATTGTTTTATAAACAGTTGCCACTGCTTGCTTACAACTTACCTTGTGTTTTACATATTCTATTAGAAAAAAATATCCATAGTTTATCCACTTCAAGATCTAACTGCAATTTATTTAAGGATTTGGAGGGAATTAATGTTATTAATTTCCAGGGATCTGATATAAGCAAATTCAAAGCAAGAAGTTTCCTTGGGTGATGTAGCACCACCACAACAACAACAACAAATGTTCTTCATTTCATTCCTTTTTAAATTACATTTAGATATCATATAACATTCTTGTCATTTTTCATTCACTTTCTATGCAGGGATGCTTTAGACAGGTCATCATTATCTGAGCCAGTTCTTTTTTGGTGATGAATGTGTGGTGTAAGCCATATGCTACTTATACAATAACACTATAACATTTTTTCCATGGAACTTTCTTTCCTTTTTCTCTTCGCTGTCTCTGACAAAAGACATCAGACCAAAACAATATACTCGCCTCAGTTTCTTCAATACTCTGTACCCCTTTTTTACTTTGCTTTTACCTGAGTTCTTTAGTTCATTGTCAACTACTTATAGCCATGCTAGAGACCTACTGTATGTACCGTCTTTCCTGACACACAAGTCAACAGAATATGTAGTGTAAACATTAAAACACTTTTGCTATCTTTCCAAATATTGCTGCTTTTCACATGGAATTTCTGGTCCTCATAGTCATCTTGTATGTTGACCTACCTGTTCTAGCTGTAAATTTTGCTCTGAAAAATTCAACTTGTATGCCAGAAAATGTGGTATATAGTATATCTTCATTTTATTTACTATTTATTTTATATTCTTTAATACTAGTATGTGTTTAAAATTGTTGAAACCATGAGTTGCTACTAGCTGCTCTGCAGTGATTTCTATAATAATACATTTGTATAATAATACATAACCTGCTGAAAAAATAACTAATCTGTCACATAAGAGAGAAACCTATCCCAGTGACATTTAATATCTTCAACAGGGATTCATTGTCATATACCTTTGGTAAAGAATGCAATTATTGTAAAACAAACCATCATCATCATCAACATTTAACGTCTATTTCCAATACTTAATTGACCTATAAAATTACCTGCACCATATATATATATATATATATATATATATATATATATATATATATATATATATTCCTCACTTTTCTTATTGTTTTTATTAAACCTCAAGTCGACCTTGATTGATTGTGGAGATTTATAATTAGAGGCATTCCAATTGTGACCTACCATCTCATCTTTTTGAATATCAAGAATGTTATCAATATGTTCTTTATTGCTTAAGATGGATGTAATCTGACAAAGATTTGGTTGGCATTTCTAGCAGGTCAAGCAACCACATAAAAGAGTGATTCTCAAACAGTTCACAGTGGAGCACTGATGTGCAACAGAGTGTATCTAGGTGAACTGTGAATATTTTAAAATTTAATTTAAAGCTTTTGAAAATCTACATTAACTTCTGGTAATCTTGAAAAAATAATGTTAAAAGGTAAGCAGATGTCGTGTTCTATATATTTTACCTTATAGCACAACCTTATTCAACTTAACATACAAAGTATGTAATTCACTTTTTATTTTGGTTTCCAGCATACCACAAAGTCAAAAGTGTTCCAGAAATACTGACAAGGAGTTTCTCCACATTGGTTCATATTTTTCCTTAGTTATTTAACAATGCATAACATTTATAATTTTATCCTAACTAAAGAAAATCATAGTTTCCAGGTGGAAATGGGGCGCACTGTTTTTTGGGGAGAGAGTATAGGTGCAAATGGGAGCACACTGTACCAGACTAGACATTGGCAGTCTTGAAGTGAAATGTTTAGTTCTTCCACTGAATTAGATGTTGTTGATTTTGTTATTGCTATTGTTTAGCCCTAGATTAACACTAATTACACAGACTTTATAACCACAAATTTTATTAAAAGAAACACCTTTTGAAATTAAGTTAAATAACAATTAAAATCTAAATTAAAATATTTTATAACATTTACATTATATCTGCATGGATTAAATTGTATTGAATGATCGGAAAAAGACAACTTAAAAAAACTGGAGTATTTCACAACCATGTCATAAGATATATTACTAGTAAACACCTGACTAACTGACTGACAGTTAAAATACCAAATCAATGAGAAACTACCAAAACTACAGCCAATATTTTGTTTATTCAAATCAACTACTGAAAACTGTTCAGCCCCATCAATACTAAGTGTTTCTAAGATCTGTCTGGAGAGTATGATAGCCAGAAAGAGAAACTGAGGATGCCTGAACAGTAGAGGGAGAAACCAAACTCTAAAATGTTTCCAATGACAATCATAGCCAAAACTCAATAAGATGACAGTGAGCAAAAGTAAATGGACAAAATTTATTTATGGCATTTGACATTCAGCTGCAAGTGGAAATTATTATTAACCAATATGGTCCAAGACACTCCATCATTAATGACTATCCCATGCTTTTTATCCTACCAACACATGGCATGCAGGACCACATTATACAATGTTCCCAGTTATTTAAGAAAGAGTGGTACATAATATATGGAGATATAGGTCCCTTTGTTAGGATAACATTCAACTGGTTAAATTACTATCTTTTTATCTTTTATTTGTTTCAGTCATTAGACTGCGGCCATGCTGGGGCACCCAGTACTTATTTTTTAAAACCTGATACTTATTCTATCAGTGGTTTATAAAACTTTGACAATAAATAGACATTAGTATTATATCTTACTTTTGGGACTAGTTTAACAACATTTAAGTGTGTGTGTGTGTGTGTGTGCGCGTGCGCCTGCCTTTGTTTTGTGAACCTATATAAGTGTGTTTGTGTAATTGTGTATGAGTATGTATCTGTGTTTTGTAGTATCATCATCATCATCATCATCATCATCGTTTAACGTCCGCTTTCCATGCTAGCATGGTTGGACGGTTCAACTGGGTCTGGGAAGCCCGAAGGCTGCACCAGGCCAGTCAGATGTGGCAGTGTTTCTACAGCTGGATGCCTTCCTAACGCCAACCACTCCGAGAGTGTAGTGGGTGATTTTATGTGCCACCGACACAGGTGCCAGACGAGGCTGGCAGACGGCCACGCTCGGATGGTGTTTTTTATGTGCCACCGACACAGGTGCCAGACGAGGCTGGCAGACGACCACGCTCGGATGGTGTTTTTTATGTGCCACCGACACAGGTGCCAGACGAGGCTGGCAGACGTCCACGCTCGGATGGTGTTTTTTATGTGCCACCGACACAGGTGCCAGACGAGGCTGGCAGACGGCCCCGCTCGGATGGTGTTTTCTTATGTGTCACCGACACAATGTATGCGCGAACGTGCTTGTTTATCTCTGGATTTGTACTCTGTGTGTATTAGCTGAGATGACTGACATACCAGAACCCTAGTTCAGCAGTCAACAGTCACCTTATGTAACAATCATTCTATAAATAACATCAATGAACAAGACAATTCACCTTGCTAAAGGAACGATAAGTTAATATCATATATATACCAGTAACACTTTCCTCTGGATCACAAGCTCTGACACGGAATATTCTGGAAACCAAATCTCAATATTTAATCAGCCACACAATTTATGAGACACCACAGATACATTCAGTGGTCTAACTAAACAAAGGGAAAGTAACATTTATTTCTAGAGACACATCATCATCGTTTAACGTCTATTTTCCATGCTAGCATGTGTTGGACAGTTTGACTGGAGACCGGCAAGCCAGGAGGCTGCACCAGGCTCCAATCTTATCTGGCAATGTTTCAACAGCTGGATGCCCTTCCTAACACCAACCGCTCCGAGAGTGTAGTGGGTGCTTTGTACGTGCCACCAGCATGGAAGCCAGTCAGGCGGCACTGGCATCAACCACGTTTGGATAGTGCTTTTAAGTGCTACCGGCATAGGAGCCAGTTAGGGAGGGGGAGCTGGCATCGACCACGCTCAGATGGTACTTTTTACGTGCCACTAGCACAAGGAGCCAGTCAGACAGCACTGACAACGACCCACACATGAATAGTGTTTATTGCATGCCACCAGCACGAGGGCCAGTCAGGCAGCATTGGCAACGGCCACAACTACATTTTCCATTTTTGATTGTGATTTGATTTTTGATTTCGCTTGACTCAATAAGTCTCCTCAAGCACAGCGTGTCGCCCGACGATTCAAAGGTACTTTTAAATGGACCAGTTATGCGACACTGGTATAGGCTACAGCTGTGATCACACTTTACTTGCCGGGTCTTCTCAATCACTGCATATCTCCAGAGGTCATGTCATCACAGTAAAAAAAATACAATCAGGTTGTTGGTGTTAATGATTTGTAGGCATGTAGTATTTCATTAAGCAGCCATAATATACTACAAAGTATATTAAGCACTTTTGTAAGTCAATACTGTGTTCTATTGTGCTAAGTGCTATTAAATCACTTACTAAGGCTATCTCTACAGATCTTTTATAGAAATTATATCCGAGTATGCCTAGTGTGAACAATGGGATCAGAGATGGAAAATGGGCAATGGGCGTATATGGCATACACACCTATTTTGTATATGAAATATTGTAACAAATCAGTGCTGGTTATAATTTCTAGAGAAAATCCATAGAGATGACCTCAACAAGTAGGTTGTTGATGTCATAAAAAATCAAGAACTTTAAGAACGTAAAATAATTCTTTTATGGAACAGAGAAATTCAAAACAAATAAAGCTATAAATAGTAGCATGTAAATACTGGGTTAAAAACCCTTTAGACAGAAAGTCAAAGGTTGTTCAATAATAGAAAGTTTCTCATGTGAAAGCATATAGCTCATTGGTTAGAACATTGGACTCACAATCATGAGGTAGTGAGTTCGATTCCTGGACTGGGCTGTTTGTTTTTGAGCAAGATACTTCATTTCATGTTGTACAAGTTCACTCAGCTGTAGAAATGAGTTGCAACATCACTAGTGTCAAGCTGTATCTGCTTTTGCCGTTCCCATGGATAACATCAATGCCATGCAGAGGGGAGGCTGGTATACACGGGCAACTGCTAGTCTTCCATAAACAACCTTACCAAGACTTGTGCACTTTCTAGGTGCAATCCCATGGTCATTTATGACCAAAAGGGATCCTTACCCTTTACCCTGTCATGTTTACAAAAGATGTGGGATTGTGTCCTATAGGCAGCCATTGCCCTTTTCTATACAAAGGACTTTTAACCCAAAATTTTACATACTATTATTTATAGCTTAACTTGATTTGAGAGTTACTGTTCCTAAAAAGAAAATTAGATGTCTTACCTTTGGAGGAGGTTGTTTTATCAGTGTTAATGGTTAGTGGAGCCATTGTACTGGGAAGAGAAGAGAACAAGCAATTAGCAAAAACATCAAAAGCACTCTCCCTATCTCTCTGCAAACACACACACTCAAAGGAATGGGGGACTTTATTGATTAATTCAAGTGTAAATAATTTGCTAAAAAATGATCGTCAGTTGAAACACATAGGCTTATATGCAAAAATAAAAATGCTTAAAAGCCCTGTAAGCTTGTGTATGTGTGTGCATGTGCACATATAGACAGACAAATAAAAAACACACAAAATCAAAATGAGTGATATCATGAGGCAAGAGGTAGACAAACAAATAATATATGAAGGCAAAAAAAGCAAAAGGCACAGAAATATGAAATGAAACAACAAAATTCTCATCTCCAACTTAGCTGTGCATAGAGTCAGGAGTCCTGTGCTGTTGTCTTATAGAGCAAATTCTCATTTTAATTCAACATTATTAACACAAGACATACACCAAACAGGAATAAATGACAAATTGACAATCAATCTTTAACCCTTTGGAGATGGAGCCTCACATGGAATTTCAGTGCTAAGAAGACAGAGCCCTTTTCACATTATTTTTGAAAAAAAAAAAATTATAAAAATTGAAGTAATTACTTTACATATATAAAACTACATACATTCTTGTTGGAAATTGAATGAACTAGTACAATCATTTGATTTTTTGGCCAATAAATCAACCCTGTTGTCTCCTAAGGGTTAAAACAATTAATTTTATAACAAAATCATTGTAACTAGTCAATAACAATTTCTGATTAAAAAATAACAATTAACTCCTTGATGGTAATTAACCCTTTAGATTCAGATTTCTCTCTCAAATGTAATACATATTAATCCACATTGGTATGAATTAATCATGTATTATCTCATATCTTCGAAATTTCCATGATGTGACTGTTTATTTTTAGAATAATATTGTAGGGTAGGTGTGAGAGGCTAGATCTGGCCAGTTTGAAGGTAAAACAGGTAGATTATTTTGGCTGAATATGGCTGGTTTAAACACAAGAAGCTACTAAGAAATTTAGAGAATATGAAACCTTGTTTGCTCACTGGCTTGCTCTCTCTCTTTCCAATTATATATTGTTTTGTGAAAGAAGTTTTAAAATAACCTGTTTGGTTAACTTAGAATTTATTTAGGAAGCACCTCACCTGCTATTTGTTGTGGCAGTCACAGGAGCATCCACTGGCTCTTTGCTCTTTAAATCATTTAGGGAGGTTTTCAGCTGCTGTATGGTTTCTTCACTAGAAAAGAGAAGACACAATTCAGATGGATAAAAGAAAATGACCCCTGAGACATATACAAATATGAAATCTCAAAAAAGAGTTTTAATTAATATATGGAGAAACCTGTGAAGGAGGAAGGCAGTGTTTTGGTTGGCTCCTTAATCCTTAAGACAAATAGGCTTTTGTATGTGAACAAACATTTTAGACTTTACAAAATGTAAGAATTACATTTTATAAAAGTAGAAAATTTAAAGAATAATAATTAAGAAAATTGTTGTTAATGCTGTTACCGATGAAGATGATGATTACATAAAATAACACCAATAAAAGTGGTAGTAGAGATAGCAATGAGAGTGAAGGAGATGAGAGATGATGTTAATGGTCATGATGATGATCATCATCATCATTGTTTTAATGTCCACTTTTCTATGATTGCATGGGTCAGATGGAGTTTATCAAACAGATTTACTATGGCTGAACACCCTTTCTGTCTCCAGCTATCATTGTTTCTAAGGTAATATCCCCTGCCACTGCCCATGGTTGCTCATTTACAACTATCACACAATGTCAAGTGAAGGACACACACAGATATCCACATACAGCAGAGTTCTTTAGCTTCCATTTAATGAATCCACTCATAAGGCTTTGCTCAGCCCTGAGCTACAGTAGAAGACACTTGCTTGTCCACAGTGCCACACTGTAACAGAATATAAAACCATGCAGTTGGGAAACAAACTTCTCAACCACAACCCCATGCCTGCACCTATGATGATGATAATATTAATTTGAAAGATACAAGAAAGACAAATTGTTAATGATTAAGAACAAAAACTTTTAATACATTGAGACCTATATTCTCAAGATTTCTATTCAACAGAAGCTATTTTTAAATCTTAAGCAATAATTTCTTAACTTCATTCAATCCATGCCAGAGCATAATTGCTTAGATTAATTATCACTCAAAAATCAGAACCAAATTTAATCAGAAAATATTTACTAGCTATGAAGAATATATGCACACAGCACTGACATACTTTAAGATTAATTCTAATTTATTGAGCAAATCATTGAACTAAAAATAAAGCAAGGCATGCCACACATTCAGATGCATAAGACCACAGCCATTTCAATGCAGTTTCTGTTAAACCCTAGGTCAGTCCTGATCAAAGAAACCTACAGTCAAAGATATTCCAGCCTTGATCCTATAAACATCATTAGAAGAGGAAGCCAGTGATATTATATGTGTATATTTATATATATAAAAACAGTCTCTGTGGTAGGGGCACAGGATCCTACACCTACAAGCAAAATTTCACCTATATTCAAATTTGAAAGCAACTTCTGACAAAATCTTTAAAAATTTATATGGAAAACTATTTATGTCTTAATATAAAAACAGTAATTTAATATAAGTTACACCACAACTCATTTATAAAATTAAAGACGTGTTATTTTTCTCCACAGAAATGTGCTTTGCAAGATCTTATGCACATGTAATTGGTGTGTAGATCATTCCTTATTCATTGAGATATCGGAATGTAGATCATATCACTCACGAATTTGACGGACTCAAGTAGTGTATATAAGAGTAGCTGACAAGTCATGAAATATTGTTGCACATTAGAGAGTTGTAATTAGAGCTCTGTGCCAATGTATCTGTACTATCTGTACTATTCACCATTTCAGCACTATATACACACAAACACTCTTTCTCTTGCTCTCTAACTCAGCTTATCTGATCATGTAACCAGACACTAAGGCCCTGCAGCAAGTATCACATATGTAATTGTATTGATACTGAAGTATTTCAGAAACATCATGAGAGTGCCTTTGCTGTGTAAGTATTTTGGGCTACCCAATCATTAGATATTTCCCCACTACCAATTTGAAAAGTAGGGATTACATTTCTGAAGGCATTCCTCAGCCATTGGTCATGTCATGACAAACATGACATCACCAATGCTGCTGTGTGAGGGATGCTGGAGAATAGCAGAGAATTGAAGGCCTCAATGTCTGGGACCTTGTCCTGCTAACACATACACAGCATTTTGTGTAAACAGTTCAAGCAAAATCTGAGCATTTTGGTGCATCTGCTGTAAACAGTCCTTAACTCAATAGCATAGAACAAAACTGGCAGATCAATATCTTTGTAGACCTTCAACCAGTTTCAGAAGCAGAGGCTCTTCTTCTACCAAACATTCTACTAAAAGCAATGCTGGCTTTGGCAAATATGTTGTTGACTTTAAATGTCAATGTGGTAAATTCTTAAGAGATGTACCAAGGTGTGTAAACCTATCAACAATCAGTAGCGTTCGATCTTTGACCATGATAGTAGTAAACTAAAGAAATAAAGTAATTGCAATTTGAGGTGTCACAATATTTTGCACTTTCTAAGATAGTGAGCTTGCAGAAACGTTAGCATGCAGGGCAAAATGCTTAGCAGTATTTCATCTGTCTTTACATTCTGAGTTCAAATTCCGCCAAGGTCGACTTTGCCTTTCATCCACTTGGGGGTCGATAAATTAAGTACCAGTTGCATACTGGGGTCGATCTAATCAACTGTCCACCCCCTCCCCCAACATTTCAAGCCTTGTGCCTAGAGTAGAAAAGAATATTTTGCACTTTTATTGATTATCTTTTAGTTGTTTCAGTCATCAGACTGTGGCTGTGCTGGAGCACTGCTTTGAAGGATTTTAGTCAAACATATCAACCCCAGGCTTTTGTTTTTAAGCTTAATACTTATTTTATTGGTATATTTTGCCAAACCACTAAGTTACAGGGATATAAACACACTAACACTGGTTGTCAAGCAGTGATGAGGAACAAACACAAGACAGAAACACACACATACATACACACACACACTCGACAGTCTTCTTTCAGTTTCTATCTACCAAATTCACTCACAAGGCTTTGGCTGGCCCAAGGCTATATTAAATACATTTGCCCAAGGCACTATGCAGTGGGACTGAACCCAGAACCATGTGATTAGGAAGCAAACATCTTATCATACAACCACAGGACAGTGACTGCAAGTTTAGCATCCTTTAGAATCAGGTTTTGATGTAATGAGCTAGGAATTTTATCTAAGACCCTTTTGTTATGTTTCACATATCACAACAATTCATTAATTTACAAAATATTTTTTAATTCTTAATCATTTTCAAAATTAACTAAAAGATAACAAAGCACAATAGATGGACTTAAGGTATTTTGCTACTGCCTAGAAAACCAATTTACACCAGCCACAGAGGTGCCTTGTTGAGAAAGAAACATAATTCTCCTTGTTTCAGTTTATTTGAACTAAACAAAAAGCTGGCTCCAATCATACCTGAGTGTACTACAACATGCTCGCCTTTTCTGAGAAATGGTGTGTATATATATATAGGGAGAATTCACAAAAAAACAAAAGACGAAGACAGGTGTAGACAACAAATAGATGTATTAGTATAGAAGTGAAAAAGTCTTTAACATTTTGAGCCTATGCTCTTCCACACAAAGGAACAAGGAGAGAAAATAAAGAATGTATAGTGGTTAGGGATCTATCATTATATATATATATATATATATATATATATATATATATATTATATATATATATATCTTTGCATATAAATAATTTGCAGACTGAACAAAAACAAGGTCATCTGTGTCTTCACAGTTGAATAGTTTAATATTGGGAACAACAAAGAACTGTAAAAGCAAGTAAGCCAGTCAACTAAAAAGGAATTTTTCAAAAGAGATGTAAAATTGTAAATAACAAAAATGTTGAAAAGTACAATAAACACCCTGGGCCTGTTCTGGTGCATTGTGTTATTGACATTCCAAACTGATATAGAAAAAAGTGTGTACTAAGCTTAGAAAGTACTACTTTGCTAACTGTTGCTGTCATCACAAAAGTTCAAATATAGTCTCTGTTCCTTCGTTGTTGCTGTTTAACTTAAGGTTAGCTCTAAACAAACAGATTTATTATCAAAGATACATACAATGGTGTATGGCAGAATCATTAGCATGCCAGGCAAAATGCTTAGCAGCATTTCATCTCATCTTCTGAATTCAAATTCCATCGAGGTTGATTTTGCCTTTCATCTTTTCGGGGGTCGATGAAATAAGTACTAGTTAAGCACTGGGTTCAGTATAATTGACTTATACCCTCTCACAACTTGCTGGCCTTCTGCTAAAATTTGAAACTATTATCAAAGGTACACGATCACCAAACTTATCTTTCTTTACATGAGGGTCTACACCAGGAATGGGTATCTTCTATAAGAAGTGGGCCAGATGGGACATGACTCATGACTCAGGAAGGCCACATTGCTCAAACAACTCAAGAGAAGTGTTTTAATTAGGTGAGCCATTCAGAAAGTCCCATGGATTGCAGTCTGCCCTTGACATGTCTACACTGACAAAAGTCTTCTTTATTTAAAACAGTAGGGTACAATGTGAGAGAGATTTAGCTTCTATTTCTTGCAGGTTGGGCAAACATAAATTTGCACATTAGCACATGGGGCTTCTTCATTAGTTCTATAGCCTCCACTCTCCACCCTTGACAATTGGAGATACTAACTTCACTACTATACTGTATCTGAAAGAATATCCAGGTCAACAATTTCCAGATTCCTATTCATGTAGATGAGGTAAGTGAGGGATCTTTTCAGTGGTAACTCAACCTGTTAGACATAGTAGCTAATTATACTCATCTTGAAAGAGCTGGGCCCACTAGATAAAAATAGTGCTTGAAAGAATGATTGGCTTGTCATGGATGGATTGCCTTAAGTCATAGCTTTGCTGAAAAACAACAACAATATCAGCAAATGTGAAAATTTCTACAGAGATGCTCAAATTGCAGGCAATAGCAGCCAAATCAACCACAAATCACACACTACTGTTTCGGAAAAGGCAGGATACATTGGATAATGTAGTCCTAAATACATTGTGCCTAAGAAAAAGACAGGATGGCCACAAGTGGAATACTGTGACCATCCTATCATGAAAGTGTGTAGCAATAAATGTGGAAGACCAAAGCCTTCATTTGGAACACATTCAACAAACAGAAACCAGCTGTTGCATTAATGACAATGGTGGTGGTGGTAGTTGAGGTGATAATGGGTATGCTAATAATATATGTCCTTTAGCTAGAATTAACCCATTTACATTTAATACGGTGACAGAACATACACAAACATTAAAGGTTATGAGTTCACCCATAGTCCAAAGATGCTTTGCATATATTAAGAAATATGACAAATATACAGCAGCAAACATGAGAACAATGGAAATCGAAAGAGAGGGGGAGAGAGCAGCAGCAGCACAGAAATACAGTTATACACATAGAGACACACACACACACAAGCACAGAATATGGAAGAGAAAATGTGTTAATAATTCTTAAGCAAAGACAACAAATTTTAAGAGATAGAAAAATGAAATCTTTTTGTTAGCAAGTTAGCATGTGTGCATCTCTCATTTATGAATGCTATTGGTAACATATAATCCAGTACAATGTGTTATGTGGTCGGTTCGCCAGAAACTAATCTGACATCTCTACTGTGCTTGCTTAGTGAAGAGGGATACTTGGAGTACAATGGAACAAAAAATAGAACATTTCAAAAGGACAATTGAACCCTCATATACCTTTTTTTAGAAGAGTGTATTTCTGGCACATAAAAGCACTCATTACACTCCTGGAGTAGTTGGCATTAGGAAGGGCATCCAGCTATAGAAAACCATGCCAAATCAGACTGGAGTCTGGTGCAGCACCTCAGCTTACCAGTCCCGGTCAAATTGTCCAACCCATGCCAGCATGGACAACGGATGTTAAATGATGATGATGATAATGATGATGATAAAGCTATAAATAATGACGGCTTCTCCCGTCAAAGACAACATATGAGTGTTCAGCTTCAGCCAAATGAGCTGCACAAATGATTTGTTTATAGCAATTAAATGTACATGCTGTCCATTAGCTCACTCTCTCCATCAAACTGACATTGCCTGAACTGGTGCACAGTGTACAATGCATCAGATGTTGAAGTGATCACAGAGCAACATGAGATGAAGTGTTTCACTCAAAAACACAAAGGCACCACTTGGTATAGGAATTGAAACCATGATCTCACGATCATGAGTGCAACACCCTAACCACTAGGGTGTAAATAATTGTTTAAAAGATTGAGAAATACGATGGATTGCTTTGGTCTAATGGTAGAAAGCCTGTCATGTTTAAAGATGTGGGCTTGTGTTCCAGTCAGCCTTTTTATTTCAAAAGAGTCTTTTAATCCAATATTTGAACACTTATTTCTAATTTTATTTGCTTTGGGATTCACCATTCAAAAATATATTTTTAAAAATTAAAAAAAGAAAAAGAATTATTTCACATTCTCAAGTTTTAATAATGCCAACAACAACAAAAACACATACACACACACACACAAAACAGGCTTCTGTCAGTTTCTGTCTACCAAATCAACTTGCAAGGCCTTGGATAGTCCAAGGTTATAGTAGAAGACGCTTGCCCAAATTGCTGTGCAGTGGGACTGAACCCAAGATGACATAGTTGGGAAACAAGCTTCTTAACCACACAGCCACACCTCGCTGTGTGTGTGTGTGTGTGTCTGATGCAGCAGCATGGCCATATCTCAAGGACCATCCCAAAATATAACAATAATTTGCCTCAATTTCTCTATACATGTGTAATCATTAAAATACTAATGCACAGCTATAGAATAGTTACCATGTTTGGATCTGGCTTTGGCTAGACTTAAGTTGGCTTCCAAGATTTTCTATTTCTTGGTCTTTGTTCCTGATGACACCCATCAACTGGTGTAATTCTTGCCGCATCTGCTGGAGGTCTTTGTCAACATCAGCTAAGGATTCCTGCAAGCATTAGAAGAAAGATGAAAAAAAAAGATCAGTAAGTCATCATCACCACCACTACCACCATTGTAACCATCATCATCATCATCATCAAGTGGGACCAGTACAGATCATTAAGGGAAGTTGACCTTGAATTAAAGACTTTACAAAAAATAACTTTTTCTCTACACCTTTTGTTGTTATTATTGGTGAGCTGGCAGAACCATTACAGCATTGAATAAAATACTCAGTGGCATTGTTTCAACTCTTCACATACTGGGTTCAAAACAATACCTCTGCCTTAACAAAGGTGGAGGTATTGTTTTCAGTTTTGTTTGTTTGTCCATGGACAAGATATCTCAAGAACCGCTGGATGGATTTGGATGAAACTTTCAGGGATGTTTGGCCTCATGACTGGCACAAACTGATTAGGTTTGAGGAGCAATCCAGTACCAGACAAGGATTCTGGATTATTTTTCCCATTTTTTAAAAAAAATTGATTTGATAGTGTCTTGCATGGGGTGTGGGCTGTTCTTAGCTGGGCTATTTTTTTGGAAAGTGATTAGGGTTGAGGATCCAGGTATAGCTTCTACATTTTTGTTCACATTTTTTTTTATAATGTTCAATGCTCCAATCATTACTGGTGTGGTTTTCACTTTCATGCCTCACATCTTTAATACTTCAATTTCTAGGTCTTTGTACTTAGACAATTTCTCCATTTCTTTTTGAGCAATACTTTGGTCAAAAGAGACTGCAATGTCTATCAGTAAGCAGCCCCTCACCAATCCTTGATTATTATGCCTGAGCAACTAGCTTTATTTCTTTGTTAGTTTGAAAAGGTATATCTCAGATGATTTTGGCCTGGTCATTGTCATGTACCTTGTTTAGCACATATTTATACCATTTCTTGTCAGTTTTTATGTTGTGCGTGGCATATTGTCCAGCAGACATAACAACTTAGTCATATCTGTATATGTATACAGATTTGGCAAGGACTGGACTATTATTATTATTATTATTATTATTTTATTATTAAGGTGGTGAGCTGCAGAGTTGTTAGCAAACCAGGCAAAATGCTTAGCGGTATTTCGCGTGTTGCTACATTTGAGTACAAAGGCAAAGGTCGATTTAGCCTTTCATCCTTTTGGGGTCAATAAATTAAGTACCAATGAAACACTGGGGTCAATGTAATCAAATAGCCTCTGGTAGAAAGAATTATTATCATTATTATTTTGCATGATAGCCTAGGCAAATGTCTACCATTATATTATTGGGTTGACCAAAATCTTTAAGTCAGAAAATTTGCATAATCCTATGGTGAGCAGGTGTGCACATGTGTGTTTATGTTTAAAAACCAGAATAGTTTGTGGTGTGTCTCCTCATGTCATATAACACCAGTTCATTAAACACAAAGTGATAAAATAACTAATTAGCAATATGAATTGTGTTGATATGATTGATTGATAACAGTTAACAAAAGAACATCTGTGTTGAAAGCTACTTGTCTAGGAGGGCAAAAACCAATACATGAAACAATCTCTCCTAGTTTTCTGGTGTTGTGTATGCAAGATGACAGAAAGATGATCTGTCTAAACCATGCCAGCATGGTTTAGATGAACATGATAACAATGATGATGATGATGATGAAATACAAGACTGGTTTTTACACAGGTACTAGTTACCACAAAGCTATGGTAAAAGACACTTGTCCACACAATGTACAGTGGGATTGAACCTGGAACCAAGTAATTGTGGAGCAAACTTCTTAACCACACAGCCATATCTGCACCTAACTTGACAGATTTTTCTTTTTTTAAACTAAGATGGGACATTTTTAATTTGTATAAAACAAAAAAAAAAGCAGAAATAGTCTCAAACAGTGGAAGTGTTGCATGTGTTTATAATTAATATTTATATAACCATCTTAGTGAAATCAAGCTTATGACTGTTACATTGTGACAGCAATCTTCACCCTCTATCTAGTGTATTTTATCATCAATTTTCAGATCAATATATATCAAAAAAAAATTTCAGGTTTTTGCTGTTAATGAGAAATTTGCTTGGAGAGAAATGATGCCAGTTGGTTTCATCTTGAAAGAATGAAATAATAGAAGAAAAAATATTTATGAAGCAGTTCATAAATCTTTCATGTTTTTGTCATGGAATAGTTGCAGAATACACTTGGATAACAGGATGGAATATAACATGTTAGAAGCAAAACTAGGGTTAGTTTGAGGTTGAAATATGAAATGAAAGTTGTTTCTTAAGGCATGCTAAAGGAAAGAAAACAAATGAAAGAGAGGAAATGGAGAAAATCTAATGTATTGTGTGATTGATTCTAATTGTTATACATTGTCTATGTTTCTAAGTGTTATAAGAACATTTTGAATATATATCAGAATCTGGCGTAAGTTGCTATACAATAAATAATATTGTAAAATGATTATTCAATTAAATAGAAATAGCCACCCCAATTCACTGTAACATAATACTACATGAAGGAAGTTTGTAAGTAGACATTTTTTTTTCAGAAATATGAGTCAATTATCTTACAGTATTGCAGAACCTATATGGAATGTTGAGCAAAAATGCATACTTAGATATTCAATTGCAATTCAACAATTGAGGAAGGTGTTCAAAAGTGAAACATTAACCAAGAGAATGACAGGTATGGTGGTAAATTAGTCGGATGAGCATGGGTTTTATTAATGAAGCACCTCACATGTTCACCCAGTGTCATTTTCAGGACAGAAAAGTTACAAGCAACACCTTCAATCATATGCTTTGTGTAGTTCATCTCAACAGAATATCAACCAAACATCAACATGATGATTCTGAAAGGTTTAAATTTACCCCCATTTTATTCTTAGACTTGAACAAATACTAAATGAAGATGATATTGATCATCAGGATCAATTCTCCACAGAAATGCTAATGCTCTTTTACAATGATCTTCGTCTCATTGATCAGATAATTTTAGATCAATCAACATTTCATTGACAGATTCAACTGCATATATTTAAACTGAAGATGATTTTCATATGAAATCAAAGGTGTATAAGTAGATATTTCCTTTTGACATTCCAGGCAATAACAGATAACATTGTCATTACCTGACAATGAGTCACTCATACACTTTTCAGCAGGATGGGGCCTCCAGGATCTCTTGATCTGACCATTCCTTCTGAGCATATCTCAAGAAATATGTCTAGCAACACAAACTCACCACCATCCAGAAATTACAAACTACAATCATTAATGAATTTGCTTAATTTGACAGCTGACTTGTCTAAACCTTTAGCATTCAGATTACTTTGTCAAATTCAATGCTTATTTATTCATATTGCTTTGAATTAATCATGGATTATCTTGTAGCTTTGAGTTTTTGATGATGTGATTGTTTATTTTTAGAATAATACCATAGAGTAGGTGTGAGAAACTGAATCTGACATGTTTGAACATAAAATGGATAGAATATTTGGGTTGGGTGTGGCCAGTAAAAGGTTAATGTTTGCTCACCAGCAGTCTAGCCACAGAGGATTATGTTACAAGTACAAGGATCTGAGGAATACTCAGTCATTTATCAATTCAATGTGTAGGCCAATCTATTGACTGAACAATTAGAATATGTCAGTTGAAAAGAAGGAGTGTGTGCATGTGTGTTAATAATAAATCAACAATGAAGAAGGAATATGAAGATAGTGTTTGAATTTGTAGTATAAGAATGTTGATGATGCTGTTGGTGATGGCTGATTTCATGCAAAATTAGTAACAAAAAAAGATGGCAAAGAAAATGAAGAAAAAGTGAACATAAAGGTAATCATTCCAAAAAAACAAAAAAGGTTCTTTTAAAGTAAGACAATGATAAAGAAGAAATAAATATACAGAAAGTCATGCAGTGAAATGTGATAAAAAAATACAGCAAAAATATACAGCTGAAAAAAAAATTCATAAAAAACCAAAAAAACACCCCAAATATAAAAATTAAAAATAGGAAAAATAAGCTCTCAACAAACGTGGTGTCCCAACATGGATGCAACCAAATACCTAAAACCAGGAACAATGTGTGTTTGTGTGTGTGTGTGTGTGTGTGTGGAGCTAAAACCCACCTCATTCGCCACATTGCTGTTTTTACCTTACAGTTTACATGTGAGAAACTCAGAGTAGCAATAATTGGGAGACATTAGCTCTTCAAATAAATGAATAAACTCTACTGAATACATTTAGTACATCTCTCTCCTGATGGTAAATAAAGCACACAAACACTCACATAAAATACATGGAAAATCCATCCTACTCATGATAAAACAGGGAACACACACACACAACATGTAGTTCAGCTTCAAAATTATTCCTTTTTGTAAAAAGAATATATTTTTTTAAATAGGTGTCATTGTGAAGTCAAGATCATCATCATTATTATTATTATTGAGTGAGAGAACAGTGCATGCCATCAAAGTGACACTGGGTAAAATATACGAAGCTCAGTATATCCATCGTGACTACCCGTCTGATAAGGGTACGTCAGGCACATGCATCACAACCATACATACATGACATAAAGCCAATCCCACTCAAAAGGTCCCTGAATAATAGTTGTTTAAGGATGTTGAACAAAACACCTATGTTTCCAAAGGTGAAATATCCAAACCCCAAAGAATTCCTCTCAACACATGATGCTCTCCCACTACTTCTGCTTGTGGTCAGAGATGCACATATCGTCAGCCACTAAGGGACCATGATATATGATAAGGCTGGATCTTTGAATTACAGTGTACTACTCTTTTCTTCCTCCTCACTCCACTTTCGTTATCCCACACACTTTCCCATTGGTTATAAAACTCAAAACCCATACTACTACTACTACTACTACTACTACTACTACTAATACTATAATAATAATAATAATAATAATAATAAAGTGGTGAACTAGCAGAACCATTAGCACCCATTTTGTCAGTGAGTTCAAATTCCACCAAGGTCAACATTGCCTTTCAGGTCAACAAAATAAGTACCAGTAAAGTACTGGAGTGTATGTAGTTGACTTATCCCTCACCCTCAAAAACAGCTGGTTCTGTACCAAAATTTGAAATCATTATTTTTATGGCTTAGTCAGAGGAAAAAGAGCAACACTCAGGGCCTTTGAGACCAGTAGAGTAGAGAGAGGAATAACCAGTGACCCAGGCTGTCTTCAAAGCAGAGACTTAGTCTAAATGCTTACTACATAATGAATGGATTCCACTAAAGGTACACAAAAAGGATAAATAAAGAATTAAGCTAACTGCACGTAACAGAGTGACCCTTACACACACTATCAACATATTAGATTTAATGTTATTCAGCATAACATATATAAAAAAAAAAGAAAGAAATTTGAGTAGTGTTTCTAAGAAAATGATATTCATCATAAATTCCAAAAATATTTCACCAGTCAGATAAAATGTTGAGATTTATTTATCCCAACTGTAACCCAATTATTTATTTTTTAAGTAATCACTGGCTACTATGCTGTCAAAAAGAAATTCTACACCCGACAAGAGGAAGTTTGTTGAGTCTGTTTGATAGTTTTATCTGGTAACTAAACAAAAATAAAACATATCTACTGGACAAAACATGAAATATATCTCTCTTAGATAAATTACACCCACTCTGGTTCAATGTCCTTATACAGATCATCATCACTATCAACATCAATATTATTGTCTGTGGATTGGCAAAATCATTAGTGTTGGAAAAGTGCTTTGTGTTATTTCCTCCTGTACATTCTGATTTCAATCCTGCTGAGGTCAACTTTGCCATTTATTTCTACAGGGTTGTACAGTAAAGAACCAATCAATTACTGGGATGAATGTAATCAACTAACACCTCCCCTTAAAATTGTTGATCTTGTTTCTAAATTAGAAACAGTTAGTAACAAAGCAGAAGTGGGGGTAAATCTAGTGGTTGGAAAATTACAAAGACTTCTTGCTTCTGTCAACTTCAAATCCTAATGGCAATGATTTGAAACTTTAAGTAAATAGCCAAATAATTTCCAGACAGGATAGGAATCCAGGTTATTACAAGTGACATTCCTAGATGAGTATCTATTCTTGAGACACTGATGAAACTGAAATGCCAGCACTATTTCCATAAGAAAAAAGAGAGAGAAAAGGACACAGTCAGGGTTTGATCATATGTCTACTTGGCAAAGGATAACTTGGGGTTAGTCTTTTAGCATTCAGATTTCTCAAATGCAATGTTTATTCATATTGATTTGAATTAATCAAGCATTACCTTGTAGTTGTGAAATTTCAATGACATTATTGTTTATTTTTAGAATAATATTGAAAGGGAAGTGTGAGAGGCCAGAGCTGGCCAGTTTGAAGATAAAACAGGGGTGAATATTTTGGCTGGATATGGCCAGTTTAAATGCTAAAGGGTTAAACAACAATGAGAAGCAAGCCAATTTAGGAGCTTCAATACAGTCACTTTGTCTCCTAGAAATAACAGCTATACCACCTTTAAACCACACACTTTTGCCCTAAAACAAAAAGGGTGAATAATATATCCTGGAGTTCACTCTGCCTGAGAAAGACAGGTTGGTCATAGCTTGAATGCATTTGTTCATAGACTAGATCTGGTCAGCCACAGCCAACCTGTGAGCTAAACAATAACTACAACAGCAACAACAAGTATTATCACATGTTAAAGCAATTTTTAAAACATTCTGCTACACATGATATCACATTCAGTGGGTACAGATCTGAAATCTTACTAATTCTTTAAACGAAGCAATAATACATCTGGTGAGATAACTTAAATAGGGAACCAGTTGTTGATGTAACTCCAAAACAGTTCTGAACAAGCAGGGTTCTGATCTAAGGCATTTTATATCCTTGCAATGTATTCAGGATTTTTTTTTTCTTTTAGATGATAAAGTGTGGCTAGAGGAGAATTTGGTTGCAATTTCTAACAGGCCAAATATTTATATGGAGACTCAGGAAGGTGGTTAAAAGGAGTCAATTGTATTTTAGTTAGTGAAATATAATATTTGAAAACTTCATCTCTTATAACAATAGACATCACAAATCAATTGAAAAGTCACTGTAGTTGACTGGACCTATCACAAATAGCAATAAATTTCTTCATCTCACACCCTACTGACTCAAGACATGAAAGACACATTGAACAGTGTAATCTTAGATACATGAAAAGATGGGATGATCATGGTTAGAGTGCCTTCCATCATTAGGTCAGGTGAACCAGGGTTGACCTGGGGCTGATAAACAATAAGAAAACCCCATCCCTGATATGTAGGTCAGAGCCCCTTCCCATGCCCTCTACCCACTAACTTTATAGAAGTGAAATAAGGGAGCAAAATTGGAAGACATGCATGAAATATAAAAAAAAAGAACATATGTACGTAATCTACTATATATGTGTGAATAGTAAAGTTTAGAACTCACTTGCTCCCTAAGTGACTAAAACCCCTTTCTTTATACACCTCACCTCTGCCATCACCATAATGTCAGTGGAAGGGCAAGGGTCAGAGATATTACATTCATCACTCTTTACAGCAATTGAACTTAGTGGGTGTTGTATGGGGAATAATATAAATAGAGAAACATTTCCTGCTAAACCAAAAGGAATGAATGAATGACATTTGTACTGCATCAGAATTGCCTTCCATTTAGAAACTTGTAAGTAGTAGTATTTGTGATAGCACAATAAATATATTTATCATAAGTAGGGAAGTGGGTGTAGTAGCTGTGGTGGTTGATGTAAGCCTAGAAAGAACAGCTCTGATCAAGCAGAACTACCATTTAAAACATCCTAACTCATATTTCCTGACATTGTCTTCAGGATAAAAGTTTGTTTTTTTGTCTTTTAAGATGGTAAAATGAGGTTTATGGTGAATTTGGTTGCTATTTCTAACAGGCCAAACAACTAACTATATACAGCTTTTTTATGTTGGCATGGGTTGGATAGGACTTTACAAACAGTATTCCACAACTGGTTGCTCATTTTGATGTCAACACTTGTTTGTCACATGTATTGTTCACTATTTGATTACTATTTAATTCTGGTGGACCCCCATAGCCATTGTACTGTTTTATAGAAACTTTGTTCAAAATTCCTATTTTGTTTTCCATACATTAGCTTGTTTAGGTTGGATTATGTAAAATGTTAGAGAAAGAAACCCAGTTGTTTCTTGCAATACATACAGCTAGAGCAAAATTTTTTCAAATGTCCTTAAAATACTATTGTGGTTCCCCAATTGACTATTTTGTAGCATGGACCCCACAAATTCTTATATGGACCCCCAAAGACCATATGGATCCCAGCTAAGAACCACTGTTTTAGGCTATTGGTTCTCAACCAGGATCCATATGGCCCTTGGGGTTCATATAAGATTTTGTAGTTAAAATTTACGAGCCATAAATTGGTTATACTTCTACAGTACACAAAATTCACTTTTTTACACAATTGCTAATAACGTTTAATTGTAAAAACATAATGGGACTTTTTAAACATTGAATGGGTATAGAAGTCCAGTAGAGTAAAATTGGAATCAAATTATTATTATTACTGGAATCTTGCACTCACGATCTAGCAACCATGATTTTAATTCTTAGACCTCATGGTGCATTGTGTTCTTGAACAAAATACTCATCTCTTCATCATAGATATGACATCACAACCCAATCATTCTGTCAGCTGTCAAAAGCCCTTTTGTTTCAATCATCCACACTCATGTCCAGCCAGCCATTGTTCAGCTACATTTCATTCCCTTTGCAAATAAGAAATCTTAAAATTTCGCTTATAGTCCAAAGGAAAAACAAACATTATTTACTTTCTATCAAAGAAGAAGGTAAAACATACAAGTATATGAAAATATTCAATGTCAATAAAGAAATATATACAGATTTAGGAAAACAGAATCTACAAGAACTACTTTGTTTATAAACATCTTCTATGGAACTAGTGCATAGGAAAATTCCACTATATTTAAGCCAGAAAGCAAAGCTACACAAGAAGCTGTTTGTCAGCTATAAATACAAAGGTATTCTAAGGTATACTGATACATCTAAATAGTTATCTATTTTAGTTTATTTGCTGTTGTTTTGTAATAAGGAGTAACTTGCTACACTTTTGTAGAAGTAAAATATGGAAAATGGGAAGTACTAAGATAGCAATCCAAGCAGGGAGAAAATATGATACACAGATGAAGTCAGAGAATTCAGTCGGGGTGACCAGATCATCATTTACAATTTACTGTGATTAAGTATATGCTGTAGAGAGTATTTAGTGCAATGGTTTACAGAACAGAAAGGGGAAACTCTTGTTTTCCACATATGCATTTATACATACACACGAATATACACATACAAATCTTACATCCAGAGATAAATAGTAACTGAGTATGAGGAAAGATGTAGGAAACCTTTTGTTATAAGTTTGTAGTTATAG
>NC_042999.1:103884587-103894607 GCF_006345805.1 Octopus sinensis
ATCAATTAAGGCTAACTCAAGTTAAACAACAACTACTACAATAACTACAATATATTGGGTCATCCCATAAAAAATACAGTTTTTTCAATTGTGTGAACAAAAAGTTGGAGATGGATGGAATAAACTACCTACATCAACTTGCTATAAAAGCAGGTAGTAATTTACCTTGTTCTATTCTTAGTGCAAGTTTTGAAGAGTGCAGTTTGATTTTAACAATTATTTTTTCAAAGCTAAAATGGAAGTGACAAACGAGCATATTCAGCATATTTTGCTTTATGAGTTCAATAAAGACAACAACGCATTGTAAAGTGTGGGGAATATTAATACTGTACACAGAGATCAGACAATAAGCATAAGCAGTGTCAACAGTGGTTCCAGAAATTCAGAGCCAGAAACTACAGCCTAGAAGACAAGCCTCATCCTGGAAGATCTGTTGAGCTCGAGGAGGATGTCCTGCAAACCTTGGTGGAACAAAATTCGATTGTAACTGTCGAGGAACTAGCAGAGAAGCTTGAATTTAGTTATTCAACCATTCATTGACACTTGTGTGCCATTGGAAAAGTCATGCTTTTAATTGATAAGTCCAAGGTTGATCTAGAATTAAACTACTGTTACAACTACTAGCCAACAAACATCTGTTAGATGATGATGTTCTAGACACACTGTACTCCCATAAACTCACCTCCCAAAAAGAAGGAAGAGAAAAATTCAGAGTTCCTCACAGCTGGAATATCTCTGATCATATATCTACTTGACCAAAGTAGACTAAGAGTAGCTAAAACAAGAACAAGCAACAAAGCCCTCAAATACCAATGGTAAAGAAAATATAAGAAGAAATAATAATAATAATAATAATAATAATAATAATAATAATAACAATAATAATGAACTTATTGTATAAAGTGCTCAGGTGCACTACAACTCATCAGAAAACAGTAACCAAAACTGCATGAACAGTAGACAGAATAATGCACCGAAAGTGAGTGATTTAAGGAAAAAAGAAAAAAAATAAGGTGGGGATATCACGTATACTGTGGGAAAATTTTATGAAGCATGGAAGTTTTGACAGATGTAGTGACCCGACAGCCAGCGACTGATGCTGGTAGTTTATTCTAGGCTCTAGTAATTCTGAGCATGAAAAAATGTTTCTGTGCATTGCTTAACTCTTCTGATATCAAAACACCCAAGACTGCTTTTGATTCTATGATACAAACTTTCTTTAAAAAGATCTAAATTAAAATCTGTCATCAAAATTTCATGATAATTTGTTTCAATCATTAGATTGATAATAACAAAGTTATTTTACTAAATTCATCGTGATTTTCAAAATTAATTAAGACAAAAGCAATTTATCTCAAGAGGAGTACGGTAACAAAAATATTCAACGATAACTAAACACAAAAGATAAATCATTGAAAGTGTTAAGAAGAGTGTCCGGTCACTATTAGGATAGAAGGTGAAGAGGAGGAAATGTCATCTAGCTATATAATTTCTTGGTCCAAAAATTCATCAAGCAATTCAAAATTGGCCTGTTGTGATCACGTGTGTGTGAGTGTCTTTGTGTTTGTCCTGCCACTACCACCACAGCTTTACAACCAGTGTTAGCTTGTTTATGGCCTGTAACATAGCAGTTTGGCAAAAAGAGTTCAATAGAATAAGTACAAGGCTTAGAAAAAATAAGTGTTTGGCTGAAATCCTTCAAAGTGGTGTCCCAGCATGGTTGCAGTCTAATGACTGAAACAAATGTAAAAGAAAAAAAAAAGGAAGAAAAAGATATTGTGTGTGTGTGTGTGTGTGTGTGTGTGTGTGTGTGTATGTGTTGTTTAGCCCCAGGTTCACCATAGCTATGACCAAAAGCAAACCAGCTTTGACCATTTAGACATTGTGAAGATATCAAGAGACTATATTATCAAACATATATATCCTTCCAAGTTTTCAAATAAGTGGAGTGAAATCTGGGAGAGATTTTGTTACTATTTCTAGCAAGTACTTGGTTGGTGGAGACAGTACCACAGGTGTGTGTGTGTGAGTATTTGTGTAGAGAACTGATTGGAATGATTTAAGACTTTGATTTGGCTTGTAGCATAATTGTTTAAAGACCCAGGCTCAACTGGTAGAGTCTGTGTAGGACCTGGTTGACAATACTGCTCATAAACTGGGGATTATTTCTAGGTTTGCTTATATATGTGATTACAATGTCACAAGAAATAATCACAAGACAGATTCTTCAAGCTGGGTCAACTGGCAGGAGGTCTAGGGATAGACCAAGGATAAAATGGCTAAATAACAAAGAATCACAAAGCAGATTCTTCAAGTGAAGCTAACCAGCAGTTGGCCACACCTAGAAATCCAGTCAAAAAGTCTAATGATGGTTACTTCTGATAGGACCATATGGGGGAAGTACCTAAGGACTCGACACTCATGACTTTCTCAGGAATAATAGGCAGAGATGGATTGACAATATTAACTCTTCTGTATTGCAGGAGTGTTTCTCTACTTTGTAGAACAAAATTCAACCTTGAATAGGGAAAACTAGTCTTCTGTCAGTGTGTGTGTGTGCCGAAGTGTGAGAGACCAACAGACATAGATAGAAAACCAGACAGACAGGTAACCTGTTTAGGAGGGCTGTCAGTAACACTGGATCAGAACTAATACAAGTTAAAAGGGACTCTTTCATACAACTACAGACGATTTTTCTCGTGCCAGTGTCATAACCAAATGCACCTAGTGGTTGATAATAGGAAGGTGTCTACCTGTAAAAATGTTCCAGTAATGATCACACAATCTTTCTCTAAGATTATAAGATGAAGGGCTGTGAGAGGAACTGAGGTGTTTTGAGACACATTCAGCCCATGCAAGCACAGGAGAGGGCAGAGGACTCAAAAATAATGATAAGAGTGAGGGTGGGTGTGCATTGTGTGTGTACAGAAATAAATCAAAAGTAAAACAGTGGAAAAGATGATGATGCGGTAATAGTAGTGGTGACTGTGAGGATAGTTAGGAGGGTAGTGGTTGTGGCAGTGAGGGTTGTGGTGGTAAGGGTGGCAGTTGTGACAGTGAGGGTGGTGGAGCTAGTCGTGATGGTGTTCATCGCGACAGGTTTTATTTATTTTATTTTTTCCCTATAATCGAGATGGTAGAGATGTGGTGATGGGGTATTTGTGTGGTGAGCTAATGGTAATATAATGTAATGGAAAATAGATGAAGTCGAGGTGATCAATGGAATGGTGCAACAGTAATGGAGACAAATGTCATGAAGTCTGCAGCAAGGAAGTAAGGAGTGGGAATGGTTGTAAAAAGTAGAAGTAATGGATGAAAGAGATGACGAGGAGATGGAGAAGGAGAAAAATGAAAATGATGGTGTTCCTGGCAAAGAGATCATCACATCTGCATACATTGACATAAATTACAATTCTCTTTTTTTATTTATTCTGATGAGTTCGCATTTATATTCCTGACTTATTTGCACTGAGCAACCCAATAGAAAGGTCTTTAGGTGGTTACTGAAACTGGTTGAAATAGAAGCCAAATTTTCTCTCGAATCACACCTTAACTTCTTAAAAACACAAGATGGAATGGTCACAGATGGACTTTCTTTGATCATAGGTCATCCCAGTGTATACTGGCTTCAAGATAAACAACAACATTTACAAAAACAACAACTAAGTTCACTAAACTTACTGACAACACCCATACTAACTATTACACACTGCTGGCCAAGTCAAGAACAGAGCCTCTAGGTAGTCATTTGACATGCTAGAAATAGCAGGCACATTTATCTCAAATCAGACCCTGTTATTTTAGAAAAGGATATGCTGGATAATGCAATCCCATGTTCTCAGAATATCAGGTAAAGACAGGATGGTCATGTTGAATGCCTTTGATCAGAACACTGCTTGATCAAGAACAACTTGGGGTTATATAACACAGCTGTTCATGCTGCACACTCACCCATTAACTACACATGCAACAAAAAATTTGCACACTTGCTTAGCGCACATGCATCTAACAGGTATACTTAACAATTGCACATAAAGCTTTTAACCACCAACGCTAATGTACATGTGCATACATGTATGCATGCATGTGTGTGTGTGGGTGTTATTAGTTAATAGCATTACATGCAGTTGGCAAGTATGTCTGCTGTTTACAGGTGCATATGCACTCTCCAAGTATGTAAGTTTTCTGGTGCATAAATGCAGGCATAGCTGTGTGGTAATGGTGTTTGCTTCTCAATTACATAGCTTCAAGTTCTATCCCAATGTATGGCAACTTCAGTATATGTGTTCAACTTACAGCCTGATGAGAGAAATTAGGATAGACAGACACTATATAGTAGCCTGTCATATATATAATAGTATGTATGAATGAATGGACGGATGTACATATGCATGCAGGCACATACATATGTGCGTAAAGTAAGGTTGACATCATTGCCTAAATTTGAGAGCATGTAACCCAGTCGGATATACTAGGTTTGAAGGGACTTTAAGGAAATCTTAAATTACATTTACTGATCATATGCTTTCCTGAGCAACTTGAGTTTCACTTCAAAGTTATCTTCACAACAAAGACAAGTATTCTTTTATTCTTTTATTTGTTTCAGCCATTTGACTGTGACCATGCTGGAGTACCGCCTTTAGTCGAGCAAATCGACTCCAGAAATTATTCTTTGTAAGTCTAGCACTTATTCTATCGGTTGCTCTTGCCGAACTGCTAAGTGACGTAAACACACCAGCATTGGTTGTCAAGCGATGTTGGGGCGACAAACACAGACACACAAACATATATATATATATATATATATATATATATATATGACGGGCTTCTTTCAGTTTACGTCTACCAAATCCACTCACAATATATATATATGACAGGCTTCTTTCAGTTTCCGTCTACCAAATCCACTCACAAGGCTTTGGTTGGCCCGAGGCTATAGTAGATGACACATGCCCATAGTGCCATGCAGTGGGACTGAACCCGGAACCATGTGGTTGGTATGCAAGCTACTTACCACACAGCCACTCCTGTTTACATATTCAAAATAGACCATGTCATAACAAGCACTGAGTAATATATAATGAATTCTCTATTGAGATTAAAGCAAAAAAATGCTTAAATTAAAGATATTCCAGACAGTATGTTGTACAACAAAAGTGAAATTGTAGCAGGTATGTTGTTCATTTATATTTACAAATCTGAAATATTTGATTGAGCAGAGTTGATAAAGGCTTCCAACAGACAACCACAGTATTGTTTATTTGTAACAATAGAATTAAACATGCTATACAAGTTTGTATGGATACAGTTATGTTAACTATACCTGATGGTTTAGGTGAACTATGCTGTTTAATAAATAGATAAGGAGAACACTCTATATCTAATAGACAAGACAAGGAGTAGAAAATTAGGTTGAATAAATTATGTCTACGTCAAGCAGATAATATGCAACATAAAGTGAGCACATTAAAAAGAGATAACCTATTTGAAGTAATATGATGCATATATGTATATATATATATATATATATATATACACACACATGTGTGTGCATGAGTATGCATGTACGTGTGTGTGTGTGTGTGTGTGTGTGTATAGAAATTATGGGACAAGAAGAATCTAAATAACATATCAGATTAAGTATTATATTAAGTCTCTAACCTCATAAATCTCATAAAATTTTCATATGAGATGTGATGATAAAGAGAGGAAGACAAAAGACAGAAAGTGAAGAAGGAGGGAGTAGAACAAGACCAAGAAAGAATTTTGGTTTCTTGCCAAGAGACCAAATTCATGAACACCACCAGAGAATGCTCTTCTTTCAAGCTTTCTTTCATTTTCTGAAAAAATATGGCTCTAGTTCATTCTCTTCTTGTTACAGATCAACTGGACAATTGGACTGTTATTTAAACAACAGGGGGGAAGTTTCACATGTATATTCCCACCCACACACCATTCCACATCCATGTAGTGTCTTTTTTACCTTCTTCAGCAACTCATTAGCAACTCGCTGCTGTTCAAGTTCTTCTTTCGTCTGCTCCAGTTCAAGACGACAGGAATCAACATCAGTCGTTTGGGTAGCTTCCCATTTCTGTTTCCTGGTGGAACAAATTTAAGAAAAAGAACAGAATGAAGATTATGTAAATGCTGTTATAACAAAAAATAAACATATATATACATTTCAAATTTTAGCAGAAGGCTAGTAATTTCGGGATAGGGGGTAAATTGATTACATCAACCCCCAGGACTCAACTTGTACTTATTTTATTGATCCCAAAAAGATGAAAAGTAAAGTCAACCATGGCAGAATTTTAACTCAGAACATAAAGGACAAAATACCACTAAGCATTTTGCCCAGTGTGCTAATGATTCTCCCACCTCCTCGTCTTATAATCTTTTTATTCTTTTACTTGTTTCAGTAATTTTGATAGCAACCATGCTGGAGCACTAACAAATAAATAAATATATAGATAATATTTTTATTTTGGTCAAGTCAGTCTCTTCCCAGTCTGAGTTTTGCCTGCAGATGCATAGGGTCTTCTGACCAGTTACGACCGAGTGCACCAACAGGCAAAATTCAAAGTAGCAAGAGAGTGACTTAACCAAAATAATAAAAATATCATTCATCTTAGCTATGGTATCAAGTACTCTGCATGCACAGATGTATGCTTATATGTATGTTCAGAGAGAGAGATCATCAATACTTAACATTTGTTTTCCATGCTGGCATGAGTTGGGAAAGCCTCACAGGAACAGGCAAATTGCAAGGCTGCACTGAGCTTCAGTGTCAGCTTTTTTGGCATGTTTTCTATGGCCGGATGCCCTTTCTAATGTGGACCACCTTACAGTGTATATGTTTATGTTTATATCATGATTTTCCAGTCTAACATAATCACTTTGCAACACTTTTTATGACACTACTACTTTCAATTCTACTTCAAAGCCTCATCAAAGAAGTTAAAGCTCTATATTGTATATGCTTATATCACTGGGAGCAGTTTATCACTGTACCAGTACTTTTGAGGTTTGTAAGAGTTCATGCTATTTTATGTAGTTTCCATTTCAAGAAAAAAAAAAATTAGCGAAGTCGGAACACTTTTGGACTAAGACATTCTATTAAATATAAATATAATATTAGTGAGTGGAGGCACTTGGCTTGGTGGTTAGGGTGTTAGCCTCATGATCGTAAGATTGTGGTTTCAATTCCTGGACTGGGCGACGTGCTGTGTTCTTGAGCAAAATACTTCATTTCACGTTGCTCCAGTTCACTCAGCTGGCAAAAATGAAGAACGCTGAGAGGGACTGGCATCCTGTCCACCTGGAGAAAACATACGCCATAGAAACCGGGAAACCAGGCCCATGAGCCTGGCGAGGCTTTAAAAGGGCGCATTTATTTATTTTTATAATATTAGTGCATGGGGAAGCATTTGATCTATAATTATAGTTCTAACTTATCATGTTTTATTGTAGTGTTATAATCAGTGGTGGCTTGTGTGTAGGCACGGTGGAACTGCAGCACCCCCTATTTCCACTTGATATTATCAATAACATTCAATATAATGAGACCTTTTTTTCTTTAATTCTTTCTTAATACTTGTACATTATATAATCCTTGAGCTTAATGTCAGTAGCCATACCCTAGTTTATGAAAAAATACAAAAATCCTTGTATAGAACTCTGTGCTTCCTAGTCCTAGCAATGCAGTGTTTGGCTGTTGTGCACATACTCACATGTCCGAGATAGGAATCTTCATGCTAGGGAGAGAGAGCACTGTATGAACAACAGTGCCAACCCCAGTGTTCTGGTGAAAAGTAGAGTTTCTTTTTGTCCCTGCATATGTTGCACTTAAAATTGTTTTTATTTTCTTGAATGTGATAAAACACGAACCAATCATGTTTATGTATAAATTTTCTTTTCATATCTTTGTTTCCTTTTACACAACATTAAAACAACAGATAAAATTTTCTGAAGCAGCGCCCACCAAATTTTATGTACGAGCCGACATCGGTTATAATGTTTTATTTAACACCATTTCAACAACACACCCAAAATAGGTAAATCCAAGATTGTTTTTTGTGTATGTATATATGACACTAGACATTACAAGCATCAATTTCAAACAGAAAAGACAAACAGGACTACTGACTACGAGCACTTCTTATATTCAAGATAGCATATTGTGTAGATACACACACACACACACACCCACACACACACATATACATGCCTGTATGCTTGGTGTATGTATGTGCAAATACACACATATACCATGCATATACACACACGCACATATATATATATATATATACATGCCTGTATGCTTGGTGTATGTATGTGCATACACACACACACATATATATATACATGCCTGTATGCTTGGTGTATGTATGTGCATATACACACATATACCATGCATATACACACACACACACACACACACACACACACACACACCACACACACATATATATACATGCCTGTATGCTTGGTGTATGTATGTGCATACACACACACATATATATATACATGCCTGTATGCTTGGTGTATGTATGTGCATATGCACACATATACCATGCATATATATACACACACACACATATATATATATATAAAATATATATGTATACATATAATATATATATATGTATATATATATAAAATATGTATGTATATATATTATATATATATATAAAATATATATGTATACATGATACATATATATAAAATATATATATAATATATACTCTTTTACATGTTTCAGTCATTTGACTGTGCCCATGCTGGAGCACCGCCTTTAGGTGAGCAAATCGACCCCAGGACTTATTCTTTGTAAGCCTAGTACTTATTCTATTGGTCTCTTTTGCCGAACCGCTAAGTTACGGGGACCTAAACACACCAGCATCAGTTGTTAAGTGATGTTGGGGGGATAAACACAGACACACAAACATACATATATATATATATATTAACAATTAAGGAACGGCCATAATAGGCCATTCATTTTTAATTTTCTCCTGTTTACGGATTTAATCTTTTTGCGGTAGAAGCTTTGGCTGTTATTTCTAGTGGGTGAATGGCCTATTATGGCCGTTCCTTAATTGTTAATGTTGAACTTAAAAATGGTCTATGACTATTTAATTTTTTCCCACTGGGCCGCTGGTGGCAATAAAATTCTATAAAATTTTCCTTGCCACCCTATATTGATTAAATATATATATATATATATATATATATATATATATATATACATATGCGACTGGCTTCTTTCAGTTTCCGTCTACCAAATTTTACTGTCCTGTTCTTGTTACCACATTTTTTTACCCCTCCGCAAAAAATCCCAAATTTTATTTAATTTGCTTTGCGGGAAGGACTGTTTCAATGAAGTTGCATCTTGTCCTTACCTTTGAAACGCGGAGTAGACAAAACAGGGACAACTGAATAAGGGGGATATTCCTTGTGTTGTATGTCTTGTACTCTGTTTTTTCGTTGTTTGAAAAAAAGTCCATTTCCATGTTTTTGTTCTTTTGTTTTCGTTTCTCATTGTGTTCAACGTTTTTTTGGTGCCCTGTACCCATATATGCATGTATTGGTATGTACATATATGTATGTATATATGCATATGTTTATATATTATTTTGCTATTATATGATCGAACGCTACACATCCACTTCCAAGTAAGTTTTATCTATATATGCGTCTATATATATTATATATATATATGTATGTGTATATATATTATATATATATATATATATATATAAAATATATATATATATGTATGTGTATATATATATATATATATATATATATATATATAAATATATATATCATGTTTGTGTATGTGTGTGTGTGTGTATATATATATATATATATATCTTGGCAGAAGAGCTGAGGTTTTAATTGCATCAAACTACACACAAGACATGTTTGCAGGTTTACAGTGTGAAGCCTACAATTACACTTGGCAGATTTTTGCCAGGGTCGCTGACATTCCACACAGATGCATAAAGATCAATTAGT
>NC_042999.1:103894707-104062207 GCF_006345805.1 Octopus sinensis
TTTCTGAAGCAGCACCCCAACTAATTTTATGTACAAGCCGCCACTAGTTATAACACACCCAAAACAGATAACTCCAAGATTGTTTTTTGTGTATGTATATATGACACTGGACATTACAAGCATCAATTTCAAACAGAAAAGACAAACAGGACTACTGAGAGAGAGGTGGCCAGAGTTAGGGTGGTCAGAGACAGAACACGAGGGAGAAAAATATTCTTTTGGGATTTTGGGTAACATAATTTAATGAAACAGCAAATGCTGATAATAGTGAAATAGAATTGAAAAATCTTAGAATTTTCAGTCAACCAATCTGTGACAAAATTAGAGAAATAAGTGACGATGTGACAAATTTGAATAAATGAATAGGTGATGAATAGGGAATGCGTGTGAAGGAACTTCAGTTTATCTTAAGATAACAGCGAGGAAGATGAAACTATGTTTACATGGTAATGAAATAGATAGAATAATGAAAGGAACTAATAAGAGGTTTATGACCTGTGCAGAAATAGAAGAGTAGATGTACGAGGTTAAAAAAACAAAATTTCTAATCTGAGCATCTTCGGACTTGTATTCTTTCGGCAGAGTTATCAAAATGGAGTAGGGAAATCTGAGTACATGTGCTAGTTTACATAGGGTGGGGTGGTGGAGGAGGGAGAAGAGTTGGTGAAGCAAGGCAGAGAGGCAGATGAGAGGGCCAAAGTTAGGGTGGTCAGGGATAGAACATATATATACATATATGCCATATACCCATGGACAGGCATATGGTGTAGTGGTTAAGAGCACGGGCTACTAACCCCAAGATTCCGAGTTCGATTCCAGGCAGTGACTTGAATAATAATAATAATAATAACATCGAAAAATACCTTAGGAATGAAGACCCAGGTTCAAAATTTCCGCAAGACACCTGATGAAGGCTAGAGGGTATATCATGTTAACAACAAACAAAATGAGGACAAATATCCATCAAATGTAAATAATGTTCTGATAGTATTGTTGATAGAAAAAAAATAGGATGGAGTCAGTTCAGACAGCTATTACCTACGTTGGCAACAAAAGCCTCCCTCTTAGGAGTGAAAGGTAGATTGTATAATGCTTGTGTACAAATAGCTATGCTCCATGAGAGTAAGCCATGGACCCTGATTGTAGAAGTCATGCATAAACTAGAGAGGAATGAAGGTAGTATCATCTGATATATATGCAACATCAGGGTGCATGAATAGCAAAGTGCAAATGTCCTGAGAGAAAAGTTGAGCATAAAAGCAATCAGATGGAGGATGCAAGGGAGAAGATTATGTTGGTTTGGATATGTGGTGCATATGAAGACAGTTGTATAAAGATGTGCTGATCATTTAAAATGGATAGCATCTGTGGAAGAGAGAGACCCAGGAAGACATGGGATGATGTAGTGAAAGCCAATCTCAAGATGTTGGGCCCGACAGAGGAAATGACAATGGACCAAGATGTCTGGCAGTATGGGGTTCTTGAGAAGACCCACCTACCTCAGTGAAACCGAGTTCTTGAAGTGCTGTGTGTTTGACCCACATACAACATTAAATTTTTTACACACCCCACCTCAATAAACCAAACTACATCTACTCTTCATGCACTCCCACTCCTGCAGTCAACCCTGTCTTACTCACCCTGCCAATTCATTGCTATCTCGTCGCCTCCCACTATGTACCTGGGTTTCACCAGTCACTGTATCCCTGCCCTTTCCTTCTCTTTTTGCATTCACAATCTCCCTATTCACGCACCCTGAGCAATTCTCTACCATCCATTTATATTCACATTCCTGTACCTTAAGAGCATGCCATAGTATATCACCACCATCTCTCTCACTCTCTCTTACTCACACTCTCTCTCATTCTCACTCTCCCTTTGACTGGATTAACCATGTGCTTCCTCTGTAGCAAGGCACCTGTTTCCATCCCTCTCATAATCTAACCTATCATCACCTGGTACACAGCCATCTGTTTCAATACCACCATCACCCACTCTCAATAGATCTCTGCCTTGAAAGTTACTTGGTGACCTTGCCAATGCTGGAGCCACAAAAAAAGCATCCAGTCTACACTGTAAAGTGGTTGGCATTTAGAAGGGCATCCAGCTGTAAAAACCATGCAAAGCAGGACTTGTCAGAGCTGGTGCCACATAAAAAACACCCAGTCTACTCTGTAAAGTGGTTGGCCTTAGGAAGGACATCCATGCCAAAGAAGACAGTGGTGCTTGATGCGGTCCTCTTGCTTACAAGCTCCTGTCAAACAATCCAGCCCATGCCAGAATGGAAGACAGACATTAAATGATGACATATTGTGTATGGGCACAGATATGGTTGTGTAGATAAGATGTGCACTTCACAACCACATGGTTTTGAGTTCAATCCTACTCATGGCAACTTTAACTTCTGCTATAGCTTCAGACTAACTGATACCTATTGAGTGAAATTTGATGGTTGGAAACTTTAAAAACACACACACACACACAGACTGTGTGTGTGTGTCTTTCTCTCACTCCAATTAACACAACTTTAGCAGCAATGGCAATATTTATGTCCCGTATAAACAAGAGAGAAAGTGTGTGAATTTCTCTCTCTCTCTCTCTTCAATTAACACAACTTTAGCAGCCAAAGCAATGTTTATGTCCTGCATAAGCAAAAAAGTTTCAGAGTTTGATGTTTCAACAAGTAAAGAATAAAGTAGTTTACTTGAAACAAATAAGGATTGCACCAGAAAGGTCATATTGCAGTAGGCTACCACTGTAAGACGTCTTGGCCAACTCATGTTAACAGGAAATAAATGAATACAGAAAACAGTAATGAAACGTATCTGTTTTATGGTTTGCTTAGAGAAGGAAAGCGAACATCCATGACCTATCAACAGGTCTGCAAGACAGATAGGAAGAAAAGGGGAGAGAGAGAAAGGCAGACCAGATTTGAATGCTTGCAACAGAATTGACTACTGAAGATACCCAAGGACCAGCTGGTCTTTGTCATGTGTACCTTCTGTTTATAAGCTTTGAGATATCTATGTCTAACATTTAATAGACATGTGCTTGCTCTATTCAAACAGTTGGCAGTAATTCTGACTATGCTGTTTATTCTATCTCAATATTTATATATGGATATATATACTTAAAGAAACACATATGCTAGCATGGGTTGGACGGTTCAACTGGGGTCTGTGAAGCCAGAAGGCTGCATCAGGCCCAGTCTGATCTGGCCATAGAAACACTGCCAGATCAGACTGGGCCTGATGCAGCCTTCTGGCTTCACAGACCCCAGTTGAACCGTCCAACCCATGCTAGCATGGAAAGCGGACGCTAAATGATGATGATAATGATATATATATATAATATATATATATATATATAAATAAACAGAGAAATGATCATTTTTTATTTAAAATAATAAAAACATGGTGAAAAAGCTGTCGACGTATACACAGAAGCATCAGTAATATAGGTACAACTAACTGACAATGCCGAAGGTTTGCAATTGTGAAACAGTTACTAGACAGAGAAAAGCAGAGCTGCACTTCTGATCCTTACATGTTTTCTAAGACTTATAAGGCTAATATAGTTCATGTACATTTTGAAACAGCTGTAATACTCTAGGAAAGAGCAAAATGGGAATTCCAAAATGTTGATCATTCTAAGGAAAGATTGGGCAAAATCATATGATAATTCATTCCAAAAGTCATGGATGCTGTCTTACTCACTGTGATAATAGGTTTTCATTCTCAACTTTTAATCTCTCGAGTTCTGTATTAATGTCTCCAAGTTGGTTCGATAAATCTATCAGGGAAAAACAAAACAAAAAAGGTGAAATTAAATGGATCAAATGATGAGCTGTTTAACATTCAGGTTTCTTAGTCAAATATTTTGCTTATTGATTCACACTGTTTTGAATTAATCAAAATTATTTTTTGCAGCTTCAAGACTTCAAAGGAATTCTTTTACTTGTTTCAGTCATTTGACTGTGGCCGTGCTGGAGCACCACCTTTGTAAGCCTAGTACTTATTCTATTGAGCCCTTTAGCTGAACTGCTAAGTTATGGGGATGTAAACACACAAACATCAGTTATCAAGCGATGGTGGGAAAAGAAACAGACACACAAACATACATATATATATGTATATACGACAGGCTTCTTTCAGTTTCCGTCTCCTAAATCCACTCACAAGGCTTTGGTCGGCCCAAAGCTATAGTAGGATACTTGCCCAAGGTGCCACTCCTGTTGTATATTTTTAGAATAACAATGACTAATAAACAAAACTGGCTCCAGCATGGAGATTAACCAAAGCTTTATGAGTGAATTTTGCGGGTGAAAACTGAAAGAAGCCGATCATATATATGTATGTGAATATACATATATATACATATATATATATATATATATATTTGTATGTATTCCTGTCAAGACATATGTGATGGTTGTAGATGATCATCACCATTATATAAGCAAGTTTTTCATTTTCAGTCTTCTATGAAGAACATACCTAACCATAGGAAAATATTACCTTGCTTGGAAGATAAGAACATGTGAAAACTATATTAGACATTTTTTTTTTGCCCCAACAACGAATATGAGGTTTAGATCTTTTCATTCTCACACTGGTGACCACAATATCAATTATCATTTACATTAAAGAAACTTCAGTTAATTCATAACATCAAGAATGTGTTCAACTGTAAAAACAAGATGCAATAATTTTTAGTACATTTTACCCTTTTTTTTTTCCCAGGAGAAACAGTTTTAACTGTTCGAAATTATTGTAATTTAAGTATATCATTAGTATACATCTAATAAGCTGATCTGCCAACTTCTTTTATTCCAAATTGAAGGAAATGGCTGTAACAACACTTGTCACAGCTGACTAGTTTACAGAATGAAGTCGGGATATTTGGAAGCTCACTATGCAAAAATTGTACATGCTGTCTTAAAGTGGGAAAGGGTGTATTAGATGTGGTCTTGAAAATAGTATAATTAGGAAAAGATCGAATGGCCATGGCTGGAATGCTTTAGATTCACTAGGCTGTTCAATCAGGGCTGAATTGGGTTAAATAACAAGAAGTGCAAATAGAAGAAAAGTTCTACAACATTAACAGAAGAATGAATAAGAGACAGAACATTTTTATAGAAGAAATGTTATTTACCATTTACATTCTGAGAAGATTCTTCCTTGTCCACAAGACGAAGATAAGCTTCCTTCAGTTGTTTGTATTCTACTAGTAAGTCTTTATGAGAAACATTTAACCTGCAAATATTCAATGTCAGTGAATGTTTAGAGCAGCTACAGTGCATCAATTATCAAAACACAACATATTTTCTGGTACATAAGTCGATGTATATAGTGTAAGCATATAATGGAAACATGGTGATCGTTGCCAGAGCGGCTAACTGGTGTCCGTGCTGGTGGCACATAAAAAGCGTGATCGTTACCAGCGTTGCCTTACTAGCACCTGTGCCGGTGGCACGTAAAAAAAACACCATTTGGGTGTGGCCATTGACAGTACTGTCTGACTGGCCCTCGTGCCGGTGGCACGTAAAAGCACCCATTACACTCTCGGAGTGGTTGGCGTTAGGAAGGGCATCCAGCTGTAGAAACTCAACCAGATCAAAATTGGAGCCTGGTGCAACAATCTGGTTCGCCAGTCCTCAGCCAAATCATCCAACCCATGCTAGTACGGAAAGCGGACATTAAACGATGATGATGATGATGATTCAAAGCTCATTGGTCTTTCCAAGTCCTGCTGTATTTCACAGGGAAATTTGAAAAATTAGACATGTATACTAGGAAATATGGTACACACATGTTTGAGAAGGACATGATGGCTTTCTTTCAATGAGCAGCTGATAAATTTGAAAGATAAACTTGATAACTTGTTTAACCCTTTAGTGTTCACATTATTCTGCCAAAATTAATGCTTTTTCATCCACACTGTTTTGAACTAATCATGCCTTATCTTGGTGCTATGAGATTTTGATGAGGTAGCTGTTAATTTTTAAGATGATATTTTAGGGTTGGTGTGAGAGGCCAGATCTGGCTAGTTCGAACATAAAACAGGCAGAATACTTTTGGCCGGATATGGCCGGTTTAAATGCTAAAGGGTTAATATGATTGCAGATCATGCAATTAGACAAATAGGAAAGGTCACAACCAAGAATAATTTGGAAAATCTTGTGATCTGCAATTTTTGGTGAACCAAATAGATGCAAATAAAATGTGTTTGGACAGAATGGATAAAAACTGATTTCATAAAACACAAAAGTACAAAAAAAAAAAATTATCAATAGTGTAAAGTAAATGAAAACAGATAGACATTTTGACAATTCAACTTTAATAAAAATTCCTTCATTTTGCCCATCCAACTTATCTAAATTACTAACACATTTGGATAAGTCTATGAGGAACCTTAAATATTTCGGTTAGAAAAAAGGTTGAATATTTGAATTTTTCCCCTTTTCCATATGGCACTTCTAAGAAAGTTGAAAAAAAAAAAAAACAAGAAGTGGGGTTTCAAAGATATTAATGATAGCTTTTGATAGTTCACCACTTTCAGTCATACATTGGGACACAAATCTCATACAAGATTCAAAGTGAAAACCAAAACCAACAGAAAAACTGACTGTGATTGTCTCATGGTTGCCCAAAGCAAAAGGAAGTATATTTGGGGGAAAATTTATGGCTAAAAATGCAAGTGATACTATACAGGCAAGAGAAATACATGAATCATTGCAGGAATGCCACACAGAAAAAAAAAATTATGAGTTTAGTTTACAAGTCCATGACAACACAATAATATCTGTAAGCATCTTGAGGAATGACTTAAAAGAAAACTCCTTTGGTTCATAGGATTTGAAACAGTGGGTGTATCAAAGTATTTCATAGAATACCTCCTGAAAATCAAGCATTTGATATTTTTTTTCAATTAAGTGAAAAAACAAATGAAATGAAATCATACCTAGTATTGCATATAAAGACTAGTATGTGTTGTAGTAGCAATTGGATATTTTGTGGCATTAAGATTGTTCCCACTTATTAAAAACAGAATATATTATTTTGATTTTATAGGCCATAGCCGAAAAATTTGATCTAGGCCTTGATGAAGGTAAAATCTAGTTCATATTTATGAAAAATTTCATGGTAATTCTTTTAAAAAAAAAACTTTTATAAGCAATTTACAATACATGAAAGGTATTTTCCTTCTGCACAAAATGCAACAGAATAAAAAAAATAATAAAAGTTATAGATCAAAAAAGTTTTTAAAAACCTGATAAAACAGGAAAATCAAAACTTCAACCCTCTCTCTATCAGGAACCTAAATATTGATCAGATAACTTGATATTTGACTTATTTAAGTTTCTGGTGACTTATAAGTAGCTGGAAAATAAAATAACTAAAATTCCAAAACTTATTGTTAAATGGCACACCCAATTAATTACATATCACGATTAAATTCCACTTTCATTGCTCTATTTTTTTTTTCAAAGTTTGACATAAGTCCTTGGATCTATGCAATCAACTATAGACTAGAAGGTGAAGCTTCAGTATGACCATAGTTCAGTGAATGACCAATAAAGGATTAAAAATACTTATAAAGTACAGAATTGAAATTTTATATAGAGCTCAATATATCATTTTATCTGCAACATTATTATCATCATCGTTTTAATGTCCACTTTTCCCTGATTGCATGGGTCAGAAGATGCTTATTGGAGCAAATTTTCTACAGCTAGATGCTCTTCGGCTCTTCCCGTCACCAAGCCTCAACTGTTTCCAAGCAAGGTAATATTTCTTTATCTTTTTAAAGCATATTAGAAATAAATAAACACTGCTTGTATGACAGTGACAATCATTGTACAAAGGCAGCGAGCTGGCAGATTTGTTAGCATGCCAGGTGAAATGCTTAGCGATATTTCGTCTGTAGCCACATTCTGAGTTCAAATTCCGGAGAGGTCAACTTTGCCTTTCATCCTTTTGGGATCGATACATTAAGTACCAGACAATCTAATCAGCTGCTCATGACTCCAGTCTGAATGGCATGGTTTTCTACAGCTGGATGCCCTTCCTAACACCAACCACTCCAAGAGTGTAACGGGTGCTTTTATGTACCACCGCCATGGGTACCATTTCTGTGACAACAGCATCTGCCACAACTGCGATTTTGCCTGGCTTGATGAGTCTTCTTCTCAAGCATGATATAATGCCAAAGGTCTCAGTCATTGCCTCTGTGAGGCCCAACACTCGAAAGAAGCTCAGCCACATTGGCTGCTTTAAAGAATCCATCTTATTAAGTTGGCACTCAAAATACCAAGCTATTAATAAAAAAGTTGTTTTAGTGAACCAATTAAATCTATTGGTTATTTTTAAAAGTAATTTGAAGTATATGGGCATTATATTGGGTGAAAAATATAGCTGGGAAACAAGAAGTGAATGGATTTGGTAGATAGAAACTCTATGAAAGCCTGCTATATCTATGTCTGTGTGTGTCTTTGTGTCTGTTTGCCAGCCCACCTAGTGTTGGGTTATGTCCCCACAACTTAGTGGTTTGACAAAGAGAGACTGATAGGAACAAGTACAAGACTTAATAAAAACGTAAGTACTGGAGTTGATTTGTTAAACTGAAACTCTTGAAGGTGGTGTTCCAGCATGACTGCATTTCAATGACTGAAACAAGTGCAAGATAAATTATAAATATACACACAAACTCACTCACACATACACACACGCATGTATGTGCGTGCACACACACTTACACACACAGACAGAAGTGCAAACACACACACAATTATTTCACAAGTGATTCACACAACTCTGATACTGTTGCATTCCTGTGGAATTCATCAGAGAGTAGAGTAGCTGTGCATGTTTTCCTAGTAAATTTGTCAATGTACAAGTGCAATAAAAGACCAGTTCTTAACTGACACCATGCAAATAAGGGAGCCTCTTGACATAGTTGCTTTACATGCTAATCACACCCTACCAACTTAAGAAAAAAGGCAGGGGTAGTCATAACTAAACACTTCTCTCATAACTGTGCTCAGCAAAAGCCAATCTGAAATTAAACAACCAGCTAGTTGGGGGGAAGCCTTTATGTAGTTGCTCAAACAGATAGAAATAGCAGCCAAAGATAAAAGACAGGATGGTCATAGTTGGTATGCTTTTCATCATAGCTCAGCTCAGTCAGGGTTGAGTGGGATTAAACAACAAAAATGACAAACATAATCTAACAAGGCCTCTAACTAGTCACATGACCTGCTAAAAATAGTAGCTAAATCTCTTGAATTATACATATTGGATATTACAATGTGAAGTCTATAGGATGCTGGTGAATAGAATGGCTTTAATTATAGGCCCGTTTGATCAAGTGTTATCAGCCTAAACAACAAGGAGAGCAAACTCATCATTTTGATGTCTACTTTGCCATGTTTGCTTCAATCAAATGAATTTCACTGAGGCATATTTTCTGTAGTTGGATGCTCTTCCCCTATGTCAGTGAAGTTTGTTTACAATTAGTGTGCAGTGTCAAGACAAGAAGACATGAATGCATGCATGTATGTAACACACACAACTGGTTTCTTTCAGCTTCTGTCTATTAAATCTACTCACAAGGTTTTAGTTGGCCTGGAGCTATGAAAGAGGACACTTGCTCAAGTGTCTTGCTATAGGACTGGACCAGAAAACAAACCTCTTGAAGCAAGTCTCTTAACCCTTAAGCATTTAAACCAGTTATATCCAGGTTGAATATTCTACCTGTTTTATGTTCAAACTAGCCAGATTTGGCCTTTCACACTTACCCTATCATGTCATTCTAAAATAAATAATCACATCATGGAAGTCACAAAGCTATGAGATAACGTATGATTAATTTAAAATAATGCAAATAAATAAGCATTATAGTTGACAGAGTAATCTGAATACTAAAGGGTTAGACACACTGCCATGCCTGTACCTACCAAGAACACACATGCATACACAGTCGCCTTTGGCTAGGATTGACCGTGCATCAGCCTTTATATGCACAGGCCCAGGCAAGGTATTTTGCATTCAAGCCACCCATGTTATCCAAGGATAAAAACTACTACATCAGACCCAATACAGCTTGGTGCCAGTATCGCCCTTCTGGGATGCAGATAGCTGCAACAGATACAGAAAATTATCTTGCCCACTGCTCTAACACTTCTACCAATCAATTTCTCTAGATTGCTTCTTTTTTAACGTCCCAAAAAGGATGAAGGGTAAAGCTGACTACAGCCGGGTTTGAACTCTGGGAGAAGTGTCAGAACAAACAACATGAGTCATTCAACTCACCACTATAACAACTCTACCAAATCTCTCGAAACACACATGAAACTGTTGAAATTGCAATAAATAATCTTGATGACGATGATGATGACAATGATGATGATCAAAAAAAATCGCAATTTCTGAGGGAGTGGGACACTGAATTAAATAAATTCTAATATGTAACTACTGGTACTTATTTCATTGACACCAAGCTGGATGAAAAGCACAGTTAACCTCGGCAGTATTTAATCAAGATTAGGAGATGCATTAGACACACAGCAGTTGTTAACCTAGACATTCCTTCACAGTAACACTAAATCTGTTGACATACACATGGAATTTATTAAATACTCGCATACAAATTTTCTTCATATATGGAATACATACATACATACATATATATATATATATATACACACACACAAATCGCGTGATTTTGACCTTCCCTGGTCCCATCAGTTTATTTATTTATTTATTTATATATATATATATATATATATATATATATATATATATATATTACACATGCAGATACATACATACATACATAAACTATATATGCACACACACATGCATATATATACATACATGTATATGAAGATATAGATGTAAACAAATATTCATAACATATACACACATGTGCTTGACTGTGATAGTCATTGTATACAAATATGTGGCTCCATCTGCAAATACTATTCATAACTGATTAAAAGCATGTAGAAACTCTACCAGAGTAACAACAGCTGCATCATATTGAACAAGTTTTGGCTAAACACACACCAGAACCATTGCGATGTATCTTTCTTTAACAACCGCTGATAATCACAATTGGCCATCTGAACAAATATTGACAAATCTTAGAGGAATTCTTCATTCATATCCCAAATCTAACATATTAACTAAGAAATAAGTAGAATAAAAAAAAAAAGAACAATACTACAAAAAGGAAGAGAAATATATCTAATTCTCAATTGCCATTTCTTAAGACTTGTTCTACAAGATCATAGAAAACCAAGAATAACATATTTAAAAAAAGTTTTTAAACTGTGAATTTTAATGAGCAAGGAGGGTGTGAGTATGCATGTGTGTGTTTGTTTCCATACAAACCCGCATGTGCACATGCACACACACACACACACACACAATGTTTGTTCTTTTTATTGTAATTTTTTTATTCAGAGATGGTTGTTCAACATCATTATTTTCCTTATTACCTACTGTCCTAGTATGAATTTTTTTTTTTGTATTAAAAATTTTAAACTGATAAATTTGCTATAACTTTCATAAATTAAAATCAAAACCCTGAAAAGAATTTGAGGACAAAATTCGAAGTTCATTAAAGCCCCAATTTTGAATTTAAATTATAACATTTAAATTAAGTGCTTATTTAAATTTCATCATTAGTTAAACATCTGTTTTTCTATACTAAAATAAGTTTAGACAGTCAGTTACTTGAGGCAAGATTTTACAGCCAGATGCCCTTGCTTTCACCAACCCTGACCAATTTTCCAGATAACGGGTTCATTTATTCCACAGGTTTTCAAAAGCAGAGAGCACTGGTCACAATATCAATAAGGAATGTCAGTCTCAATGCTGCTTCATTCAAGTGGTGACAGCATGGAATATAAACATACATACCACGTGTGGCTTTCTACAGTTTCTGTCCACCAAATTCCCCTTGCATGGCATTGGTCAGCCCAGGGCTATCATGGAAAACACATACCCATGATTCCACACAGCAAAGCCAAACCTCAAAACCACATGGCTTTTAAGCAAACTTCTTAACCATACAGCCACACATGGACCTAATTTGATGTTGATGACAATTACAATCTGAAGTATACTTTTCAAATTTAGTTTTCAACTATTGTGCTTTGTTTGTTTTCATATGTTGAGAAGGTTACTGTGACGTGATTCAAAAAATATTGTTGTGACCAAGAAAGACAAGTAAATAAAATTAACCTACAAACATAAAACTTTATACATACACACACATACCTCTTTCTCTTTCTATGTACGTATGCATGTATAGTCTGATAAAAAGTGACAGGAAAATAATTTGAATTAGATATTTCCCTGTTCATTTTGTATGTCTAAATGAATGTCTATTTCTATAAGCGTGTGTGTGTGAGTATGCAGCAACTTATTTTAACTGTTTTATTATTATTCAATTACCCATGATAGCATGAAGATGATAGCTTTTGAAAACTGAGATGAATTTAAATAGGAATACAGACAACAGAGTTTAAAGGGCATCCTGATACTAGCCAAATCATCAGAGGTTCCTGACATATTATTGGTACCATGCAGCGTCCATAGCTGAGGTACCTCACACTCAATAACCCCAGAGTAATATAGCTGACTATAATAAAACTGTAAAATGTTTTATTGCAGCAACACTGTATTATTGACCGAGATGAATTCCTCCCATTGGTATGTCTAAAGGATCTCAACAGCTGAAATCCTGCAACTGAAAACAGTAAAATAAGGCTGAATAACAGAAGAATTTTTCCTCTGATATACTTAATGCAGCAATAACTGTAATCAAGAACTGGTCAAACAGATGCCACTAGTTCTTCAAAGTATCATATGTATGTATATATATATATATATATATATATATATATATGTGTGTGTGTGTGTGTGTGTGTGTGTGTGTAATTATCATTTAGCAGAAGCAACAGTATAACACAAGGGCCAAGAGTTTTGTGTGTTAGCACTTATCAACCTATATTTGAAAAATATGAATTATTTATGTGACATTATAATTGCTTTTATAATTTGTTCCAGAAATATTCAAGGAAATACTATTATCACTGGTACATAAGTTTAAACCCCCCTAAACAAGTTTGATAAGTGCTAACACATGAAACTCTCAGCCCCTGAGCCACTCTGTTGCTTCTGATAAATATCAATATATATATGATGATATATATATATATTACATTCATGTTTTGAGTTCTCTTTTTCTTGTTTGACTTTGACATACATACATACATGTGTGTATATATATATATATATACACACACATGTGTGTGTGTGTATATATATATATATATATATATATATATATACACACATGTGATCTCTTGAGCACCACCAGCAAAAATATTTTTTCCTCTGTCTTCCCCTCTTGGGATCTTTCCTTCTCCTTGTTTCTGACGAAGAGCTCCGCTCGAAACGTTAAACCCCTCCTTCCCTTCTTTCCTGAGCGTCAATAATACTTTAATTGTTCCACGTCCTCGCGTTGCTGTGTTTTTTTCTGTGTTTTCTTGTTTGGATTAACTATATATATATAAATAAATATATATATATTAGTGGAATATAATATATACCTGCTAACTCAGAAGCCAAATATGGATCCCTAGCTGGAGCCTAATAATGACCAATTACAGCACTTACTCAGCGTACCTATTCATTTAGATCATCAGTGAACTAAACCCCTCATATTTTATGTACACACACACACACACACACACACACGTACCCGGATAAAAATTTAATATAAAATTGAAAGCTAGTTATTTTGCAAAATTTTTCTGTTAATTCTTGAATACTTATAAAACACAAAGATGTATATTCCTGTTTGAAATATAGTCCCGAAATGGTTAAACATAAACAACACTACAATGAGAAATTATCTTCAAACATTCTGCAGGGACACACTATGTTGGATCTAGAGGCATTATCATCGGCATCATCATCATTTAAGGTCCATTTTCCATGCTAGCATGGGTTGGACATCAATTAGGAAATGCATACCACTTTCAACTTACCCGTCATGATCTTCTGCAGAAACCATTTTACTTGATTCTGTAAGTGCTTCCTTTAATTCCTGGTTCTCCTGCAAAAGAATATATATATATATAAATCATCAGATGTCACTGTAGCCAATGGGAATAAGCAGATCAATTGTCAAAGGTATTCTAGTCACGGTCATTTCAGCACTTTGTACCTTGACGATTACATTGTTTTAAATATCCATTTTTTTTTTCTTAAGACAGTAGTATGTGATACAAAGGAAGTTTATCTGGTATTTCTAACAGGTCTAGCAACAACATATAGCATCTTAAAAGCATTAGATTTAACCCTTTAGCATTAAGATTACTCTGTTAAATGCAATGCATATCTATTTACATTCTTTTAAATTAATCATGCATAATCTCATAGCTTTTGAGATTCTGATGGTATAATAGTTAATTTTTAGTATGATATTGTAGGGCAGGTATGAGAAGCTGGGTTTGGTCAGTTTGAACACAAGGCAGGTAGCATGTTTGGGCTGAACAGGGCTGGTTTAAATGCTGAAGAGTTAAAGTAGAGGTATATGAATGAATGAGAATTTGAGTCAGCGGGGGTGCATTTAAGTTGATCGATATGCTCACCCTATCGTGTTAAACAGAGAAAGATATATAAAACAATATAGACAAAGATGCATCATGTCAGAAAAAAATATGGAATGGTCACAGTTGGAAGGTCTATAATTATAATTTGCTTTATTTTATGTTCAAACCAGCCAGGTTAGATCTCTCACACCTATCCTGCATTGTCAAGCTAAAAATAAACAATCACATCATTGTAATTCTTTTATGCTTTCATCTTTTTAATTGTTTCAGCCATTTGACTGCAGTCATGGTGAAGCACTGCCTTTAAGGATTTTTTAGTCTTTGTAAGCCTCGTACTTATTCTATCAGTTTCTACTGCCAAACCACTAAGTTACAGGGACATAAACACACCAACATCAGTGGCCAGAGATGCTAGGAGGACAAACACAGATGCACACATACACACACATATATACATATATAACAGGCTTCTTTCAGTTTCTATCTGCCAAATCCACGCACAAGGTTTTGGTATGTCTGAGGCTATAGAAAACACTTGACCAAGGTACTATGCACAGGGACTGTACCTGGAACAATGTGGTTGGTAAGCAAGCTTCTTACCACACAGCCATGCATTGAAGCTACAAGATAATGCAGGTTATATTTAAAACAATATGAATCAATAAACATTACATCTGACTGAGTAATTTAAGAGTTATACAACAAGTAGAAGTGAAAATGATATTTGTAATGGGTTTTTCTAGATTATTAGTTAAATAAGTCGCAGGGAAGCATCTAAAAGAATGAACTGTAATGAGAAAATTTTATGTTTGGTCTATACACTGAACCTCCATCCTTGGTTATGAGTTCAAAACTCTAGCTGTAATGATAAACATTGTATTGGGGCTTTAATCTTTTCCTTTTTTAAGGAAGTTGGTCATACAAAATTACATCACTTTATATAATTCCAGTTTTTCTGCAAGTGCTATTCATACACCTAAAGTTTGCAAACTCATCTATACACTATATACATATATATATATATACACACACACACACACACTATCATCATCATCGTTTAATGATGACGTTGATGATAGTGTGTATATCGATATATAGTGTATAGATTGAGTTTGCAAACTTTAGATATTTAAATAGCATTTGCATATATATATATATATATATATATATATAATATATATATATATATATCATCATCATCATCATCATCGTTTAACGTCCGTTCTCCATGCTAGCATGGGTTGGACGGTTCGGCCGGGGATCTGGGAAGCCAAAAGGCTGCACCAGGCTCCAGTCTTATCTGGCAATGTTTCTACAGCTGGATGCCCTTCCTAACGCCAACCACTCCGTGAGTGTAGTGGGTGCTTTTTACGTGCCACCTGCACTGATTCCAGGCAAGGCTGGCATCGGCCACGGTCGGATTGGTGCATTTTACATGCCACCTGCACGGAAGCCAGTCGAGGCGACAATATTATATATATATATATATATATATATATATATATATATATGAGGAGGGTAAGAAAATACACGATGATCAGTTAATTATGATTTAATTCAACATATTCCCCTTTCAGATTCATACGCTTATTGCTGCAACCCTTCAATTTTTCTAAGCACTGTAAAAGAACTTGGAAGATTGGGCCTACAACCACACCTTTCATAATACCCTTAAAGCCAGAAACTTTTCAGCACCCACTTGTGTGTGTGTGTGTGTGTGTGTGTGTGTGTGTGTGTGTGTGTGTGTGTGTGTGTGTGCGTGTGCGTGCGCGCACGCATGTGTGCATGCATGTATATATAGAGAGATTTAGGAATACCTCAACTATAGTCAATTTATCTGATTTTACATTGGCCTCAGCTAACATATTTAAAAGCATAAAAAACTTTTAATAAAAAAGAAACACCTAAACGCCAACACTGAAGTGGAAAAATCAAATGAAATAAATTGAAAATATGTACAAACCAGATATAAGCTAAGAATTTTTTTTTTTTGAAATGTTTTTTTCATGTTACTTCAATGTTTCAAGTTATATCACTTGTCTTGGAATCAATTACCAACATAAATCGAGGTATGCCAACATCTGCCTTCCATGCTGGCATGGGTGGATATATGTTTGTGTGTGTGTGTGGTGTGTGTGTGTATACACACACCACACACACACACATATATATATATATGGTGTAAAAATGTAAATGGCATATTTTTTTAATAACTCTAGAGTAAATGAGGAAATTAATGTTAACCTTTTCATAACCTGATTTCTAATGAAAAACATAAGCTCTCAATGAGTTTTAATGAGTTTCAGTTAATTTTGACAATAATGAAGAAATTGGAAGGATTTAGTGAAGTAACCAATCTTATCATTATTAAATTGGTGTTTGGAACATAACTTAGAAGATTCTCACAAGAAATTATGAGGGGAGGCTGTATTGAAAATAAAAAAACACTTTAAAGAAGTTTATTATTACAGAAGTAGATATAGTTTCAAGTGGGTTATCAAAAGAGTTAAGAAATAGAAAACCATTCTAAAACGTTTTGTGCATCATTTTTTTTCTTTTTATTATCTTTATTTTATTAGAGAGAGAGAAAGAGAGAGGGAGAGAATGTGTGTGTGTGTGTGTGTGCGCACACACGCACATGTGCCCATGCGTCAGCATCATCATCAGTTAGCATTCATTTTCCATACTGGCATGGGTTAGACAGGTTGACCAGAGCTGGCACCAAGTTTGAATCTGATTTGGCTTGGTTTCAAAAGTTGGATGCTCTTCCCAATGCCAACCATTTTACAGAGTGTGCTGGGTGCCTTTTACATGGCACCAGTACAGGTGGTATAACATGGTGCTGGCATTGAGAGCTTTTTACATGGCACCAGCACAGGGCTCTTGCAGGCCAATTCCCTTCAGGGGTAGGGGGCAGTATTGTGTGATAGAAACATTTCTTCTACAAAAAGTTTGGTCTCATAAATCAAGGACAAATTTATTAAATACTCGTATACAAATATTCTTCATACATGCAATATGTATGTATGTATCATAAATCAAGGATGCACAGAGCATTTTAGTGGCTTCTTGACTTGCTAGAAATATCAGTTAAATGGCACAAAAGAACAAGAAATACTGTAATCCTAAATGCAGCTAAAATGATAGATAGGGTGATCAAAGCACGAATTCATTTGATCAAAAGGACCTTTGATTAGGATTGACTGGGGTTATCAAACAAGTCATACAAACAATATATGCTGAGGAAATTCCTATGCAGTCACCTGAAATGCTAGAAATAGCAACCAAACTCTCTCAAATCACATCCTACTATTTTAATAAAAGAAAGGAGGATACATTGGATGATGCAGTCCTGTAAACATTGTACATAAGAAATAGATTGGATACTCTTTTGGCCTTTTGTTTCAATCATTTGACTGTGGCCATGCTGGAGCACTGGTTTTAGTCGAGCAAATTGACCCCAGGACATATTCTTTGTAAGCCTAGTACTTATTCTATTGGTCTCTCTTGCCGAACCGCTAAGTTACAGGGATGTAAACACACCACCATCAGTTGTCAAGCGATATGGGGGGGGGGGCACAAACACATACATACACATATATACAACAGGCTTCTTTCAGTTTCCGTCTACCAAATCCACTCAAAGGCTTTGGTCGGCCCGAGGCTATAGTAAAAACACTTGCCCAAGGTGCTATGCAGTGGGAATGAACCCAGAACCATGTGGTTGGTAAGCAAGCTACTTACCACACAGCCACTCCTGGTTATAGTTAGAACGCCTTTTATCATGAATTTATTCAGTATAAACCGATTTGAGACAACAACATAACAACAAAAACAACAGCTCATACAAACATATCAAATAGTAAAATATAGAAACCAAATAACAGGTAAGGTGCAATACAGAGTTTTAAGAACTATATAAATAAAAGACTTACATTTTGAGATGAGTTAATTTTATCTGTGAGGACTTCATTGGCCACTTTGAGCTCTTGGTTCACTTGGTTAGCATGATCTAAGTCCTGCTCCATTTTGGCAAGGTCTCTCTGGCTACACTTGATCTCCCGATTTGTCTGAAAATTTCAAGAGAAAAACTTTGAGTGTGACATGTGTGATTGAATTTCTGCTGAAGGGAATGGAAATTTCTGGAAATCACAAATTCAACAGAAAAAGGATTTTCTACATTGATTATTTGATCTGTGAGAAATGGCTGCCACCTCAAATCATTAATTTCTTCATCACTGTCATCAACATTTAAACCCTTTATCATTTAAAATGGCTATATCTGGCCAAAATTTTCTACTTGTTTTATGTTCAAACTGACCAGATCTGGTCTCTCACACCTACCCTACAACATCATTCTAAAACTAAGCAATCACATCATCAAAATCTGAAAGCTACAAGATAATGCAGGATTAATCATTTATGCAATTGCTAGCAATAATAGTCCAAATCTTCTTCAACCCAACTATCTTAGAAAAAAGGAAAAGACACACTGCATAATGTAGTCCAAGATACACTATTTCTGAAAAAATATGAGATGGTCTTAGTTGGAATATTTTTGATTGCTAGTCTGCTAGACAACAATTAAACAAAAAATTGAAGTCTTGAATATTGGGGTTTTTGGGGTCTTTTTATTTGAATTTTCATAGATGCATGGTTTGACATCTTTTAATAATGGAACTAAAGAAAAGTACCTTGTGGGAGTGCTCTGAGCACTAAATACTCATAATGTAAGATCTCATATGAATAATATAGTGAGCTGCAAAACTTCAAATAAGTGAGACTATTCGTACATTTAGTAACCAAATGTTCCTACTATAGATTTTTTAAAATTCTATAAAAAAAGGGAGGTGTGTGAGTGTGTGTGTGTTATATATTTTATCATTTACTTATTTCAATCATTGGACTGTGACCATGCTGGGGTACCACCTTGGAAGGTTTAGCTAAGCATAACCCTGGTACATATTTATGCAAATCTACCAGTGGCATATGGTGATTGTTGTGCTGAGTGTGCTGCCACACCCAATGCCACCAAATTTCAAGCAGGGGTATGACAAAAGTTTTCCATTAAGATTTGTGATTAAAGTTAATATTTATAATGAATTTTCCATTTTCAATGGGTGTGGAGCTCATACCTAGCACACTCAGAATATTCACTCCTAAAGTCTACTACTTATTCATTCTATCAGTCTCTTTTGCTGAATCACTAAGTTGTGAGGATGTAAGTATTCCAACATGTTGTAAACTGCTGGGGGAGTAGCAGTCAGCCACACACACACACACACACACACACTTATGTGTATGCATAAATGTATATTTTTCCTAAGATAATTTCTCCATCACAGAATTCAAGCCTTATCATTAACATGGTAATTCCAGGAATCTATATGTAAGAGGAATTGTGTGTGTATCTTCATATATGTTAATGTATGTGTATGTAGAAGTACTTGCACTCATATAATGAGAATGTATATATCATTATAGATATACAAGTGTGTATGTGTGCATGTGTGTCTGTGTATGTGCAATTACTTTTTCTCTGTATATGTTCATTCTAAAAATTTTACATGGAGAATCTTTGGAATGTACTATAAATCTTCATTGTATATTAATCAATTTATGTGGACACTGCAAATTAGATTGCTTTGTTCTTTCTTTCATGTGTGTGTGTGTGTATGTGTAAGAGCGAGAGAGAGAAAGAGAGAGTTTATGAATGTATCAGTGTACAAACATACATATACCTATATATGTGTCAAAATCGAATGTAAATGTATCCTGTATTTGCAAGGGTTTCTCAAGAGTTTTAAGCAGATGATGCGAGATAAATCCCTGTATTCATACAATGTTTGTAAGGTTTCCTCTTCAGGGTCTGAAAATACTTCAGCTCTGAGCAGTTACTGAATCTCTCTGCAAAGCTTAAGTGTGACCTACATTGAAGAGCTAGAATGGTGTGCTGCTGTTACATACACAAACATCTTGTGGCTACTACATCCCGAAGAAAGCCATCCAGTATGATGAGCAAAGAGTCATTCACCAATATAATACAAGTATTGGCTCTTAGATGTATTGTCTCTTTTCGCTGTATCTTCTACTGCTACTACAGTAATTTCTACTCCTCTGTACCATTTGAAACCAGGTTCACCCAATGTACATGCTTATTTATCTTGCCAAATCTAAAGTACTTCAACTTTAAATTCTTTGTTTTATTGTAATCTATTCCTTTCTCTCAAGAACTGTCACAGTTTGAGACATCCTCCTTGCCAACACTGACAGGTATTATTAGCCCTTTTGATATCAAACTACTTGTGATGACTCTTGGTTCTATGGTACAGGCTTCTTGTTTTAAAGTGAGTTAAATTAAAACTTACATTAAAATTTCATGTTAATTTATGTAGTGAACAGATTAATAACGACAAAGTTATTTTACCATATTCTTCATTATTTTCTAAGTTAATTGTAAAGAAAAGAATGTGTTCGATAAAAATACGGTAACAAAAAGAATAACTGACTTATAAAATTTCAGGCTGAACATCATCCTAACCAGTCTGGGAGGATCTGCAAAGGTTACAATACATGCTATCCTCACCACCTTAATATCAACTAAATAACAGTAAAGGAGCCATCTCTATGAGGTCACTCAACTTGCTAAAAATAGTAACCCAATCTCTCTCAAATCATATCTTACTGATTAGAAAAGGATACACTAGATAATTAGACAATGTGGTTTTTGTTGCACTAAATGTATAAAAATACTGGATGGTCACAAATGGAATGTCTTTGATTATAAGTCTGTTCGATTAGAGGTAACCTAATGCTAAATAACAGCAGCAAGAAAAATCAAGGTAACAATTACAAAAATAGTAATATTTCCAAGAGTTATGGTATTCCTAAAAACTAGATTCAATAAAGAACATACAACTGACAGCATAGCTGCCAAAACACAGCAAAAAATAGTTTCGAGCATGTGGATATATCTTTTAACACACCCTCACCGCATACAGCATGTATATATTTTTGCATTCCCAAACAAAAAAGAGAGTGCTTGAAAGAGATGTGTTAAGACTTGTGTGTGTGAGAGAGAGAGAGAGAGAGAGAGAGAGAGAGAGAGAGACATAACTATATTCATATTATAAATCAATATCATTATGAATGGGCTAATACTAGTTAATATAAATAGATCTTTTATCGGATCAGATTCAATGCCGATAAGTATTCCTGTGGTTCAATCAATGGAACTACCTACTCATGAATTTATTGTGAATTTAGGTGGCTGAGTATTGCATAAACATATATATATATAAACCCTTATAGTAAGAATCAATGTTATAATGTGACACAAGTCTGGCTTTTTGAATTTACAAGTAAAGTTTGTCTAATAAGCACATACACACAAGTTTCCAACTACATAGTTCTAACAAGGAATAGGCTGACTTGAGGCTATGACAGAAAATATAAGATATTTGCCCAGTGTGCTGCACTGTGAGATTGAACCTGGGACCTCATGATTGAGGAGCAAACTTCTTAACTATTTAACCATTCGTATAAACATACACACAAAACCAGATCTTAGTATTGAGATAAACTCTAAAATAGCTGTTCATCTCTTCCTTTATGCAACAATTCTCAGAGGTCCTAGTAAGATCATGAGCACTACCCCTACCTCACTTTCCCCTCTGACTAAGCCATAAAAAAATTATCAAAAAATAAACACACTCATTTTTGCACAAAAATATATTTTAAGCATAAATGTGATAAGGTTGCATAGGGATTAATTTATGGTTATGTATATATATCATCACCATTATCATCATCAACATTAATGTCTGTTTCCATGCTGGCAGTTTGACTGGAGCTGGTAAAGTTAGGGGCTGCACCAGGCTTCATTGTCTGTTCTGGCATGGTTTCTACAACCAGATGCCATTCCTTAACATCAATCAATCCACAGAGTACACTGGGTGCTTTTAACATGGCATCAGCATGAGTGCTTTTTACGTGACACCAGCACCGGTATCAATTCTGCTGTGGCAGACAGGTCTTCTTTAGTACAACAATTTGCCAGATATCTAAACCCCTAGCCATCTCCTACATCAGGCTCAGTGTCTTGAGATCAGCCTTCGATAAGTACAGTAGAATCTTACAGTACAAGTGCCCCATTGTATAAGTAATTTGCTGTATGAGCTGAGACTCATGCAAATTTTTGTCTTGAAGTACAAACAAAAGTCCACAGTATGAGGACAGAAATCTTTAAGGTAATTCAGTTAATAAAACCAGTTTACATATTCCTTTTGCATTTTCTTTTTTATAATTGTCATTTTACTTGTAACTACACTATATCTGTTTTAAAACCCACAAAAATTATTACTGAGTGGTTTTGGGGGGCTGGAATGAATTAATTATATTTTAGTTAATTTCAGTGGGAAAAACTGATTTGTAAAACAAGTAAATCGTAAGACAAGCTCAGTCATGGAACAAATTAAACTCGTACTGTGAAGTATACCTGAATGTGAAAAAAGTTTCATTTTCATGTAAAAATCAATGCTATAAAATTAATTATATGATATAACTGACATTAGGAAGGACATCCAGTTGTAGAAACCAATTTGTTCAGATTGGAAACAAATGACAGTTACCAAAGCTACTGTTTGCAAACCAGTGCACAAGATACACACATGTAGACAAAAGAAATATGAAAACATTAGCACACACGTGCACACACTGTGTGAACTGGGATTCCTGTTGACATGCTGCTGATATTAAATAAAGTGCTAAATATTAATGGTATGCAAATTAGTAGCGCCAGTTCTTTGAAGTTACCGGATTTATTGTGTAGAGATATAGATTGATCATGAGATGTAGACACCTCTGATGAGGCCCCATAAAGGGTTGAAAACTGGTTAAGGTTAGTCATCACATTTTCAATCTACTGAGAAATAGTTAAATTTGCCATGCTCATAAGTCAACTTATTACATAGCTTTACATATGTACATGCATGCATATACAATTGGCTTCTTTAGGTTTCCATTTTTGAAATCCACTAACAAGCCTTTGGTAAGGCTGGTAGGCTATAGCAGAAGACATTAGCCCAGTCAAAGTGCTAATCAGAAACCACAAGTGAATTTCTTAACTACACAATTATGCCAACACTTAATGTGTGAACATAGTATATATTGTATACATAGAACTTACCATAGCTTTTTCAGATAAGATAATGCAAGCAACTATAACCCTCCATGGGACCTCTACCACTTGTTGTACTCAGATTGGGAACCTGACTTGCACCCATATATCAGGTGGCCAAGTTAAACAGGTTCACAATATTGAATACTACCATTCAAAAACAATGGTCTCTCAATCAGATTTCCACACTGTTTCTCTCATCCAAATTTCAATCATAACGTACATTTGTTAGCTTCGAAGATGTTGATTAAATGGAGAGAGAGAGAGAGAGATAAAGTATAATAAGAGAGGAAGAGGTGGTGATGTCTGCAACTATTTTTTTTTAATATCTCTCCATTATTCATAAAGATATATTGTCATTGTTTAGAGCATCAATAATTATGAGTTTAATATACTGGATGATAATAAAACCTTAACTATAAGACCATAAAATTTAAGATATTACTGATACTTTTAGCTTTAGATAGAAACTGATTAACTCTTTTACAGTGAAAAGCAGACACACCACTCAAAATTTCATTAGTCTTAATTGTAGATAGCAATTCCATATACTAATCTATCTTTTGTTGAGGAATGTCATGTTTGAAACTATTTTCTGTTGATATATGTCAAACTGTTGAATGTGTATATATGTATTCAAGTGTGTATGTGCATGTGAGCATATTTGTGTCTCCTTATCTTGACACAGTGTGACAGTTGTAAAATGTTAGTCACTCTCATACAAGCTGTGTCATTCAGTTTCCACTATTCTAAAACAACATGTCTGGTCATGGGAAAATATTGCCTTGCTTGGAAACAGGTGAGGGTTAGCAGCAGAGAGGGCATTTGATCGTAGAAAATTTGCCTCAATAAAATTCTGTCCAAGCCATGCAAGTATTGAAGAGCGGATGCTTAACTTTTCAGCATTCAGATAACTGTCAAATGTGATGCTTACTTCTTCACACTGTTTTGAATTAACTATGCATTATCTTGTCGCTTCAAGATTTCAATGATGTTATTGTTTATATTTAGAATGACATCACAGGAAAGGTTCGAGAGGCCAGACTGAACATAAAATAAGTAGAATATCTGGACCAGGTACAGCCAGTTTAAATGCTAATGGGTTAAACAATGACGATGATAATGATGATGATGATGTTATAGCAATTTCGTAGTGAAGATAAATGAGACATGTTTCCCATGGAGTTTCCATGAGTCTGGCTAATACATAATATAATCTAAGTAATATGTCTCCTGGGGCTAAACAACAGTAGTATTCATCCCAACCAGGACTGCCACATTAGGTTGGCAAATAATCTTTACTTTAAAGTATTGCTACTGAATATCTCTCATTGAGAAATTTAGGAACAATAATGTTTCTATTTAATATACTGTTATACATAGTATACACTTAATACATATTAAACATACATACATAGAATGAAAACAATTTCCAACTCACATTTTTGGTTAAAACCTCTTTCTCAGTTTCTAGAAGTTTGATTAGCTGTTCATTTTCTACCTTTTCCTTCAGCAGTCGTCTATTTTCTTCTTTTAATCTGAAATGATAATGAAATAATTCATAATTTTGATGTTAAAAAAAAGAATGAATAATAAAAAATATTCAGGTGTTGAGATTTTTAAGTTTTTGACAATTTACATTGAGTCAGTGCAAAGAAAAAAATACAGAGCTCCAATGTCTGCTTTGGCAAAGTTTCTAAGATTGGATGCCTTTCTTACGGCCACCCACTTTACAGAGTGTACTAGGTGCTTTTTACACAGCACCAACACTAGTGAGGTCACCAAATACACGGTAAAAAAAAAAAAAGACCCCTTTCAGTTATGTACGACCATAAGATTGCACCTAGAAAATTACTCACCAAAGGACAAGTCCAGGCAAAGTTGCCCATGCATACCAGCCTCCCCTTTCCATGCCATCAATGTTATCCAAGGGAAAGGCAAAGGCCGATACAGCTTGACACTGGTAACATTGCAACTCATTTCTACAGCTGAGTGAACTGGAGCAAGGTGAAATAAAGTGTCTTACTCAAGAACACAAGACAGCCTGGTCTGTGAATCAAACTTACTACCTCAAGACTGTGAGCCCGATGCTCTAACCAGTGAGCCATGCACCTTCAACAAATAACTTGCATGATAAGATCACTTGACAAAGTAGGGGTGCAGTGTTGAAGGAGGTGGGATTGGGCTATACCTAAAGAGGCTAAAATAGGAAAGAAGGTCAGGAACAGGTATCTTGCTATAGAGCAAATACTTAGGTACCCTAGCAGGAATGGGAGAAAGGATGGTAGAGATAAGGTATCAGAGTGTACTCTCGAGGTACCAGAAGGTGGACAGAGGAAGAATAGGACCAGAGAAGTGAGGCTGGTTAGGTGGGCAGATAAGGGGTGGGGTTAAGTGTGGAGCAGACAGAAGATGAACACTAAACAATGATAGAGGTGGAGCGTACATAGGGGTGGATACGGTAAAACAGGCATCAAGGTCAGAGGGAAAGTATGTGTAAGTGATGATGTTGGAGGTGCAGGATGGGTAGCAAAAGGAGTCATTCCAAGAAGAGGGATTACTGGTAGCACAAAAAGGGGAATATGTGTAGTTCTATTCTCATATAATTATAACAGCGGGGAAACATTGCTGTAACTAGAGGAGTAGGTCTTATGAAAGATGAGTTGCTGGGAAACTTTGACAGGTACAAATTGATGGGAAGATAGACATTGGTGATGTGCTCTTAAAACGTCATTTCTGCTGAGATGGACGGATGTATGTGAGTATATGTTTGTGCCTCCTTTTCTTGACATCACATGATAGCTATAAATGAGTGTCACTTTCATATAAATGAGTGTCACTTTCATATAAACAGTGTCACTTTCATATAAACAGTGTCATTTCCAGCATTCTAAGAAAAAAAAACGTCAGGCCAAGGGGAATATTACCTTGCTTGAAACAGGCGAGGCTTGCTCATGGGAAGGGCATTCGGCTGTAGAAAATATGCCTCAGTAAATTCTGACCATCCCATGCAAGCATGGAAAAGTGGACTTTAAAATGATGATATATGTGTATGTGCTTGTGCATGTAGTATGTATGTATATCATTTATTTCATTTATTTAGCAAGTTAAAATATCAGGTTTCTTTCTTTATAAAATACTCTCCACCCCTATTAACTTTCATTTCCCTTTCTATTTTCATATCTCTCTCTGCATTTTATCTTCTCCAATCCTCCCCCCTCTCTCTCTCTCACACACACACACACATGCACACACGCGTGCACATACACACACGCGTGCACATACACACACACACACACACACACTTTGTTCTTCATTTTCTCTCTCCTCTGCCTCTCTTTGTCTGGCTTCTCTGAAGATCTTCTCTCCTTCTTGACATAAATGTTAATGCTCCCCAAAGGAAGAGCAGAAAGAAGACAGCAAAACAGCCCCCACTTTCCATGCCACCATCCACCTACCCACCACTTACTTCCAGCATTACAGAAGCCATAAATCTATATACAGTCATAATAAATCTCTCCGCATCTGTCAGATATGTCAAAAGCTTGGAGAGAGACAAACATCACCTTAGGCCACAATTAACTACACAGTAATCTCTACCAAGCACTTAGGGCAATGCATGCAACACACACACACACATACACACAAAGCACTCAAGACACATACACAAGTATGTATATATATATATATGTGTGGTGTGTGTGTGTGTGTGTGTGTGTGTGTGTGTACATAAACAAGGAACAACAACTCAAACAAAATCAACAATAACTGCTCCTGCTTCCATACATGGCTAACCCCCACCCCACCTCCCCCCATGGGGTGGGGTTTTTCCATTCAATAAGGATGCCAATATTTTTACAACTTATTTTCTGTTGGGTTTATTTATTTATTTATTTACTGAAAGAAATCTGCATTCAGACAAATATTTAAAATTAATATTAGATATTTTTTTAATGGGGGGGGGGGCAGAAACTATCACTATCATTATCACTAACATCATTAAAATCATCACTACCAATCATCATCACCATCATCATCATTGTTATTTTCTTTATCATCATAATCAGCAACATCACCATAAAATAAACATCATTATTATAGCAAACATCATTTATCATAATACTTCTCCCTACCATCTTTATAATCATCATTATAATGAACTGGCAGAATTATTAGAGTCAGAAAAGAAGGTGCTTTGCAGTATTTGTTCCAGCTCTTTAAGTTGTGAGTTCAAATCCTGCCAAGCTTAACTTTACCTTTCATCCCTCCAGGGTCAATAAAACAAAATACCAAAAGTCAAGTACAAGGGTCAATGGCATCAACAAATCCCCCTCCCCTCAAATTTGTTGGCCTTGTGCATAAATCAGAACCATCATCATCACTATTTAACATCTGCTTTTCCATGTTGTCATGGGTTGGAAGGTATGGCAGGAACTGGTAAACCAGAGAACGATGTCATGCTCTACTGCAGTGTTTCTCAACCTTTTTACCCTTGCATAACCCTTTAAAATAAATTACATATCTCAAGAAACACCTGTAGAAAATTATATACAGTTTCCATCCCCTAAATTTCATTTAATGCAAAGCTATAGAAGACACTTGCCTAAAATTCCACATAGGTACAGGAGTGGCTGTGTAATAAGTAGCTTGCTTACCAACCACATGGTTCTGGGTTCAGCCCCACAGCATGGCACCTTGGGCAGTGTCTTCTACTATAGCCTCAGGCCGACCAAAGCCTTGTGAGTGGATATGGTAGATGGAAACTGAAAGAAGCCTGTCGTGTGTGTGTGTGTCTATGTGTGTGTTTGTGCAATGCAAACTATATACATACATAATGCAAACTACATGCAAACACAATGTCAACTATGTATATGTGTGTGTATTTGTGTGTGTGTGCATGCAAACAGGGGCAGACATGGCTGTGAGGTAAGAAGCTTGCTTCCCAGCCACATGGCTCTAGGTTCAATCCCATTGTGTGACACCTTGGGCAAGTGTCTTCTACTGTAGCCTCGGACTGACCAAAGCCTTGTGAGTGGATTTGGTAGACAGAAACTGAAAGAAGCCAGTCGTCTGTGTGTGTCTTTGTCCCCCACCAACCACCATTTGACAACCAGTGTTGGTGTGTTTACATCCCCATAACTTAACATTTTGGCAAAAGAGACTGACAGAATAAGTACTGAGATTTAGACAAAAAAAGAATAAGTACTGAGGTTGATTCATTAGATTAAAAGTTCTTCAAGGTGGTGCCCCAGCATGACCACAGTCTAATTGACTGCAACAACTTGGAAGATATAAGTTAACTACACTAAAAACATCACACACATAGCAAATTATATAGACACACACACACACACACGCTCTAATGAAATTAGTAACAAAATAATATTGAAGTAAAGAGAAATGGAGTCGCCCTCCCTTCTTTGAAAGCCTTCCCCACATCATCATCATCACCACATGAGAGAACTACTAAACGTCCACAAGGTCGCTCAACATCCTAGAAATAGCAGTCAAACACTCTAAAGCCACACCTTTTAACCCTTTCTTTTGAGATGCTCTGTGTTTCTTTCAATTAATTTGAAATATAACAAAGAATTTAGTAAAATAACTTAGTTATCATTAAGCTAGTATTAGGAACATAAATTGTGATTAGGGTTTGGTGGAAGATTTTAATTCAAAACTTATGAAAACGACATTTGTACTACAGAGCCAGAGGTGGTTTCAGCAGGATTAGTATGGAAAGGGTCAAGGGAGAAAAAGGACACACACACACACACACACATTGTCCAGTGAAGACTAAGTAGGCCGAAACTTTAAAGTCACTGTAAACTCTAATCTTGTTAAAGAATACATACTCAGCAAAAAATATTCAATAATCCTTCAGTTTAATGTAAAATTGATTTTATCATAACTTGACATAAAAACAAACATCAATATATATGTGTGTGTGTGTGTGTGTGTGTGTGTGTGTGTGTGTGTGTGGTGTGTGTGTGTGTGTGTGTGTGTGCGTGTGCGTGCATGTGTGTGTGTGTGTAAAAGGAAAAAGTGTATGATCCACCTAAAAGAAAAAAAAAAGACTGCATGATCATGGCTAGAATACTTTTGATCATTGGCCAAATCAATCAGGGTTGGCCCGGGGCTAAACAACAAGAATATCAATACAACTGCCACCACCTTCACTGCCACCACAAGGCAGTCATAGTTGCAGGTGCAGTCATGTGACTGACAGTGGCAAATTGTTAGGCCACTCACTACCACCCCAACCAACCAACCAACCAACCAACCACTCATGTTCACTATGGAATATTGAGTCATTTAATATTGGGGTTGAGGTGTGAAGAAGGAATAGAGAGCAAGGGGGGAAGGGATTTGAAAGTATGGAGGGGGAAGTATAGAGTGAGAGAAGGAGGGACAAGGGAAAGGGAAGTGAGGAGAGGAGGATGAAGTGTTTTAGTGGGGGTGAAGAAAAGGGAAGTGAAGACAGTAGAAGTGGGGAGTGAGATGGTGATAAAAGAGGGAGAAGACGGAGGACAGTGTGGATTAGAAATATTAAAGATGACATAATGAGATGGGAGACATCCAGATGGAGACAGGTGGGGGGGGAGTGCAGTGCATGTATGAGAGAGAGAGAGAGAGAGAGAGAAAGAAAGAGAGAGATGAGAAAGGAAAGTCATATAGGTGGAAAGGAAAAAGAAATAGGTGTATGCAAAACGAAAGAGCGGGAGAGAGAAAAGACAAGGAGAGAGTAAGGATGGGATTGAATGAAAGAGAAGTGTTAGAGAAAAGTTTTAATTGAAAGAGGAAGATGTTGTTGTTGTTGTTAAGCTCCAATGATGAAAGTTATTGTATCTGTGAATATCCTGCATTTTTTTTTTTTTCCATATGTACAGGAAACCTAGCACCGTACGATTCAGCATGTCCGTTTTTGGTATCATTCTGAGGGAGATTTAGCTTCTATTTGTAGCTGGTCAAGCAACTATGGAGATACTCTGAGACTGGCTTGAGAAACAAATGTGAAAGACAGGAAAAAATGTGAGAGGGGAAAGGAAGAAGAGATGTGACTGAGAAGAGAAGAGGAGCAGGTGTGAGGAGAGAGTGAAAGAGAGTGAGAGAGAGGGGGTGGTAAGAGTAAAGACAAAAAGATGGATAAGAATAGGTGTAGGAGAAAGAAAAGAAAGAATAAGGGCAGAGACAGAGGGGGGAGAGAGACAACAGAATGGAGGAAAAGCAAGAAAAAAGAAAAAGGGAGAGAAATAGTGAGGGAAGAAATCAAAGGAGATGAGAGTGGGGATGTCCCCTTTGATGCAGTATGAGTCAAAACAACCAGGGTTAGGGGGGAAAGGGTTTACAGATGTCTCCCAGAACTGAAAGCGGAGGAAAGGAATTTGTGGAACTGCAGCAGAGCAGAGCAGAGCAAAGAAACAGAAGGGAAAGAAAACCCAAATAAGAGCCATTGTTTCCAACACATCAAAATTTTGATTTAATTAACATTCCTGTGAAGTGCCACACTCCTGACTAACAGATCATAGCTTCGAAACTATGCCTCAGTTATGGCCGGGCACCCCTCTTCCCTTTGACATATGCACATATTTCAAATGCCTCAATTCACCCAACTAGAACATTATCTAACACTCAAGCCAACGACAAAAGACTCGCAGTGGCTGATTGACCTGGTAGAAACAATAGCAAAATCTCAAATTACACTTACCCTCTTACAGTAAAAAAGGAAATGTTGGGTAATATGGTCATGAGGAAAACGACGAGATGGTCATGGCTGGAATACCTTTGATCATAGGTCTGCTCAATCATGACTGACTTGGGGTTAATCAACATCTATAACATTAGCTAACCTACAAACCAATGACAAAGACTCTTCATGGTTGCATGACCTACCAGAAATAGCAGACAAATCTTCCTCATATCATACCCTACTACCTTAAAAAATGAAGACATATCAAATAACATAGTTCTAAATATACTGTGGTTGAAAAAGATGAATGAAAAAGATGAATGAAAAAGATGAATGAAAAAGATGAATGAAAAAGATAGGATGGTCACAGTTGGAATGTCTTTGATTATTAGTCTTTGATCATAAGTTTGATCAATCAGGACTAATTTGAGTCTAAACAATAATTGCACCAGTCCAATGAGGAAGCTTCTTTATAGTCAATAAACTAAATACCAACAGCAGCCAAATCTCTCTCAAATTACACCCAACTATCTTAAAAATGAGAACAACAATATTGAATAATATAATCCTAGAAACACTATATCTGGAAACAAAAAAAAAATTTTAATAAAAATAAAAATGTGATCATGACTAAATGCATCAGATCAGTGGTTCTCAACCAATGGGGTCCCAGCCCAAAATAGGTTGGAGTATAATTCTAAAAGAATCACAAGAAAGAAAGTCTTTTATTTCTGAAATGTTATTGTGGACTTATTATCATTGGTTTCAAACTGCATTTGCTTTTCTGTGGTCAAAGTTTGGAACATTTTCCTCACCAAGATACACTGGAGAATGTTATAAGAAACAACCTCAACACTGCCAATTTTTCATTGCAACAGAAGCCTGTTGATCTTGATCTACAGCATCAGAAGGTATCTGGGTAGAATAATCCTTTCCCCACTCGAGATGGGGGGGGGGACAAGCTGAGATGTCACTAATTACCATATTTTCCAGTGTACAAATTGACATAGTATATAGTATAAACATGTTGAATAAACATTCAAACATCACCACTATCTTTCCAAATACTGTTGCATTTCAAATGGCACTTTTAGCCCTTCAAAATCATCTTGGTGTGTAAGTCAACCTACTTTTTTGACTGGAAATTCTGGTCTGAAAAATATATATATATATAATAGGTACAGATATGGTACCTTGAATAAGTGTCTGTAGCTAAAGTTTTTGGCTGACCAAACCCTTGTCAGTGGATTTAGTAGATTGAAACTAGCCACACATATGTGTGTCGTGTGTATTATTGTCACTTTGCCCTGATATTGAGCAAGTTGTAAACAAGTGTCACTGTAATACAAGCAGTGTCGTTTGCTTTCAATATTCTGTGTGAAAACATGTCTGCTTAAGGGGAAATATTACCCTATTTAAAAGTAGGTATGGGTTGGCGATGGAAAGGGCATTCATTCATAGAAAATCTGCCTCAACAAATTCCACCTGACCTATGCAAGCATGAAAAAACAGGTTATTGTGTGCGAGTTTGTGTGTGTACGCGCACACATACATCATATATATTATTCTCATTTCAATAAATAAATGTTTAAAATTTGTTTGTGCTTTATTTTATTAACAACATTACTAAAAACCTACTCATCTATACACAATTTCAGTTTCATTGGTGACTTCCAGAATCAATCAACCATGTAAGCCAAGGGACAATGGTGTTAATTTGATATACATCATAAAAGTGCTGAATATATACGGTCTTTAGTCACACACGGGTAACTACACAACGATGAACTGCTAAGTTATATTATTTGATGCAACAATACCAATTTTTACAACCTGCACTGGTGATAAACACTCGACAAAACAGACATATACACCCTAAAGACTTAGCACATTTTCCATCTATCAAATACTACTCCCAATACAACCATCAAACAGTGGACAAGCAGTGGAATCATAACTTGGAAACACATGCTTATAGAAAAAAACTTCTTAACCAGACAGCCATGCTTCTGTCTGTCTGTCGGTCTGTGTGCTGAGTATTTTATTTATCCACTGCTTAAGTTTCAAACTTTCTAATCCATCACGCTCTGTTCCACATCATATATTGAATATCATCTTCCTTTATCATTTACAAGCTATAAAATTATATGTGTGAGAAAGAGAGAGAGAGAGACAGTGAGAGAGAAAACAGAAGTTCAGTTTGAACTGAGGAGGGAAAAAAACAATTATTTAAACCAATAATTTCTTTACTTAATATTTTAAAGCAGTCATGTTACAAAGTGCAGCCCTCAGGACTATCTGAATGGCATGCCAACAAAAACTACCTTGATTTTTTTTTTCTTTTAGTAGTGTAGTCCGATTAATGGTGAGTCATTTTCATACAGCATGCTTCTCAAAAATGGTTGCCCGTGCCTTTTTTAGAAACTGTAACACCAATACTTGCTTGATCTATTTCTACTTCCACCACAACCACCAACACCTTTAAGCAGAATATTAATTCCCATAATTGCTTACTTAATACATTACAATATACATCCCCTTTCATTAAAAAAATCTAAAGGTTCTCTACTGAATTCTTCTAACCAATACCAGATGTGTTGACTACACACACACACACAGACTCAATTCTTATACACTGTAGGCAAAAAAATTCAACTCATATCCACCACTTCAGGATATTCTTAGAAAGTCTGAACTCAAAATGCTAGGTCTCCTCCAGAATTATTAAAAAAGTTTTTACAAATGAAAAATGGGAAAAGCGGATAAAATTAGAAACAATTATATTTTCAATTTCTTTATCTTATTTTTTATCAAATATTTTTTTTTAGGTAAAAAGGTGTCTTGAGTACAATAAAAAAAAATCTGCACTGAAAGATAAGAGTTAAGTGTTTAAATTATTTCAAGGTGAAAAAATGAGGGAAGGGAGTGGAATCCCTGTGTGGTCTCAATTGTTATTTTATCTAACCTATAATTGCTGCCATAACAAGATTGCAAACGAAAGTACCTAGAAACAGAAATTAGCCTTGTTGTACAGGCTGCCGTTTTCTTTTTTTTTTTTTAAAGCGTTTTCAGTTTTTGAAAAGAAGCAGTCAGAGATACCATCATGATTATGTGGCTCAGAAGCTTGCTTCCCAACTACATGGTTCCAGGTTGGGAAAAAAATTCTTCACTACATAGCCATATATATATTGCAATCAGTGACCAAGAATGAACCATAAATAGCTTCTGGCAGGGTCCAGGTACTCAGTTACAAGCATTCTGAACAAAGACACCAGTCTGAAGATAAAACTTCCTATCTCAATGCACAGTATCCTACTTTCAGCAGATCCCAAACCAACAAGAAACCCATAGTTGTCTGATCTGCTAAGAAACAGCATCTAGACTGCATCTTGAAAAAGATCACTGCACTGACTGGCATGAAGTCAGCCACAGACTAATACCAGATTCTAACCTACAAACATGTTCTCTCTGCTTTCTCTTTCTGTCTACCTTTCCATCATCTATTACAATGGCCCCTGCTCCTCAGAATTTGCAAGTCTCATGCCATCTCCACTCAGAAATTCATGACACACACTTTGCTCCTCCTTTCATTAGTTACATTATATCCAACCTACCCACCATTATCACCATCACTAGGTCCTGCACTAACCACTGTGCCCTGATTTTTTCCCCAGAACATAAGTCCTTTGGAATTCCTTCCCTGTACATCTTCTTCTTGGTTATCAACTTAGAACAGTTTGAGGAGACTGTCAACATCCTCACCAGTCTCACAGAGCCAGTGAAGCCATAGGCAGAGAGAGACCCATCCTCCAGACCAAAACACAAGTAAAAAAAATATCCAATACAGTGTTCCTTTCTCTTTTTCTAAGACAGTAAGGTGTGATTTCAGAAAGAGTTAGTTGCTATCTTTAGCAGGTGAAGCAACCACATAGAGGCTTCTTCAGTGGAGGTCAATCAGTGGATTGATCACATTGGAATTAAATGATGAGTGGAACAGAAAATAAATATAACAAAACAAAAGAGTCAATAATTAAAAAGACAATGAAGAAGGCCAGGTGCAGAGAAGTTATTACTTACTTTATAAAGAGGAGGAAACGTCACAGATTTTTCAAAGCTTGTATTCCCACACATGCCCGCACACTTGGTAGTGGTGGCTTTGAATTAAGTAATGTTTATCAGTGTGAAATTACAACTCTTATGCTATCAGTCACCGTCCTACCACCTATATTAATTAATATACATGCCCTGCATGTATGTCTGTGTGTGTATGTGTGGACAAGAGATCTACATACCGTAAATAAATAGGCTAATTTATCCATACACACAGACACAAACAAACATGTATCAACACAGCCCCCCCCCCCAACTCACACATGAATACATAACCATACCAACCGACAAGGCATACAGCAATGCATAGCTATATGCATAAAACTGACATGCATACACATTATGGTAGACACACACACACTGATACACCCATGCATGCACCACACAACACAGCCACACTCACCCACATGCATGGAATATAGCTACACACAAACCAAAATGCATGCACATACAAGTCGTTCGCACAACATAACCATACGAAAAACATAGCCACGGTCGGACCAACATGCATTTATCAATCACCTGAATCAATATGCTCACACACACCTGCCAGCCATGGGTCGCTAGCCTAACAAAACTAGCCCTATACAAATGCAAATATATACACCAACTTTCAATTAGACACACACAAACATAACTACACATACATAAGTAGATTCAACACACATCTTTACTCTTTACTCTTTTACTTGTTTCAGTCATTTGACTGCGGCCATGCTGGAGCACCGCTTTTAGTCGAGCAAATCGACCCCGGGACTTATTCTTTGTAAGCCCAGTACTTATTCTATCGGTCTCTTTTGCCGAACCGCTAAGTGACGGGGATGTAAACACACCGGCATCGGTTGTCAAGCAATGCTAGGGGGACAAACACACACACACACACACACACACACACATATATATATATACATATATACGACAGGCTTCTTTCAGTTTCCGTCTACCAAATCCACTCACAAGGCATTGGTCGGCCCGGGGCTATAGCAGAAGACACTTGCCCAAGATGCCACGCAGTGGGACTGTACCCGGAACCATGTGGTTGGTTAGCAAGCTACTTACCACACAGCCACTCCTGCGCCTATACATCTGTAATGTTCATAATAATTACTGATTGAAAAATCGAAAGAAAAAAAAACTGTGCAACAGTGTGGGCATGGCTGTGTGGTAAGAAATTTCCTTCCCAATGATATGGTTCCGAGTTCAAACTCTCTGCATAGCACCTTGGGCAAGTGTCTACAACAGCCTGGTGAGTAGATTTGATAGATAAAAACTGGAAAAAAGTCTGCGTGTGTGTATGTATGTGTTTGTTTGTCCCACACCACTGCTTGACAAGTAGTGTTGGTTTGTTTACACCCCCATAACTTAGTAGTGTAGCATAAAAGACTGATATAATTAGTATCAGGCTTCAAAATTTAAAAAATGTTAAGTATGGGGGTTATTCTTTTGACTAAAACCTTTCGAAGTAATATCCTAGCATGGCTGTAATCCAATGACTGAGAACAAGCAAAGGATAAAAAAAGATTTCAGAGATAATGAAAATATATGACAAGATAATTAGCAACGGGCAGTTGACTACATGATCAGGCGAGCATCGGATCAAATACCTGGTGTTACTTGTTTTATATTCCTTTACATTTTTATTTCTAAATCCATCTAGATCAATGATTCAGCCTTTCATCTGTCTTGAGATCAAGGAATTAAGTACAAGCATTGAGATCAATATAATTAACTACACTCTTGAAAGAGGTGCTCCAGCATGGCTGCATTCTAATGACTGTGACCATATAAAAGAATACATAAATATTCATACACCACTCCTCTCCCCACCACTCTCTCTCTCTCTCTCTCTCTCTCTCTCTCTCTCTCTCTCTCTCTCTCTCTCTCTCTCTCATAAATCATCATCATCATCACTACTATTTAACCACTTAGCATTTAAACAGGCCGTATAAACCCCCAAATGTTCTACCAGTTTTATGCTGAAACTGACCCGATCAAGCCTCTCATGCCTACCCTACAATGTCATTCTAAAAATAAACAATCACATCATCAAAATCTCGAGACTCAGTGACAATACGTGATTAATTTTTTAAAATGTGGATAAAGAAGCTTTACATTTGATAAATTAATCTGAATGCTGAAGGGTAAAACAGGTCGTACCCAACCCCTAATGTTCTACCTGTTTTATGTTCAAACTGGCCAGATCTGGCCTATCACACTTATCTGGCAATGACATTCAAATCATAAACAATCACATCATAAAAATCTCAAAGCTACAAGATAATGCATGATTAATTCAAAAACAAAGGGAATAAGTAAACATTACATTTGACAGAGTAATCTGAATAATAAAGGGTTTATATCCATTTCCCATACTGGCATGGGATGGACAGTTTTGATAGCTGGATGCCCTTTTCTAATGCTAACCACTTTACAGTGTGTAGTGAGTGTTTTTTTTTTAATACAACAAGCTAGTTAGGTTGGCAAGTGCCTTGTAAAACAAGAACAAGAAGAAGAGAGAAAAATGGGGAAAATGAAAATGCCTCCTTGAGTAAATGGGATAGGTGTATTTGAGCAGGGGGGGGGCAACGGTTTTACATCAAGTATGATAGAGGGGCAAGCCCAGGTGTTTTGCATTAGAGGAAATACAAGGCTCCTTGCCCCCTGCATCATAAAAAGGTAGGCAGGAGTGGCTGGGAAGACGGTAGAGGTGATGGTGATGAGATGCAAGATCATCCCAAGATACAAGAAGGCAAGTAAAGAGACAATAAACAGTGGATTTGAGGGGGGTGAGAGAAGTTTCATAAGACTGTGAGGGGGAGAGTTATAGATGGTTCACAATGGAGATGTAGCAGTGAATGTAGAACAAGGATGGAGGTGCAGTTGATGGAAAATACCAGAACAGAGAGGGACAAGGTAAGAGATCAAAGAATAGCTCAGGAAGGAGAATAGATCAGAAAGTAAGTAAATGGGGGGGGGGGGCACAGATATGGCTGTGTTGTTAAGGAATTCACTTTGCAATTATCAACTTTCAAGTACCATGTTAATCACATGCATTCTTATTCTTGAAAGTGGTGTGACCCAGTAGTGCAAATCCAATTTCACAGCTTATACTCACTGAAAGTGGAACCAAGTTACAATTAAAAAGGTCTTAAGAAATGTTTTCTGATAAAACTTAATTAGCAAATAACGAGCGCCACTTAACAACAGCAAACCCTGTTCTACCACTTAAAATAATTAAACACTAGGTTTATCAAGAACCCTGCTGGTTCTAGCTGTGAATCTGCAGTCCCTTTGTTCTGTCACAAACCACTATAAATTACTTTCCTTTCCTATACAATGCTCTCCCACATTATTACAAGTAGGGGTGTTATCGGAACAAGCATGGTAAGTTTACTTCCCAACCATGGGTTTCAAGTTCCAGTCCCACTACATAGCACCTTGAGCAAAGTGTCTTCTACTATAGCCCCAGGCCACCCAAAGCCTTGTGAGTGCATTTAGTAAACAGAAACCAAAAGAAACCCATTGTGTGTGTGTATGTGCACGCACATGTGCACATGCATAGAGGAGTCTGTGTCTCCTTGTTTTGACATCATGTGATAGGCACAGTGAATAATGCACTTTTGAATACACTATATCTAGTGGAAATAAAAAAAAAGAGATAGAATGGTCTCAGCTGGAATAACTTTGATCATAAATTTGGAATCCAAGAAAAATGGTGAAGTTCAAATTTTGGGGACTAAATATGTTTCAAGCCCTTAATCTTTGGATAGCATGGTTCAAGCTCTTGATCTTTGGAAAGCATGGTTCAAAACAGGTAAAGTTACCTAGGATAGAAAGTGAATTTTACTGAAGCCAGTATACTAATTTCAAAATAGTAAAAGAGTTGAAGGGGTTAAAGGCAAAGTTGAACTCAACAGGATTTGAACTCAGATAACACAGAACCTGAACAAATACTGCAAAGCATTTCAGCTGATGCTCTAGTAATTCTGTCAATTCGGGTTCTTTGCTTTGCCTACTTCAAAATCTTAAAGCTAAATTCTATATTGTATGTTAAAGTTTCCAGCCTTAATGTTAATAAATACAGTAATATCTTCCTACTGACAGAAACATTTCTTTATGACATTTGTCTTGAGTTTGTGATTAACATCAGTTAACGAGAATCATGCTAAAATCAGATTGTGGCACCATGACAGAATTAGATACAGCTTAGATATTATTAACAAGATACAGGAATATTATCTAAATTCTAAAGCAATAGTTATCTTTGTCTTTCACTAGCAAAATAAATTGCAAGAGATATTAGTTTGGGATTTTTCAATGAATATTCTAATGATAAAGTAGTCCCAAATACATCTATATCTAAATACATACATTGAGGCTGTAGATCACTAAATATGTGTGCCAAGGTTATAGACCAACACGTCTGCAGTTACCTACCTAATCTTACAGCCTGCTTGTTCATAAATTAGAGAGAAAAGCTAAGCAGCAATAACTTCGAAGTCTTTCATTCATATCTACATGTTTAATAGAGAAGACTAAAAAAACAAATACATAGCACATCTTATCTAAGGGAAGTGAATGCAAGAATGTTTGTGTGGTTAAGAAGTTTACTTCGCAATCACCTAGTTTTGAGTTCAATCTCATTGCAGAGCATCATCTTCTATGATATCCACCTTGTAAGTGAAACGAAGAAAAAAGAACTGCAAAGAACACACATGCATGTGTAAGTTGTAGAAATGTTGAGAATTGTTGCTGAGAAAGCTAAAAGACCAGTGCTTTTCGAAAGTGCTCCTTTGATATATTTGTTATGCACTGAGTTGGGCCTCCTTGCTCCCTTATCCCTCCTGCCATCAAAAATGCAGTGGACCAGTGATTGGTTCACTGGAAACCTGTAATTATCTTCTTGGAATCCAAATTGCATTTTAAAATAAACAAACAACAATTTTGTGGAACCATGTCTTACCATCAAAGTATGGTGGGGGAATACCTCAGTTGCCCACTATATATGTTTGCTATTGTTTTTTAACAGAGAAAAATGCCATGAAATTTTGGGAAAACAGTATAACCGATGAAATTGCTCCTTATTTTAGCAATTATGAAAGGATATGGCAAAGTTAACCACAGTAAGATTTGAACTCAGAATACAAAGGATTTACCAAAGTATTTGGCACAATACTCTACCAATTCAGCCACTCGCTGGCTTTTTTGTTGCGTAATGTATTAATCAAAATCCATATGCAAAAAGTTGCAAAGACAACAGAGGCCATATATATATATATATATATATATATATATATATATAATGTTCAATCAGAATGCAAAATGGGATTAAGATATTCTGAGATTTTGAAATTTATCATATGTTAATAGCATCTGATCAAAGACAAAATTATCACCATCATCATCATCACTATCATTGTTGCCTTCATCGTTGTTGTCATCGACATTCCTCTAATCTTCATTACTATCACCTATTTAATATCTACCTTTCAACCCACATACCTATCCATTCCATACATGTGTGATGAGTTACACAAGCATTTTGGTATGCATTTCTTTGTTTATATTAAAATATGGCCTTCAACCTGCATGATAATTTCTATGATGTACAACGTACACACTCACACACAAATAGAGATACCTGCTTAGAACACCCACATTGTATAGAGAACACCCACATCACCTCACACAAGAGAAAACACCCACACTGTCATGCATAAACGAGCAACTGTGTAGATAAATGAATTCCGTTGACGCATATATGAATGGCATCACAAATATAAATCAATACATGCCAATGGGAGATCTACAAAAAAATAAAGGAATAAATAAAACAATAAAGTCTTGTATAAAAATGAACATGGTGAGCTCTTGTAAAAACAATATGCTTAACTTTTGTAAAGCATACATCCTACATGTTTAGCTCTTGTAGCAAAAAACCACATGTTTAGCTCTTGCAAACATACATGATTTAACTGTTATGAAAGATATGCTATCTCTAATTAACCATACATGTTTAGCTCTTATAAAACACACATGTTATGACAGATATGTTTAGCTCATATTAAACATACATGTTTAATGCCTGTAAATAACATGTTTTCGATCTTGTAAAATAAGAACATGATTGATTGATGTTGCTGTCACAGTGCTGGTGTTAATGATTGTTGTGGTGATAGGGGTTCTACTGCTGGTGGTGGTGGTGGTGGTAGCAGTGCCTGTTGTTGTGGTCATGATAGCAAAGGTGATAGTAGATAACTGTAGTTGTGGTGCTAGTGAGTTTAATGGTATTGATAATGGTGGTAGTCATCATCATCATCGTTTAACGTCCGTTTTCCGCGCCAGCACGGGTTGGACGGTTCGACCGGGGTCTGGGAAGCCAGGGGCTGCTCCAGGCTCCAGTCTGATCTGGCAGAGTTTCTACGGCTGGATGCCCTTCCTAACGCCAACCACTCCGCGAGTGTAGTGGGTGCTTTTTACGTGCCACCTGCACAGGTGCCAGGGGGGGTCCGGCATCGGTCACGATCGGTTGGAGCTTTTAACGTGCCAGCGGCACGGAAGCCAGCCAAGGCGGCGCTGGCAACGTTTGGATGGTCTGTTTTATGTGCCACCGGCACAGAAGCCAGTCGGGGCGGCGCTGGCATCGGTAGTGATTATAGTTATGGAGGTGTTGGTAGTGGCTGTGCAGAGGTGGTTGTTATGATGATTGAAATTGTTGCTGTTGTGCTGGTGATAGTCATAATGATTGTGGTCTTGTATGACTTATTGAGTTGATGATGATAGTGATTGTCGTACAGGTGGCAGTTGTGGTGGTTATAATAAGTTTTTCTGTTGTTGTTAAGGTACAAGGATTATAGGTAGAGGAGGATTATTGTTCAGTGGTGGTTTTGCTCTTTCTTTCTTTTTTTATCTTAACTACTGCTAATAATAATCCTTTCTACTATAGACACAAGACTTGAAATTTTGGGGGTTGGAGTTGGATTACATCGATCCCAGTACTTGACTGCTATTTATTTTATCAACCCCGAAAGGATGAAAGGCAAAGTCAACCTCAGCAGAATTTGAACTCAGAATGTGAAATGCTGCTTAGCATTTCACCCAGAGTGCTAATGATTCTGCTAGCTTACTGCCTTTTTTTTTTTTTTTTTTTTTTTTTTTTTTTGGTTATGCACCCTTTCCAAGACAAGCCAGGCACATGGGCCTGGTTGCTGTAGCATATGTGTTCCCCCCAGCTGGACAGGACGCCAGTCCATCACAGTGTTACTCAAGAAACAGGAAGAAAGAGTGAGAGAAAGTTGGGGCGAAAGAGTATAACAAGGGTCACCACCACCCCCTGCCGTAGCCTCAAGAAGCTTTTAGGTGTTTTCACTCAATAAACACACACAATGCCTGGTCTGGGAATCGAAACCCTGATCCTCCAACCGCGAGTCCACTGCCCTAACCACTGGGCCATTGCACCTCTACTTACTGCCTTAATAATAATATAATAATAATAATAATAATAATAATAATAATAATAATCGTTTCTACTGAAGGCACATGGCCTGAAATTTCGGGGGAGGGGACTAAGTCAATTTCATCGACCCCAGTGTTTCACTGGCACTTAATTTATCGAGTTAATTTATTGACCCTGAAAGTATGAAAGGCAAAATTGGCCTTGGCGGGATTTGAACTCAGAATATAAAAACAGATGAAATACTGCTAAGCATTTCACCCAGCATGCTAATGATTCTGCTAGTTCACTGCCTAGGTAATAACAATAATAATGTTACTACTATCGTTGCTGCTATTATTACCACTACCAGATAAGCTACTACATCTGCAGTGTCCTAATACTACCTACTATGCTGTCTGTTACTATGATTACTACTACATTACTATGATAAGTTTTAACACTACCACTACTACTACAACAATGATATTGTTACCTGCATGTAAGCGACACTACCACCACAACAAAATTATTGCAAACACTACCATCAACACCACTACTATCAACCATCACTACTGCTACCAAAACAACAGTAGCCATCACCACAAGGTAAGAAGGGAGATTCTCTCTACACAATTGTTTTGGCTGCTATTTCTAGCAGCCAACTTTTTACACAACACCAGCCTACCATCTTCAATGTGATAGGGAACCTCCTAAAAAAAGATGAGAAAGTCATTAAGATAAGTCAGTCACTGTTTGAGTGTCAGATCTGCTCTATTAGTGTTGACATGAAACTTCAACTATAACACTAGGCCAATGAAAGGAGCCTCTATGTGGTTGCCTGAAATGCTAGAAATAGCAGCTAAATCTTCTTTAAATTACACCCTGCCATTTTTAAAATAAAAGACATGTTACATAATGTAGTTCAGGTTACATAATTCAGGAAAAAAAGTTAACAAAAAAAAAAAAGAAAGAAAATGGGATGGTTTACAGCTTGAATATCATTTGGTCATAAGTCTTCCTGGTTGGTGTTCATTTGGGTCTAATAACAACAGTATATCATGTCTTTAGAAGTTAAAAATAAAGGGTGGGGAAAAACTGCGCAAGTGAATTCTATATTTGCAAAGAGAAATTTTAAAAAATGAAATGAAATGAAATGCTATCCTACCAAAGCGCCACACCTCTACATCAATCATCAGCGGTGAATCATGATTAAAGAGTGAGTTTTTCCATGTTGCTTTTGTTATTTTTTTATTTATTTTTTATTTTCTTTATTTTTATTACTTTTATTTTTTATTTTCATTCTCTACCTCCATCCTACTTTTCTCTTTACTTTTGACACAGATTGTAAAATTGCACCGAGAATGAAGTTGGGAGAGTGGGGGGGGGGATCAAGGACAAGGAAAGCAATTCATTCATTCCATAAATATGCTCCTAATGCATTTTCTAATAATTATAACATATCAGAGGCTGAACCAACATGAAAGAAAGAAAGAAAGAAAGAAAAAGAAAGAAAGAAAGAAAAAGAAAGAAAAAGAAAGAAAAGAAAGAAAGAAAGAAAGAAAGAAAGAAAGAAAATAAGAGAGAGAAAGAGAGGGGGGGGGTAAATTGATCACTGCAAATGCCAGAAATAGCAGCCAAGTTAACTTCAAATGTCACCACCTTAAATTCCTTTAAAAAAAATAATAAAACAACTAGGTAGAATGCCTTGAACTATGTCCTAAATCAGTGATTCCCAAAACGGGGCATATGCCCCACTGTTGGGACGTGGGATTCTTTTTCGTTTTTCTTTTTTTTTTTCTTCAGTAGGACTTGGAATTGTGAAAATCTTTTTTTTTTTCACAACAAACATACTACACCTATACATTTTTTTCTAACCACTGCAGTGGGGAATACATTTTCCTGCTAAGTTATAGTGGGGCCTGGGCGAAAATAAGTTGAGAAACATTGTCCTAGATACTGTATCTCAGTATGGAATGGGATAAGATAGAATGGTCAAAGCTGGAATCTGTTCCATAATATACCTGTTCCAGTCAATGATAACCTGGGGCTGTACAAGAACAAAAACAGTAGCAGCAATATGAAGGGCTTTTTTTTTTTCTTTCTTTTCCATAGTTGCCACATAGGTGCTGGAATAATGGTGTTTGTGGTAAAATTCACTTCAAAACTACATGGTTCCAGGCTCAATTCCACTTAACAGCACTTTGGTCAAGTGCCTTCAACAGATCGTACACACGAACACACAGGCTTTGACAGTGGTCAATACTTCAGAAAATAGTGTTAACTAAGCACATGGCATGGTGGTTAGAGTGTTGGACTCATAATCGTAAACTGTGGTTTCAATTCCTGGATCAGGTAATGTGTGTTCTTGAGCAAAACACTTCATTTCATGTTGCTTCAGTCCACTCAGCTGACAAAAAAGAGTAATCCTGTAACAGACCAGTGTCCTGTACAAGAAGGTATAGATACACCAGTGAAACCAAGAAACCAACCCTATCAAAATGTCTTTTTCATAAACAGATTTTGCCTAACTGTGAAAAATATAGTGGCCAAACTACAAGCTTTTCTCTCTGTGGACAGAAAAAAAAAAGATTTATCTAATGGGTTTCAGCATTTATTAATACCAGTGATCTAGAGAGAGAATAGTAGCTTATATTTATATTTTGTGCCAACTCTGACAGAACTAAATTAGTTTCCTTAACTTGCATATCATAAGGTAGCTTGGGCAAGTATGAATTAATTGATTAATCCAAATGCTATTGAGTGCTTCTTGTTATGCAGATGAAATTTAATAATTTCAACTAAGATTAGACTCTAATCACTGTTCTTTGAGAGCTTATTTCATATTATAGTGCTCAAAATTGGTCACAAAATTAATGTATTTTGACTAAGTACATACACATATACACACACACTTAAACTCAATCCATCAAAAGATTACTTCATATATTAAAGCGCTGACTAATTAGTCACAAAGATAATTTATTTTGACTTAAAATACACACATGTCCAATTTTTGTTTCAGAGATAGTTGAATGGTTGAGTAAATCTATAGTGGCTGAGCTTTTATCTTTTATCTGTTTTAGTAATTGGCCTGTGGTCATACTGGGGCAGCACCTTGAACAGTTTAGTTGAACATCAACCCCCTAATACTTATTTTTGGCTCTTTTGGGCTGCTATTCATTCTTTTAGTCTCTTAGTGATGGAGAACAAACACACACACATATATATGATGGGATTCTTTCAGTTTCCCCCAACCAAATCCACTTTCAAAGCTTTGGTCACCCAAGGGCTATAGTAAAAGACACTTGCCCAAGGTACCACATGGTGAGTGACGTTGGTTGAACCTGGAACTACAAGGTTGGGAAGTAAACCTCTTACCACACTGCCACACATAAGCCTGTAGCCTTATCTTTTATCTTTTACTTGTTTCAGTCATTTGACTACGGCAACGCTGGAGCACAGCCTTGAAGGGTTTTAGTCAAACAAATCAACACAAGGATTTATCTTTTAAAACTTAAAACTTATTCTATAGGTATTTTTTGCCAAATCACTAAGTTATAGGGATGAAAACACACCAACACCAGTTGTCAAGTGGTGGTAGGGGACAAACAGACACACACACAGATACATGCATGTATGCGATGGGCTTCTTTCAGTTCCTATCTACCAAATCAATTCATAAGGCTTTGGTTGGCCAAAGACTATAGAAGACACTGGCCCAAGGTGACACACAGTGGGACACAACCCGGAACCATGTGGTTGAGAAACATGCTTCTTACCACACGGCCACACATGCGCCTATAGAACTATAGTATTTTTTAAAATCTTTTTATTCATGCATTTATTGGTAATTATAGTTAACAACTCTAGTGGAATAAACAGCAAAGTCAAGCTCTGAAAGATCTGGAAATGAAATAACTCAGCAAGCAGCTACTGTTTTGAGGAAATCAACTCACAGCTTTACTATGTCATTAAGATATTAAATCCTTTGGCAGTCCAAAAAAAAAAAAAAGAAAAACACTGGGGAGTACTGATAAGCAAAATCTTCCTCCTCTTGCCTGCAACCCATACACACACACACACACACACACACACACACACACACCCCAGTCCACTCCACTATTAAGCTATGACAACTCACAATCAGCAATGGTCATTAACAACTGCATGCTTTATCAAGCATTGCTTTTAGTGTCTCTATAATATGCTGTACTAGTTTGGGATGTATGTCATGCAAAGATTAAATATTTTTCTCCACACACACAAACACACACATACAATTACTATGGATTCTCTTACAGCTAGTGAAAAAAACCTCCATTTAAACTGGCCTTGTACAGCTCAAATATTCAACTTGCATTATGTTAAAACTGGCCATATCAGGCCTCTCACACCTAGCCTACAATGTCATTTTAAAAATAGACAATCACATCTAGGTGCAGGCTGTGTGGTAAGAAACTTGCTTCCAAACCACATGTATCTAGGCTCAGTCCCACTGCATGGCACCTTGAGAAAGTGTTTTCTACTATCTCTTTGGGCCAACCAAAGCCCTGTGAGTTGATTTGCTAGATGGAAACTAAAAGAAACCCATCGTATATATATGTACATACATTCATGTGTATGTGTGCATGGGTGGGGGGTAAAAGCACAGGAGTGGCTGTTTACAGGTGCAGGAGTGGCTGTTTACAGGTGCAGGAGTGGCTATGTGGTTGGGAGGCTTGCTTTCTAACCACATGATTCTGGGTTCGGTCCTGCTGTATGGCACCTTGGGTCGGTATCTTCTACTGTAGTCTCAGGCCAACCAAGGCCTTGAGTGAATTTAGTAGACGGAAACTGAAAGAAGCCTGCTGTGTGTGTGTGTATATATAGATAGATAGATATGTATGTATTTGCGTGTCTGTGTTTGTCCCCCCCCCCCATTGCTTGACAACCAATGTTGATGTGTTTATGTCCCCATAAACATAGCAGTTCAGCAAAAGAGACTGATAGAGTAAGTACTAGGCTTACAAAGAATAAGTCCTGGGGTCGATTTGTTCAATTAAAGGCGTTGCTCCAGCATGGCCACAATCAAATAACTGAAACAAGTTAACAAATATAAGTATAAAAGAATATATATATACACATATGTATATATCTGTATGTCTTTGTGTCTGCATGTCTCTCACCACAGCAAAACTTGACAACTAATGTTGGTGCATTTACGTCCCCGTAACTTAGTGGTTCAGCAAAAGAGCCCAATAGAATAAAGTATCAGGCTTAAAAAGTTTTTTAAAAAGTCCTGGGATTGATTTGTTCAACTAAAACCTTTCAAGATGGTGCTCCAGCATGGCCACAGTCAAATGACTGAAACAAGTAAAAGAATAAAAGAGCATCATTAAAATCTCAAAGCTACAAGATAATGCAAGATTAATTCAAACCAATGTGAATCAATAAGCATTGCATTTGATGAAGTAATCTGAATGCCTAACAGATAAGATATCAGTTAGCATTGGTTGCCTGCACAATAACTGACAGCAACCCATCTCAAACTACCCCTGGTTCTGTGACACAAACTTCCTGTTTTCATTTAATCCAAATTAAAATGTTCCATCAAAATTCCTGATAATATATGTTTCAAACTTCAGTTTAATAATCCTTTCTACTATAGGCATAAGGCCTGAAATTTTGGTGGAGGGGACTAGTCGATTACACCAACCCCGGTATTTCACTGGTACTTAATTTATCAACCTTGAAAGGATGAAAGGCAAAAATCAACCTTGGCAGAACTTGAACTCAGAACATAGCAACGAGCGAAATACTGCTAAGCATATTGCTGGGCATGCTAACAATTCTTATTTCTTTATTGCCCACAAGGGGCTAAACACAGAGGGGACAAACAAGGACAAAGGGATCAAGTCGATTACATCGACCCCAGTGCGTAACTGGTACCTAATTTATGGACCCTGAAAGGATGAAAGGCAAAGTCAGCCTCGGCAGAATTTGAACTCAGAACATAACGGCAGACGAAATACCGCTAAGCATTTCTCCCGGCGTGCTAACGATTCTGCCAGCTCACCACCTTACTTCAGCTTAATAATGATAGATGTTATATTCATTACTTGTGATCAACTTCTTGTTTTCTAATGACAAAAAATTTTACAAAATTCTTCATCATTTTCAAAATTAATTGAAACAAAAGCAAAGCATTTTAATAGAAGCATAGTAATGAAAAAGTTATCATGGGACTAACATATGTACACCAGTATCACATGCAGACTGTCATAAAAAGCACAAATCCACTTTTACATCTGAGACTGAAACAATTAAGAAACTATGGTATGCTATGGTAAGTACTGGGAATGTTTTTCGTTACCTTATCCCAATGTAAGTTCAAATGGTAGACTGTGAGATGAGGGAGATTTGGCTGTTATTCTTAGCAGATCAAGTAATCTCTTAGATGGTCTCTAAAAGGGTAAAAACACCCTTTGGTCATTAATGACTATAGGATTGCACCTAGAAAGATCCCCACCAAGGCAAAGTCCAGGCAAGGTTGTTTATGCAGTCGCCCATGCATACCAGCCTCCCCCTTTCCATGCCACTGATGTTATATGAGGGAAAGGCAAAGGCTGATACAACTTGGCACCAGTGACATCGCAACTCATTTCTACAGGCATGTGAACTGGAGTAATATGAAATAAAGTGTCTTGCTCAAGAACACAACACACAGCCCAGTCTGGAAATCGAACTCACTACCATATGATTGTGAGCCTGACACTCTAACCACTGAGCTATGTGCCATCACATGGGTTCTCTAGATGTTCTCTATTCGTCTAATTATTGATTTCTCACATAGGCACAAGGCCTCAGATGGTGAGTGAGTATAGACAATTCTACTGAGTTCAAATTCTGCCAAGGACAACTTAGCCCTTCATTCTTTTGAGGTCGATAAAATAAGTACCAGGGGAACATGGGGATCAATGTAATTGACTTAACTATTCTTGGGTAAGTGTATGAGAACTGCACCCCCTCTGCTAAGCCATGTCGAGCCAGAGTGACAGAGTATAGACAATTCTATTGAGTTCAAATTCTGCCAAGGACAACTTAGCCCTTCATTCTTTTGGGGTCGATAAAATAACTACCAGGGGAACATGGGGATCAATGTAATTGATTTAACTATTCTTGGGTAAGTGTATGAGAACTGCACCCCCTCTGCTAAGCCATGTCGAGCCAGAGTGACAGAGTATAGACAATTCTATTGAGTTCAAATTCTGCCAAGGACAACTTAGCCCTTCATTCTTTTGGGGTCGATAAAATAACTACCAGGGGAACATGGGGATCAATGTAATTGACTTAACTATTCTTGGGTAAGTGTATGAGAACTGCACCCCCTCTGCTAAGCCATGTCGAGCCAGAGTGACAGAGTAGGCTCATCAAACCAGTATGGGCTCAAGCTCAAATTCATGGCCTGCATATCAGACCATGGTTGGTGGAGAAAACATGCTGAAGCCTTTGTCCCGCAATGGAATCAACATAGGCAATCCAATACAAATTGAATGATATAAACAAGAAATGACAGGATGGTCACAGCAGGAACACTTCTAATCATAGCTCTCACAAAGAGTGGAACTGAGGCCGAAACAACAACAGAACAAAAACTCTAAGAAAGCAAACTGAGTCAATGAGACAAGCACCATAACAGTCAAACAATTGAACAAATCAAATAAAATTTCATCAGACATAACTGTTCACATGCATTTATTGGTTTGCATATACACACACAACAGCTCAACCCTCTAGAAATAGCAACCAATCTCCCTTAGGTTATAGTCTAATACATTAAATTAGCAGGGCCACAATGGACAATTTAGGCCATGATATCCTAAAAGATGAAATTGCAATGTTATCAGTCCGAATGTGCTTGATGCATGTTTGAACTGAGGAACAAGCTACTCACTGTGTTTTGTCACAGAAAATATATCTCACTTGTTGACAAATGGTGTGTATAGTTCAGCTCAGAGCACCATCTACTTTGACTGCGAGATGCTAGCGTTTTGGAGTAGCTATCTCCTCATTGGTCACAGACACTAAGCAGACGATGCTACAAACTGAATTAAGAGATTACCTCACTTATGTTCATAGTCTAGGTAGATGGCATTGATCTAGGTGTATAAATACCATTTGTCAAGAAGCAAGGTATAGTCTCCATGACAAAACGCAGTTTGTAGCTTGTTCCCCAGCTTGAACATACATCAAGCAAGTTTGAACTGATAATAAGATTGCAATTTTGATTATCATCACTTAGCGTTCCCCCTCCATAAAAAGATGAAATGGTTACCACTAGAAAGTCAATGATCATACATCTACTGGACCAGAACTGACACACAAAATTTAAGCTGCAAGGTTTAGAAAATTAGGATCTTAAGAACTTTTCCTTTCATCTTTTCTTAAATCTCTTTATCTCTCCAATCTGTCTGCACCACATTTACTGCCTCCTCTTGAAAATCAAATGCTATAGACCCTCATACAGCTAAGTATATCTCTCCCTTTTCCCATTATGAGTTCCCACACTTGTTCTCACAATGTGCTTCGTCTTCACTCAATCTTGCACAACTGGTTCACATTATGGGATGTTTTCACTGAGGTAAATTATTCTTTCTACTCTTTTGCTCACCTATGCCTCCCTTTCTACCTACTTTCCACAGTTGTCTCCTCTTCTTACTCTTTCATACTACACATACATATGTACATGTTCATATTGGTATAGGTTCAACTATTTCTCTCTCTCTCTCTCTCTCTCTGCGTGTGCTTCACTAGCTTTAATCATTGTAATAAGGCCATGCTGGAGTAATACCTCCAAGTGTTTTAAGCGGTTAGATCAATCCCACTATTTTTATTTCAGTATGGCGCTAATTTCATGTTCAACAATATCTATCTATCTATCTCTCTACATGTTCTTTACTAGCTTTAATCATTGTAATAAGGCCATGCTGGAGTAATGCCTTCAAGTTAGATCAATCCCAGTATTTTTATTTCAGTTTGGCGCTAATTTCATCAAATTACTAAATTATGCTTTGCAGGGTTTGATACTCACCACCAGTATTTCACTGGTAAATATAAACATACACACAGCACTATACATGACATAGTTTCTATCTACTGTGTTCCACTCACAGGGTATTGGTCACTTCAAAACTATAATAAAAGTGGTGCACTGTGGGACTGATATATATAAAGTGTGTGTGTGTGTGACCTGTGCATACATAAATGTGACATATAAAAAGCCCCAATGCCAGTACCCCCTTCTCCGGCACATAAAAAAATTTCAAGTACGGAAGACAGAGGGTGGAGAAAGGAGAAACACTGGTGTTGTTATCTGTTTGGTGGGATATGAAAGGTTTAGTCCACTTTGAAGTTTTAAACCCAAACCAAGCGATAACAAAGGGGATCTACTGCAAGCAGCTTAAGTCAATACTAGAAGAAAAATCATTTGGACGGAAAAAATATGAATTCTGTAGATGAGGTCAGAACAGTAAAGGAGGAGGAGTATTTTTCATCACGGATAAGTGAATTTTGGAGGAGGGGCTTTGCAAGTCAATCAGATATATGGAAGAATATTGTAGAAAATGAAAGAGAGAATATTTTAGAATGTTGTTTATCTTAATTTTCAAAAATAAAAGTTTTAAAAAATTCCATTATTTATGGGATGACCCAATATATCTATGTTTATGTCTTAGAGTCTATGTTTGTCCCCCCACCACCATCGCTTGACAACCGATGTTGGTGTGTTTATGCCCCCGTCACTAAGTGGTTCAGCAAATGAGACTAATAGAATAAGTACTGGGCTTTCAATAAGTCCTGGGGTTGATTTCTTTGACTAAGACCCTTTAAGGCGGTGCTCCAGCATGGCCACAACCAAATAACTGAACCATGTAAAAGAATTAAAAGAACAAAAAAAGAGAGCAATGGTGAAACAACAACAACTATAAAAGAAAACACACTGCAAAACAACTATGTTTTTAATCTATCTAATATGTAATGATATGTAATAATACAATAAAAGAGATCAATGAACTGTAAACTTTGCAAGCCTGTTCAGCTTCTCTCCTCTCTCTATTGGTAAGCAATTCCTCTGCTGAGTTTCCATAGAAACTTAATTCACTTACAGCCAGGAATATATTCAAAAGATTGCATAGTAGGAATGAAAATAATATTGTGTGTTTAACCCTTTTGATATTATATCCTGCCTGACACCACCTCAGTTTCTAGGATACAAAATAGCTGAATTGACAAGTTTTCATGTATCTGAATTCTAAAACCTTGCATCATAATTGTAAGTAAGAAGCATTTTTGTTGTTGTTGTTGTTCCAAACAACAGCTTAAATTATCATCTATCTTTTCACTTGTTTCAGTTACCAGACTATGGCGATGCTGGGGTACTTCCTTGAAGGGTTTTAGTCCAACTATTCAACCCCAATACCTAATTTTTGTTAAGCTAAGTACTTATTCTACTGGTCTCTTTTGGTGCACCACTAAGTTACAGGGACATAAGCAAACCCCCGCAACAGTTCTCAAATGATGGTGGTGAGAAAAACAACACGCACACAGATAATCCACATTACTCTGTAAGGAGTATAGGGCTGGGTTTCCTAGTTTATCTGGCGTATATATTTCTCTCTGGATGGGACACTAATATATATATATACATACATACACAGTAAAATCAATAAAAGAAATACAGTGAACTGGAATAAGGAATGGAAAATTGAACGTTTTGGATGTTATGGACAGTCCTTCATCAGGGAAAAAGTTGAAAAGAGAGAAATTAATGAGTGAGCAGAGTTTTACACTCTACTGTCTTTCATTAATTTCTCTCCTTTTATCTTTTCCCTTGAAGAAAGACTGTATCCAAAACATTGGATTTTCTGTTCCTCATGGCAAGGTCACTGTACTCTTTCATTGATTTTGCTACATATTATATAATTCTTGCCAACACAAAACAAAGTAGTTTCATAGGAATCTGTTTGGCCATACATATGTATATACATGTATAAATGTACATAGTTATCTATAACTTAATACATTAAAGTGTTCCCTAATAAGCTATTGTGGGTGAGCATTTGGAACACCTATTCTAGGGTTCCAAACAACCATAATGGTGAAATGTGCTTAAGAACTATTTCTCATATATATCACTTAAGCATAGAGGGGACTACCATAAAAACCCATGTAATTTGCGCACCTGTGTAATTTACACAGGTGATTTTCAGGATAAAAATTATTTAAAAAAACTTCTACTCATATAAAATTTGCACCCAAAAGTTTTCAGAATTGCCGATATGGCCAGGGAGGAAAAAGGTTTTCAATTTAGTTGTATATAGCATAATTTCACTTACTTATGATTAGATTTTATTAAATTTTCATTAAATAAAAATAATTTCTGTTTAACAGGTATCACATTGAAAGCTGTTAAATTACAAAATGTTTGTGTTGTTTATAATAAACTTTATTTTACATTTCTTGCCCACAAGAGATTATATCCGATTCTTAGCATACATCTGTATGTCTTCTCAAATCACTATCACAGGAAAAGTTGTTGATAAGTCTTATCAACAAAATCAAAGCTGATAAATACGCACAAGTGTTGCAAAATAAGTTTAATTACCAATAAATATCAGTTTGGATGACACTTTACTCAACCGACAAAAGAAGGTGACCAATCAAACTGATTATGTAAACAGAATTCTGATTGGTCGAAAGTGTCTTCTTTGTCTCCAGCTCTGACTTTCTGCCTATTCAAAATTTTGATCCCTTTCACACTTATAAAATGTCAAGCAAACTTTGTCATTAGTATTTTAGCTGGGAGACTAAACCGATAGTTTGGTAACCCACTAAAATAAACATTAAAAATTGAAAGGAGAAAATAAACAGCTTTTGCAACTTTAACTCAGTGTTTATTGAACAAGATAGGTCCAAAATTTAAGAAGCAAGTTGTTAGAATATACATGTCTGTGAACAGACGTAAACAAGAATAGCAAAAATCTACTATACCAAAAGAACTGGTAATACATACAAGTGTCCTATGAAGAGGACATAAGATTGTTGCCTAATTCAACATGAATGTGAAACAACTTTAAACATCATATAAGGTAAATGAAGGTTTCTGTAGGAACATTAAGTCATATTCACTTACTGAGTTTACATGAACAAGGATGAATTATGATGATGTTGGCAGCATTAGATGCAGTAAAATATAGCCTGGACCATGGATATCAGTATGAATGTCAAACTTTGAAAAGTAGTTAACCATTTAATGGTTTTCGTAAATTTATACAGAAAAGTAAGCATTATACTGTCCAGCATAAATAAAAGTCAACTTCCATTACGAATGCTTACATTTGTACGTCATTTTTCAACAAAAACATTTCTGGAAACAATCTACTCATGTAACTTATGCACCCACTAAAGTTTATATTTGTCTTTGCGAAAAAGTGTGTAAATTACATGGGTTTTTACAGTAACAACTTGATGTACAACCCAGTTTACATATGCTTCAGAAAGGAAGCATCAGTTGAGTACAGAGCAGTGATGCTTTTTCATTCATATATATATATATATATATATGCATTCTTTATACTGATCTAATTCCGAAACGCATACATGGGTAATCAAATACCGATTGATTTTTGTTGTTTTCCCTCTCTGCCTGCATGGATTGTTTTCAAGTACTTTGTTTTTACCAGGAGTCCCTTTTTAAAGCAGAGGAAATAGCTAAGGTTTTGGGGCTGCTATTTCTAAACTTCGGTATGTGGTAAAGCAAATCTTTGCTGAACCCTAATTATAAAGTGTATATATATATATATGCATGATTGTAATTCTTTTCCCTAGTGAACTGCACTTCAGATTCAAGGTTTTGATGAAGATATAAGGTGTTATTCAAGCACTCAACTATGAGTCCACTGCATCTTCTAGCAAAAACAGCCGTAAGCTAATGATGTTCATAAGATAATAATTTATCCTTTTGTCATCTTTTCTTCTTATACATACTACATACATACACACACGCATATGTATGTATGTGTCTATATATATATATTCAACAGGCTTCCATCACCAAAAAAAGAAAGTCAATCACAAGGTTTTGTCCAGCCTGGGGCTATAGTAGCAGACAGTTGCCGAAGGTGCCACACAGTGGGATTGAACCCAAGACCACATGGTTGGGAAACAAGCATCTTACTACACAGCCATGCCTGATTATTTGAAACGAAAAATTGTTTGAAACAAATGGACAATTTTGGGAGATTTTAGGCGTTTCCATATTTTATCAGAAACAGTGTCACAAACAGGCCAAACTCAGTAAAATGTGTCAAGTGATAATTCTCATTGCTAATGTTGTTGAACAAGTTTCCTATTACACAAATTCTTTAGAAGAATAGGACAAGGGCACACGGCCTTGACTGTTCCAGAAGACATTTGTGAGTATTGCAGATCACAGAGAATGATAATTTTGATTAATTTACAAAGCATTACTTAGAAAAAAAATCACATTTTTTTTTTCTTTTCAGAATTAGAGAAATGTATTTCATTGTAAGTGAATAATGTTGTTTGTATGTATATAAACAAATACAAAAACATTTCACTAAACCCTGGAATTTCTACCTTTATAAGTAGGCCGTAACATCCTTAGTACTTATGTGAATTTTTTGCTACCCTAGTAACTATTTATTTATTTTTTCCGTGTTATTTGCACACATTGAAAAAATACACATACATTTATATATATATATGTAAAAAGCACCCACAACACTCATGGAGTGGTTGGCATTAGGAAAGGCATCCAGCTGTAGAAACACTGCCAGATCAGACTGGAGCCTGGTGCAGCCTCCTGGCTTCCCAGACCCTGGTCGAACTGTCCAACCCATGCTAGCATGGAAAATGGATGTTAAACGATGATGATGATATGCATATGTGTGTGTGTATATATATATATATATATATATATGTTTAGGACAATCAATAAGTTGCATTATAGTTTCAAAATGTTTGTTTAATTTGTTTAGTGTTTATGTGTGTGCCTGAACATGTCTGTGTTACACATGGACGGACGGACGGACGGACGGGCAGACAGACTGACAGACAGACAGACAGACAGACAGACAGACAGATGCATGTGTATGTATACACACACGTGTGCATGAGTCTGGTTCCACATGTTATCACATTTACACTGCTTGGCTAGCAGAGGTGTTTGTTTCTGTCCTACCCAGCAGCTCAATCGCCAGACACCACTGGAATGAAGTACCTTACTTGAAATTAAGTCATAACTGACATCAAGAAAGGCAACTGACCAGAGACTAGTGTTCCCAAGAAGTTTCACTGAACCCACACCAACATGGAAAAAGTAAATGTAAAAGTAATAATGATGTGAATAAGAAGAGGTGGGAATTTGCAATATACCAATCAATTACATGTATATTAATTTATTACTCCCCTTCGTAAATATATAAGGACACAGTAAGTGTGTCGAAGCCAACAGGAAGCGTCGATGCTTCCTAGGGCTAAACAGCGGTGGTGTAACCCCCTACTGTCACGTTAAGTTGACAGTATACAACCATTATATCGCCCTACCACCGTACATATCTCTATGAGATATTTAGAAATTTAATGTTTCTGAATTAATTACACGCTAAAGTTTTACTGTTGCTACACTAAATTTCATGACACTTGGTGTTCTATTTCCTCTTCTCTCCCTCTCTTTCTCGTGTGTGTGTGTGTGTGTGCGAGAGATCTGGGTTGGGGCATACCTATATTGTTAAAATAGTTAGAACATCATCTAGAAGTACTATTTACATAAGATGAATAGATTAATATAAATTTTACTTTACATAAATTATATATACAACTGATATTTCAGTGCACTAAATAAATAAATATAAATGTTTCAATGTCAATTTACAAAACTTCAAATATTCTTCTGATTTCATTTATGTCACTTAAGATTGTTGATATACCATCTTAGCCATCTTTAACACACTTTTGTAAGAATAAAAAAACCTATAAACAGGCTTTGCTTGCATATATAATGTTGATAGTACACATCGAGTGTATATGAGAGGGGGGAGGACTCATTGAAATCACCATCCAAATGTCAAGATGTAGAATAAATGACAATGATAATTTTTTTTTCCATTTTTTTCCCCTTCCAATTAGTTTTCATGTTTCCCACCACCACCACCACTCTACCTGGTTAAATAGATGTTTGTGTGCAATTAAAATAGAGAACAGTCTAGAAGTACTTCATTTTTTTTTTTATTATAAAGTCAATGAATTAACAAAGCCTTATAGTATGGTTTTGTCAAACAATTTAAGTGGAGTGGGAGCCCTAAGCAGTGACGTGTATGTTTGAACTGGCATATTTGATGTGTATATTTGAACACTGAATTTAAGAAGCCTGCTATATTAAAGGGAGAGCATGAAAAACCTCATGGTCAACGTAACTCACAAAATTTGATTCCGTAAAAGCCACAAAAATACAATTAACACTTTAACAAGTAGTAATAAAGGGTTAAATGACATAATAACAATAATTGTACAAAATTTAATGATGATAATTCAATAACATCCTATTTTCACAAGCAACTTTTTATAGTGTACACTAATCATGCTGTTAATGTGATATAGCAATATGGTGCTATTGATTGAACCATAAACTCAACATTTATGCCATACAGCCACTGAGCTGTGCTCCTGATAATGACTCAGTCCTTTGATATATCAACATACATGACTTCTTCCTTAATGCTTTAGCATTTAAACAGACCAGATCCAGCCTCTCATGCCTATCCTACAATGTCATTCTAAAATAAAACAATTAAATTATCAAAATATTGACACTCCAAGATAAAGCATGATTAATTAAAAACAATATGGATAAATAAGCATTACATTTGACAAATTAATCTAATCTGCATGCTAGCAGGTTAAGGGATTAACAATGGTATAGCAAGTCAAAACACATTTGCTTCAATATTAAAATAACTAAGATCCATGAATACCATTTGTTCATATTTATTACTTGCAAGGCCAGTAAAGTTATTGGAATGAAGAAATGGATGTAAGACAGTAAATACATATATTAAAATATAATGAAAACAAGTCTTTCTTTAATTAACTTACATAAAACCTTGGGAAATTAAAGAACAAAATCCTGTTTAAGTGCTAAACTTGGTGTCCAGTTATTATCTATTAGTATATGGGTTTCTCAATAACTAAAATACTGTGGGAGCCTGAATGAAAACCCTCCCATATATATTGTCATAAAAAAACATAAGTAAAGCTCATTTATCCTAGCCTATTTACCAAACAAAAGAGCCACAAATACAATCATTCAAATACAAATACAAACATAATTCAAATCAGCCATTCCCAACCCTTTTTGCACCATGGACCACTTTCATGCAGCACAAATTTTTCATAGATATGAGCACAAGAAAAACACAAAGTGCATATATAATTTAATTATTACAAATATCAGACTGGAGCCTGGAGCGGCGCCTGGCTTCCCAGACCCCGGTCAAACCGTCCAACCCGTGCTAGCGCGGAAAACGGACGTTAAACGATGATGATGATGATGATGATAATGCAAATGCACTTATTACATTGTATATATGCACTTATTGCTACTATTATTACATTGTAAATATATATATATATATATATAAAGTACCATATTCATCTGAATCTAAATTTTTGCTGAACTTATATAGATATATAACTAGCAATATCGCCCGGCGTTGCTCGGGTTTGTAAGGGAAATAACTATATAAGCATTTTTAGAGATGTAAAGTATAATAGCCATCTCAATATGGCTAACCACAAAGGGAGGGGGTGTTACTGTAGCTTTTTACGTTCTGAGATTTAATAATAAATTTTTAGAGAATGGCAAAAATGCATTAAAAATGGGAAAAATTGATGGTAAATTTTTTTTTAAATTGTAGACGCGCGCTAATACCCAGAAGGGCTCGATATGAATCACGACTATAAGATACCCGGTTTTGGTTAAACTGCACCGCAAAATGTGGGAGTAGTTAGGAATCTAAATCGTAGGAGACAGACAGCACACAACCTTACTTTTATATATAAAGACTAGCAGTATCGCCCGGCGTTGCTCGGGTTTGTAAGGGAAATAACTATATAAGCATTTTTAGAGAGTTACTTCCCTTATAAATTCGGGCTTTCTTAGCCATTTTTGTTTTGGTGTCTTCAAGCCGTGAAGTCGTTATTCTAAAAGAACGCTGGTTTCCTTCACAACGCATTACGACGTTGATTTCTTTACACTCCCTTCCCCACAGCTTCACGAGGGAGGGAAGGGGGAGAAGCAAACAGGTGCAGCTGTGAGCGTGGACGCCAACTCCGCCGCCATCGACACACGATGCACTTTATGCATTAAAATGGAATAAAAAATGATGTTAAATTATTTTTAAAATCGTAGACTCATCGTTGACGCGCGCTAATAGTCAGATGGGCTTGACATGAATCACGACTATAAGATACCCGAATTTGGTTAAATTGCACCGCAAAATGTGGGAGGAGTTAGGAATCTAAATCGAAGGGGACAGACACTCACACAACTAGAGTTTTATATATATAGATATAAGGTAGAGAGCTGGCAGAATCATTAGCATGACAGGCAAAATGCTTAGCAGAATTTTGTCTATCCTTACATTCTGAGTTCAAATTCTACCAAGGTCGACTTTGCCTTTCATCGTGTTAAGGCCAATAAAATAAGTACCAGTTGAACACTGGGATCCATGTAATCAACTTACCTGCTCCCCCAAAACTGCTGACCTTGTGCCAAAATTTTATATATATATATATTAGGTAGTGGGGGCTCCGAAAGGGATCTCAGGGAGTAGCATCCCTGCCTTCCTGAGCTAGTTTTCCACTACATTTCTTAAAACTCATGGTAGAGGCTTTGGTCTCAGGAACACTCATGTCTAGAAACTGAGGTTGGAGGTAGTAAGCAAGGGCATGATCCCCATTGAAAACCCAGCTCAAAAAAAGCCTCATGATAGCTAAGGAGAGTGGGCATCAACCAGCCCAAAGATTGGGCTGGGCTGCACCTGCCTACCTCGGTTGCTATGGCATTGAGGTAGATCTGGCCTCCATCTGGTGAGAGATAAATATTTTTTATTTAAAAGACACATCACATGTCTTTAAGTGCTACTAATAGTTTCATATGTTGAGAAATATCTCTAGCATATTTATCAGGCACAAATCACATGGTTTGTGCTAGCTGAATATGTTTGAGAACAGGATTTTGTTCTTTAATTTCCCAAGGCTTTATGTATGTTAATTAAAGAAAGACTTCATTATATTTTAATATATGTTTTTACTGTTTTACATCCATATCTATTAGTAGCACTTAAAGACATGTATTGTGTCCTTTAAATAAATAATATATATATATATATTATATATATATATATATATATATATATATAATACAACTCAGAATTTAAAAGTTTATTCTTTGTGAGGCTGTTTTGGTCTGCAGCTCAACAGTTTGGGGACCCTTGACTAAACACACACCCTGCAGAAACACAGAAGACAGGATTATATACTCTGGAAAAATTAAGATAATAAATATGGTATGGCATTCCAGGATTAGCATTTATTGTAGGTTTGTTCATTCAAGATTATCAGGAGCTAAACAACAATCTTATGTTAACCAAGTGAAAACAGGGAAGTTGATAGCAAAAAAAAAAAAAAGCTTTCAATCAATTTCTTCCTTTAGCAATACAAATAAGGTTGTTGTTGTTGTTGCTAATAATAATAATAATAATGGTGGTGGTGGTGGTGATGATGATGATGATGATGATGATGATGATGATGTAATCTATGGAATGAGCTGAGTAGAAATTAAACCTGTTTAAGTGAATTTTTGTCAAAATAATAGGGTAAGATTAAACAAGTAGGTAAATAGCAGTTCAAGTATTTTAATTCTTCTCAGTTACTATACAAAAACAAGAAGCCTTGATTGCTTTCCAATAATTTGTGTTGGAAAAAGCTGCTGACTATAAAACAAATGCTCCAACAATTCATAGAAATATCATCACTTTAAAGCTAAAAGAAATTACTACAATTACTACATTAGCTTAAGTTATTTCTCATGAATAAAAACAGCTAACAGACTTGAAGTGGGCCTCCTCTTCCTCCTGCAACAACAAAATCACACAAACATGAGCTACTATTCCTCCAACGAAAGCCAACATATTTGAGCTTCTCTTCCTCCAATGAAGAAACTTGAGCTACTCCTCATCCAATGACAAGCGTATATGAACTTGAGCTGGTTTTAAACAAAAGCCAATATATTTGAGCTTCTCTTCCTCCGATGAGGGTATATAAACTTGAGCTACTTCTCACCCAATGACAAGAGCATATGAACTTGAGCTGCTCTTAAACAAAAGCCAACATATTTGAGCTTCTTCTCCTCCTCCTCCTCTGCCACCAACAAAAACATATAAACACGAGTTACTCCTCCTCCAGTGACAAGAACATATGAACTTGAGCTGCTCTTTCTCAAAGAAAAGCCAACATATTTGAGCTTCTTCTCTTCTTCCAACAAGGGCATACAAACTTGAGCTCTTCCTCATCAAATGATCAACAAATGAACTTGAGTTACTCCTCTTTCTCCACCAACAGCCAAAAGACTTGAACTTAACCTCTTCAAACAACAACAGACCTAAGCTAGCAATCCTCCAACAAGAACAAAAGTAAAGGTAAACAACACTGATAACAATGAAAAGCAACAAAATAATAGTATTTATTTAAGAATGATTTTGTGTATTTTACTTTGAAAAAAATTCTAATTCCTATTTATTCATTATCTTCCTCTCATATAATTAATGAGATAAGTCGACTCTTAACTCGATTAAGTGTCGCTTTACCTTTGATAAGTAAATTTTTTTCAACATGTAAAGATTAATGAATATAGTTAATAATACAGCTGCTGCACAAGCAGATGGTCATGATGATGATGATGAGTAATCCCAATTATTTCAGCATGTTCTGACCCATGGCACAAAGGTTACTTAATTATTTAGGGAAGGAAGGAGCTATGATCCAGTATGCCAGTTATGTGAGGATTTTTTTGTTGTTTTGTTTTGTTTTGGGGCACTAATGGACAGTCTAGTGTCTGGCTTGCTTGTTTGGTTTTTTGAGTGATGTCTTTTTTTTTTTTAGGAAGGTGCTTTTCTTCTTTTAATCCCTTTGTCATTCTCAGGAGAAGGAGTAATATTCATAGCCCAAATGTATTTTGAAAAACAATATTCCTAGTGTAAGGGATAAAGCTAACTGGATTTGATAGATTAGATTAATATAGTTTATTATTGATGGAAATGAGGCAGTAACTTGAGACAATGCAGTCCTGGGTAAGATAGCAAAGGATTTAGAAGATGGTGGAGGGAAATGAAACGGGAGAAAGGAAGAGGGGGATTCAAAGGAGCAACAAGTAGGTTTAGATGGAGAAGAATCATATAAAGTTGATAGAAAGTTTTTGTTGTTGTTTAGCCCCAAGTTAATCCTGACTGCTGTGAGCATCTGTAACATTTCCTGTGACCATTCTACATTTTTAGAGGGTATATAGGTGCAGGAGTGGCTGTGTGGTAAGTAGCTTGCTTACCAACCAACTGGTTCCGGGTTCAGTCCCATTTCCCAAGGTGCCACTGCGTGGCACCTTGGGCAAGTGTCTTCTACTATAGCCTCAGGCCGACCAAAACCTTGTGAGTAGATTTGGTAGACAGAAACTGAAAGAAGCCCGTCATATATATGTATATATATGTGTGTGTGTATGTATGTTTCTGTGTCTGTTTGTCACCTCAACATCGCTTGACAATCGATGCTGGTGTGTTTACGTCCCCTTAACTTAGCAGTTCAACAAAGGAGACCGATAGAATAAGTACTAGGCTTACAAAGAATAAATCCTGGGGTTGATTTGCTCGACTAAAGGTGGTGCTCCAGCATGACCACAGTCAAATGACTGAAACAAGTAAAAGTGTATATTGAACTATATTGGCCAAATGTGTTCTTATCTCTTTTTTAAGATAGTATAGTCTGTGTGAAAGTGATTTGAGAAAGGTACTGGTGGTTGTGATGGTAGCAGCAGCAGCAACAGTAAAAATGACAGATTGACACAAACTGTCATTTACTCAGAAGATGTTGTTGCAGTTGTTTAGCCATCTTTGGTTAACCCATCAATACATCACCATCATTTTACTTTAATCCTTTCGTTACCGTATTTATTTTGAGATGCTCTGTGTTTCATTTAATTAATTTTAAATATAACAAAGACTTTAATAAAAGAACTTGGTTATCATTAAGCTAGTGTTGGGAACATAAATTGTGACTAAGGTTTGGTGGAAGATTTTAATTCAATACTTATGAAAGTAAGACATTTGTACTACAGGGCTAGAGGCGGTTTTGGCCGGGTTGGTATCAAAAGGGTTAACCAGGTGATGGATTAAGGCTATCATCCAAGTAGGCCATAACAAGATTTGAACTCAAAATCCAAAGAGCAATAACAAATACCACAAGAAATCCACTCTGATATTCCTGCAGTTCTGCCAATCTGCCACCTCAGATTGACACTTTTTTTTTACCTCCATCATTACTTCTACCTCCACCACAAACACACACACCTGAAAATATGAAAGGCAAAGTTGACCCCAGTGGGATTCGGACTCAGAGAGCAGAAAGCTGAAAAGAAAATACTGCAAGTTCTTCACTCTAACAACTCTTGTCAATTTGTTGCTTGTTAGATATTAGGGTATGATCTGAGGAAGATCATACAACTACAAGCAGGTTGAGTAACTTGCACGGAGCCTCTCTCATTGGCCCAACTTGATTAATAAAGTTGTTGAAGTTTGATTAATTAGATGCTTCTTTTCTTCTTGAGTCATCTTTGATCAAAAAGACCTATGAAAACCTTTCCAGCAGTGATTGATCATTCCATCTTATTTTTGGACACTGTAAATCAAGAGCTACACTATACAATGTGCTTTTCCTCATTTAAGATGGCCTAGCAACCATGCAGAGATGCTTTTGTTGTCTTGTGTTTGATTATTCATATACATAATGGTTGCAAGTCATAGAAGTGTAAAGAAGTTCAATAATGTAAGGTAATACATGCAACTTTAACCCTTCAGCATTCAGATTACTCTGAAATATAATGCTTATTTATTCACATTGTTTTGAATCAATCAAGCATTATCTTATAGCTTTAAGATTTTCATATGGTAACAATCTTTTATAATGACATTGTATGGTTGGCGTGGGAGGCCAGTTTGAACACAAAACAGGTGAAATATTTAGGCCAGATATGGCCAGTTTAAATGCTAAAATGTTAAACAGAAAAGTGAATGATTGTTGAAGGATCTCTGACATTTACCCTCGAGTCTATGTTTTACTTAAAAGTCAGACTATAATTGCCTTTATTAAAGTGTTAAATTAATAACCCAGAGAAGCTATTGAGTTAATTATGCAATAAACTGCATCCATAGGCTCCTGTGTGATGAACATATTTAATGTACTAAGTCTGCAATGTTAGGCTTCACTGCTGACTAGACGAGGCTGAACTATATAAGTTGAGACTGCACTTATAGAGAGATAAGACAATGATTGCTGCCTTAGATTATTTAAGAAGGTTATAAAAATACTTCATGAAAGGTAATTAAAAAAAAACTGTCAGACTTAAGCCAGCCATAAACCCACCCCTGGCTTCCCCAATAAATTTGTTTTTATAAGCTCATTAATTTGTGTTAATAAAATATGATGTCATAGCTTTTAATATTGGATAACATACTTTTATAACAAGGTTGTTATTGTTTAGCCCCCTATTCAGCCTTAATTGAGCAAATCCATGACTAAGGGCATTCTACCGATGATTATCCTGTCATTTTACATGTTAGGGACACCACCATCTAATACAGTTCTCAACCAGAATTTTTATGGCCCCTGAGGGACAATATAAAAATGGGGGGGGGGTCCACATTGGGGATCCACAAGAGTATTTTAAGGGCCCTTGAAAAAATTTTGCTCTGGATGTATGTATTGCAAGAAAAAGCTAGGTTTCTTTCTCTAACATTTTACATAGTTCAACCTAAACAAGTTAATGTATGGAAAACGAGATAAGAATTTTGAAAGAAGTTTCTATAAAACTAGTTCTTAAACATTGAATATTGGGGGGGGGGGTCCATCAGAATAAAATTGTAATCAAAGGGGTCCATAGATAAAAAAGAATGGTTGAGAACCCCTGATCCCAAATTTTAAGCCCCAAAAATTAGGGGGTTCCTCATACACGTTAAAATACGGTATACAGCATCCACTTTCCCATGCTTGTATGGGTCAGAGTTAATTTGATGCAAATTTTCTATGGTTGAATACCCTTCCTATCACCAACCCTCACCCGTTTCCAGGCAAGATAATATTTCCCCATGGCCAGGCATGTTCTCGCAGAATATTGGAAATGAGTGATATTGTTTGTATGACAGTGACACACATTTACAACACACAATGTCAAAACAAGATACACACATACACGTTCCTTTCAGTTTCTATTAACCAAATCCATTCTAAAGGCTTTAGTTGGCTCAGGGTTATACTAGAATAGTAGAAGTCTCTTTGCCCAAGGGACCATGCACAATATGGTTGGGATGCAAACTTCTTACCACACAGCCATATTTGCACCAACATACATGGACGGACACACACACACACAACTGTCATCATCATCATCATCATTTAATGTCCATGTTCCACGTTGGCATTGCATGGTGCAAAGACTGCATTATGCTCCAGTGTCTGCTTTGGCATGGTTTCTACTGCTGGATGCCAAACACTTTACAGCATAAACTGGGTGCTTTTCCTCATACCACCAACATTAGTGAGGTCACCATGCAGCTCACAAGTCTAGAAAACCTGTCAGAAGGGGTTTTATTCTAACTGATGAGGATTAAGCATGAGAGAAGAGGATGGGGAAGAGCAGGTTCATGTTATACAGAAGCTACGTGGCTACTCATATTTAGGAATACACACACACCGCACGTGGTTGTGTGGTAAGAAGCTTGTTTCCCAACTACATGGGTCCAGATTCAGTTCCTCTACGTGGTATCTTGGACAAATGTTTTCTACTATGGCCTCAGGCAGACCAAAGCCTTGTGAGTGACTTTGGTAGACAGAAACTGAAAGAAGCCCATGAGAGAGAGAGATCTGTCTCTGTGTGTCTTTGTCCTTGGGTGTATCCCCCACCACTGCTTGACAACCAGTGTTGATGTGTTCATGTCCCTGTAATATAGCAGTTCAGCAAAAGAAACTGATAGAATAAGTACAGAAAAATTCAGAATACCTGAAACATGTATAACGTAGATAACTCTGCAGCTATTTATTTGAAAGCCTTTAACTGTAGAGATTACACTGTGGTGGGGAAGGGAAATCCTTTTCTGCTTACTTAGAAAATAAGATATTTTCACATCATTTCAAACTCCACAGCAAAAATACCCTTCAACAATAACTACAGAGTGATCTACATCGTACTTCCAGAAACATTTTAATGAGCCTTTATCCATGGTAGATGGTTCTAGCAACCCTAAAATTTAATTTTCTACTCAAATTGCAAGAGTGGTTTTTTACTCTCACATACCCTTACAAATATTAAATTTCCAGCCAGTAAACCAAACCTGGTTTTCTTTAGAAATATCCACAGAGTACTTGATGGTTGGAGCTTTTCAGTTGCCTCAATATATGAAAGAATATACTACAGCAGCATTGAAAACTGATATTAATCTTATCCAAAGACAAACTAATATCTTCTTTTATCTTTTGTATCTTCATATTAACTCTTCTTCCACTTCTCAGTTGGCTTCTTAAAAACTTGCTAGCACTGTACCATACCATTCCTCACTGAAACCATCTCTTCTCTTATAATCACTTACTGCATGTTCAAAAGTTTGACTCAGCCTGATAATAGATCAGGCACATTGCAGTGTTGAAAAACATTTTAGTTATTCTATTGTTTGCTACTAGCATTATGAACCTAACAACAGAAACTCTACCTGAATCTTGGACTGCTAGAAATAAGAGCTAAATTTCTTTCAAATCACATACTACTTGTCTTAAAAGAAAACCACATTGGACAATGTAATTCTAGGTATACAAAAAGAAAGAATAGTAATAGTCAAAATGCTCAATCAGAGCTGACCTGAGGCTAAAAACTACTACTACTACTACCACCACCACCAGCAGCAAACATGGTTTTAAAGCACCACCACCACCCTGCCAGCTCTGAGGTTAGTGAGTTCATTTATCACCTTTGGGGGCAGTGGAAGACTATTTGCTAAGGTTATGAGGAGGGAGGAGAAAGAAAAACAATGATGTGGCTGATCAGGCAAAAGGGAGATAGGAACCCCTTTTTTTTTTTTTTCACAGACTCCCAGAAGGGTTGCAGGAGTGAAAGGAGGTAGGTTAATAAGTATAATGTACTGTTAACAATAAATAGCAGGCTCCACAGCCTGCCTAGGTTGTAACACATGATGCCTATTAAAACAGATAACATGTGAACTGGAAGGGAAATAAGGGAATGAGAAGGAGGGGATGGTTAAAAAAGACTGTCAGACAAAGGTAGGAGGTAAGTGTGAATTTGGAGAGAATTCAGAGGTCAGAGGGATGGATAAGTAGGCACAAGCCTGTCTGTCATTGTAAAACATACAAGTGCCAGTCAATATAACTTTTACATTGTGCAAACACACACACATGCATGCATGAAGGCACATGCCTACATACACACGCATGCACACACACGTGCACACCTACACACTTAGTATATAGGTTTTTAACCAAATAAGTAAGGTAGGTGTCTATCGCTGGATAATGAGGATTCAGTTTGTTCAATCATCAAAATAACCTACTCCCAAATTAAAAGTTTAATCTTTTAGCATTCAAACCAGCCATATTCAGGAGTGACTGTGTGGTAAGTAGCTTGCTGACCAACAACATGGTTCCGGGTTCAGTCCCACTGTGTAGCACCTTGGGCAAGTGTCTTCTACAATAGCCTCGAGCCGACCAAAGCTTTGTGAGTGGATTTGGTAAACAGAAACTGAAAGAAGCCTGCCGTGTGTATATATATATATATATAGATATATATGTATGTATGTATGAATGTATGTATGTATGTATGTGTATATGTTTATGTGCCTGTGTTTGTCTCCCCAACAACGCTTGACAACTAATGCTGGTGTGTTTACGCCCCCATAACTTATCGGTTCAGCATAAGAGACTGACAGAATAAGTACTAGTCTTACAAAAAATAAGTCCTGGGATCGAGTTGCTTGACTAAAAGGTGGTGATCCAGCATGGCCGCAGTCAAAAGACCGAAACAAGTAAAAGAGTAACCTGTTTTATATTGAAACTGATCAGATCTGGCATTTCACCTCACCCCTACAATGCCATTCTAAAACTGAGCACTCGCATCATTGAAATCTCTGAATTACAAGATAATGCATGATTAATTAAAAACAATATAAATAAACAAACATTACATTTGACAGAATAATCTGAATACTAAAGGGTTAAAGATACACTATAGACAGGTGTACCCTAAATATAATTCTCATGTAGAATCAGTGTGATAGTGTGCAACAATGTTGTCCTTTTGAAGTACATGTACAATCCACCTGACAGGCTTCAGTACAATTTCTGTCTACCCAGTTCCACTCATTAGGCATGGGCTGACCTAAGGCTAAAGAAAATAATGACATTTGCCCAAGATGTTCTGCAGTGGGATTGAACTTGGGCCTCGATACAGGTAAATTAAATGTCCATAGAAACTTTTGCATGCTTAAGATAAGAGTTCCCATAATTGAATCTTGAAAAATTAGAGAAATTCCAGACAACAGGTTTCAAAGTAAACCTAAGGAAAGATAAGTTTTTATTGAGAGAAACGAAGACAGAGTGTAACAGCTATTTAACATCTGTTAAGTCATGTGCAATATGCAGAAAAGGAGTGAGCATAAATTCCATGTGGTGTATGCAATGTAAACTATGGGTGCACAAGACATGCACTTAGGTCACAACCTAACTGAGAAAAAGGATTACATATGAAGCAGAAGCACATGATTTAGTTAGCATTTAAGAGTACTCATGATACTAATTCTTTCAAATGCTCAGAGGTCCCTAGATGTAATTGATCATTCTTGTTTTCTATACAGCCTAATTAGCCGTGAGGGAGGTTGTATAGAAAGCAGTGTGTGTGTGTGTGTGTGTGTTGCTTTGACTGTCAACACAATCCATAAGGATGTTATGGAAAAAGTTCGGGAAGCAATGGGTTCTGCAGGTAACAAAGGAGTCTTTGTTGAACAGACAGATTGTATGATGCATGCATACAAAGTGCGGATGTTGTATAGTGGTGAAATGTGGGTACTGAACAGGAAGAGGGAAAGAAACAAAGAGTGCATGCTTTGTTGGATGCATAGTGTTAATTATGCATGTATGAAATGCACACACAAACCATGAAAAGGGCCAAGTAGAAGAGAAATCAGATGTAATGTACCAGACAGTAGATTGAGCTTATACAAACATGATGTATATGAAAGCTGACAAGTGGGTAAAGAAGTGCTAAGCAATTCAAGGGAAAGAAACTTGCGGGAGACGATCAAAGACAAAGGAAGAAATAAAGAAAGCTAATCTCAGGAAGCTGAGCAAAGATGACAAAGGACTGTAACTAGTGGAAAGATGCGATACTGAAGAAGATTCATGAAATTCATGTAAGCATGAGGAAAGAGATATAATAATGATGAATTTATTTTAATACATATGCTTTGTTGTATTTTCATGTCTTAATTAGCTTTACTTTATTATATAGAGTTGTAAGACAGGTACAACGCCAGACAAAAATTTCCTCTAACCAGGCACTGAAACACTGCCATTCAATGTTTAAAAACTAGTTTTACAGAAACTTCTACAAAATTCTTTCAACACACTTCCTTCATAATGAAGGATTTCAAATTTTGGCACAAGGCCAATAATTTTTAGAGGAGGAATAAGTCAATTACAATATCAATTCTGTCAAATGTTTGGTACATGCATAAAGATGAAAGGCAAAGTCAATCTTGGCAGAATTTGAACTCAAAATGTAATGAATTGGAAGAATTACTGAAAAACTTTCTGTCCAACTCTCTAGTAGTTCTGCCAGCTCACAGCCTTTACTGCCCTTATAATGAATAACAATAATAATGTTGTATTTGTAACATAGATATAGGGTCAAAAATTTTAAGGAAGAAGTTGTTCCCAAATCATTCCTGGTTAAGTAGAACTAATAATGCAGAAGGGAATTAATTATAGGAGTATGTACAAGGTATGTTTGCTGCACATATTAAAATATTAGATAGAATTGTTTTTAATTTTTGCACAGGGCTATGAATTTGAAACAGGAGAGGTGCATTTTTAAAATTCTTTTACTTGTTTCAGTCATTTGATAGCAGCCATGGGCACCACCTTGAGGGGTTTTAGTTGAACAAATCAACCCCAAGACTATATTTTCTTTTCTTTTTTTCAAGCCTAGTACTAATTTTATCAGTTCTTTTGCTGAACCACTAAGTTACGGGGACATAAACACACCAACACCAATTGTCAAGCAGTAATGGGGGACAAACACAGACACAAAGACACACACATAATACGATGAGCTCTTTTCAGTTTCTGTCTACCCAAATCACTCACAAAGCTTTGGTCAGCTTGAGGCTATAGTTGAAGACACTTGCCCAAGGTGTCATGCAGTAAGACTGAACCCAGAACCATGTGGTTGGGAAGCAAGCTTCTTACCACACAGCCAAACCTGCATGTATAAAGTTATTTTCATTGATCCCATTATATGACAGGTATTATACTGACTTTGGAAAGAGCAGTAAACCTTGACTCACATAGGATTTATTTATTTTGTGAACAATAGCATCATTGATTATAGGTTTTGGATGTACGGACCAATCACTAGTTCACTGATGGTGAGAGTGACAAGAGATTATCTGTGCAACTCAGACAAAATAATTACCAGAAAGTATTTTTATTCAATGCAATGGTTTATGAGAGGTAATTTTATTGCCAATACATATGTATGCTCCTCTGTGTATGCGCATGCCTGTGCGTGTGAGTGCACACACACACACGTGCATGCTATGTGCATGCATAATGTTGTTTGTGGCGTGTGTGTTATGAAGATAGCATAAACTGACAATATGTCAGAATGCAGTTCCATCCAATCTTACGCCAGCATAGATAGACAGGATGTTAAAACAGCGTCGGAGATGGTGATGTGTATGAATGGAGGTGTTGTGTGAGCAAGTGTGCATGACCTCCACTCCCAGACACAAACCATTTAGCTAAGTAAAAAGGATGGACAGGAAGACTGATAAACAGCTGACTACATACAATACATATATGTTTGTGCGCATGTGTGTGTGCACGAGGTTGCAAGCACACACATACATACGCTTGCATAACAGACAAGCAAAAACCAAACAAATACAAATCAGTAGAAAACTCATATGCATACATAATATCAAATATTAGTTCACTAGTAACCTCTAACTGTTTTTGTCTCTTTGTTTGCATCACCACAACCTGTTAAAATAAATAGCAGCTAAATTTCCTCCAAATCCCAAGTTTATCTTAAACCTTTTGTTAAGACACTTCTGATGAAATAAAGTTCCTTTGCTTCAATTAATTCTGAAAATATTGACGGATTCAGTAAAATAACTGTCATTGTTAACTAGTGTTTGGTTTGTAACAAAATGTATCAGAACTAAAAGCAATTTCAGGAGGATTGGCTGTAAAAAGTTTTCAAAATTTGAAGGACACATTAATTAGATAAGATAATATCAGATTCACTTAAAAGACCAGAATGTTGACAACCCGGATCATAGAACTTTGATCAAAGATGTTCAAAACTGTCATTAAAAAAACAAAAAACAGACAAGAAATACAAAGAACCAATGAAGTGATATCTCTCACTAAATAAGTAAATTATATGTGTGTGCTTGAGTGTGTGTGTGTGTGTGTGAGGATAACTATGCATATATAGATAATGATGATCATCATCATAGTTTAATGTCTATTTTCCATGCTAGCATGGGTTGGATGATTTGACAGCAACTGGCTAGTTGAGGACCTGTCCAGACTCCAATTGCCAGTTGCAGCATGGTTTCTATGACTGGATGCCTTTTCCTAACACCAGCCACATCACAGAGTGTGTTGGGTGCTTTTAACATTCGACCACCATGGGTACATTTAAAGTGGCACCAGCACCTGCAAAGGATAAGACAATATGTATGAAATGCAGCGATTTTACTTGGCTTGACATCTGAGACACCATTCATCATCTGAGGCATTTTATATTCAAAGAATTGTCCGTATGCCAATTTTTTCATGATGAGGGACATTCATAAATTGAGGCTGCACTGTAGTGCAAAAACATACCACAGACTTCAATAGCCAAAAAATCATTATCATCTAATGTGAGTTCTCAATGCTGGCATGGGTTGGACAGTTTGACAGGAGCTGGTCAGCTTGGGGGGGTTGTCCAAATCACCATTTGCCTGTTTTGGCATGATTTCTACTGCTGGATGCCCTTCCTGATGCCAACTACTTTACAGAGTGTATCAGGTGCGTCTTATATGGCACCAGCACAGGTGCTTTTACATTTCACTAGTATGGGCACTTTTTTACATGGCACCTGCACAGGCACTTTTATGTGGCACCAGCACCCACGAACCCATGAGACTAGGATCTCTCAGCTGAAAGAGGGTTGTAGACAACATGCCTATATGCATGAACAACCACGATTTTAAAAATCATAGTTTTAGAAATCAAATTTAATAATTTATTCTTTCTATGCAGCCAAGTACCAAATGATCCATGGCCCAGTACTGGGCTGGGGTCTGGTGATTGACAGGGACCCCACCATACACCACTATATGATGCATGTTTATTTTATTTGCATGTACATAAGAATGTCTATATTTGTAAATTTGTCACCAAATGGAATTTTGAGTAGCTTGAGTAAATATAGATGTGGTTTTCAATAGTGTACATGCATATATGTTTGAAATGTCTATGTGCATGTATTATATATCTGTTTTTAAACCAGCATTCTGTCATCTGCAATAAATAAACATAATAGGAAATAAAACTTCTTAAAACCTTTTTCCCTTGTTTACCAACACACTGAAACAAAGCGCAGTCTTATGTTGTAACTAAATAATTTCTGCAGCTGTTTACAGTTTGTCTTCACCATTAGGAAAAATTTTCCATTTATTTATATAAAGATTATTACTGAAATATATTAGCTGAATTATCAGAGGTAATGAATCCATATTTAAATATTACAACATGTCTCAAGTAGTAAGTGTGTGTGTGTGTATATAATATATACACATACATACACACACACACACACACACACACACACACACACAGAGTCTCTAGAGGAAAACTGTTTGTAACTAGGAAGAACAGTGTAGCAGAAATCCTTTACTGGTTGCTATGAAACTTGATAAAAAGGAAAGAAAAAAAAATTGGGGGAGGGGGTAAGGGGGTAAGAGCTTCAAGACAACCTACAAGAGATCCTCTCAAAATGGCAGACCTCCTTCAAGTCACATCCCAACTATCTTTAAAAAAAATGGGCTATATTTGATAGATTTACACAATATCTGGGGGAAAAAATCAGAGGAACAGATATGCTAATTCATATATTTTATTCTTATATATATAAATCATCATTGTTTAATGTCCGTTTTCCATGCTGGCATGGGTTATATATATATATATATTTATTCTTTTATTGGTTTCAGTCATTGAAGCATGACTATGACAAGGATTTTAGTTGATGATATCAATCTTAATACTTTTTCTACGTTGACACTTTTTGATCAATTTCAAATTATCAAATTGTTAATTTACATTTTTTTTTTTTTTACATGAAGGAAAGTAATCTAAAAACCATTTGAAATCTGAAAACATAAGCACTCACTCATGTGCGTACACATAAACAAACAAACAAAAGTACTCAATATCATACTTGAGATTAATAATCATTTCAAATTTTTGCCACAAGGGCAGCTTGGGATGAGTCGATTACAGTAACCCCAGTCTTCAACTGGTATTTATTTTATCGATCCCAGAAGGATGAAAGGCAAAGTCAACCTCACGGAATTTGAATTCAGATGGACAAAATACCACTAAGCATTTCATCAAGCGCACTAATAGTTGAGATTAATAATATACTTTATTTGGTCTTGTCAGTCTCTTGCTACTCAAGTTTCTCCTGTGAGTGCATAGGATCTTCAGGCAAGTTATGAGTCATAACTTGCCTGAAGATTTTGTGCACTCACAGGGGAAACTCAAAGTAGCTAGAGACTAAGAGACTGACTCAACCAAAATAATAGTTGTTTTGTTTTTTTTACCTGTTTCAGTCAATGATCTGCCACCATACTGGGATATCCACCTTGAAGGGTTTAGCCCAGTGGTTCTCAACTGGGTTCCATACGACCTGGGGGGATCCATATAAGTTTTTTAGGGGTTCACACAAGTAAAATAGTAAATTAGAGATCAATCGTAGTTTTTTTTTGGGGGGGGGGGGTCTATGAAAAAGTTTTGCTTTCCCTATACTCTCAAAGGATCTTTGTCCTGCAAGTTACTTGGTGACCCAGCCAGTGTTGGTGCCACGTAAAAAGCATCCAGTCCACACTGTAAAGTGGTCAGTGTTTGGAAGGGCATCCAGCTGTAAAAGCCATGCCAAAACTGACCTCACCTGTGCCCATGCTATGTAAAAAGCACTTTGTCCACTGTTTGGTGGGTGGGTGGGTGGTGTTAGGAAGGGCATCCAGCCGTAAAAACCATGCCAAAACAGACACAGAAGTCTGGTGGTCTCCTGCCTGGTCAGCTCCTGTCAAACCATTCAACCCATGCCAACATGGTAGACAGACATTAAACAATGATGATGATGATACATTTATTACTAGAAACGGCTAGGTTTCTTTTTCTAATATTATACATAGTTCAAACTACACAAGTGAATGCGTGAAAAAAAAAAAAAATAGAAATTTTAAAAGAAGTTTCTACAAAACTAGTTTTTAAACATTGAATGGTTAATGGGGAGGGGAAGTCCACCAGAACAGAATAATAATCAAAGGATCTCATAAGTAAAAAATGTTTGAGAACCACTTGTTTAGTCAACCAAAATGACTCGACCCCAGCACTTATTTATTTTTTAAGCTTAGTATATAGCAAAAGCAGATGTGATGATCGTAGTTGGACCACTTTTAACTCTTTAGTATTCATATTATTCTGTTGAAAGTAGTACTTATTTATTCACCTTGTTTTGAATTAATCATGCATTATCTTGTAGCTTTGAGATTTTGATGAGGTAACTATCAATTTTCAGAATGATATTATAGGGTTGGTGTGAGAGGCTAGATCTGGACAGTTTGAAGATAAAACAAGTTGAATATTTTGGCTGGATATGGCAGGTTTAAATGCTGAAGTGTTAAACAGGTTTGCTTGATCAGAACTAAATCGGATGGAGTGAGCAGAGCTAAACAACAATAATTACAACCAATTAAGCAGAATACTATTTATCAACTCAGGTATCCATGAAGTCCCTTCAAGAGAAAAGAGCAGGGACCCAACTCTAAAACAAGTAAGACTGATACAATTGAGTCGATGCTTATGGCCAGAGATGGTGTGTGGGTGAGATACAATATGGATAATGAGAAAAGGAAACTGATGTTGGGTGGTTTTCACTAAGCCAGTTCGGAAGAACAGAGGCAGTTGTAATACCAATAAAAGTAGAATGAGGAGTTATCATTGCTGACAAGTGCATGGCTTAATGGTTAGGGTATTTGGCTCACGACCATAAGGTCGTGAGTTCATTTCCTGGTGATGCATTGTGTCCTTGAGCAAGACACTATTTCATGTTGCTCCAGTTCACTCAACTGGCAAAAATGAGTAGCACCTATATTTCAAAGGGCCAGCCTTGTCACACTCTGTCATGCTGAATCGCCCTGGGATTAAGTTAAGGGTACACGTGTCTGTGGAGTGCTCAGCCACTTGCATGGTAATTTCATGAACAGGCTGTTCTGCTGATTGGATCAACTGGAACCCTCATAACTGACAGAGTACCAGTTACAAGCCAATAACCATACCATACTTAACTCTGAGAAATGCTATCTGCAGTATAACCTACTTATAAAGAACATACTTTCTCATAGCATTCCAAACCACTTAAAATATTTAATTATTTTATTTTCTTAGTATCTGAACTCATTATAAAAGGCAAATCAAAATTCTAGCATGCACCTTGTCTAATTAAATTATAAGTTAAGTCTGAATTAATTGCTTAAATTAACTATAAATATATACATATACACACACATACATATATATAAACTTTTGGTCATGAATGACCATTGGAATGCACTTAGGAAGTTACCCCTGAGGCACAAGTCTGGGCAAGGTTGTTTATGGAAGACCAGCAGTCCACCTATGCATACCAGCCTCCCCTCTTCACACCACCGATGTTATCCAAGGGAATGGCAAAAGCCAATACAGCTTGGCACCAGTGATGTCTGAGTGAACTGAAGCAACATGAAATAAAGTGTCTTGCTCAAGAATACAACACACAACCCAGTCCAGGAACCGAACTCACTATCTCATGATTATGTACCTGACACTCTAACCACTGAGCCATGCACCTTCACTACATATATACACACCCATATTTATACATATCTGATACTGGAATATACACATTTATGTATTTTTATATTAAAATGCTTATAAAAATACACACATACACCCACACATGAATGGGTGAATGAGCCACCAAGTAACAGACAGAATGATGGGCAGACATCAATATTATATAATTGTTATTTGTTTTGCATATGCATGCTGCAAACAGAATCAAGCAACAATGTGTATATTTGTCATACTATAGCATAACTGGCTGAATATTCCACAAATGTCAATCCTTGAAGTGATCCTTGAATTTACAAAACAAAAGGTGACATTATATGACGAGATTGATTGAACCTTTGAATTACAAGTATAGCCTAACTGAATGGGCTTCTACATAGAATCCCTTTATCTAATTTTTCTGTCATGGATTCAGTCAACTTGAGTCAGCGCTAGAAACATTTGGCTCAGGGTGACACGAAATGGAAACAAATTTGCAGCTTTATTGAAGCAAAGTCAACTATTCAGCAACTAATAGCAGAACCATTGATGTATGCATAAATTGTTTGTGTGTGTGTGTGTATAATATATATATATATATATATATATATATATATATAGAGAGAGAGAGAGAGAGAGAGAGAGACAGAGAGACAGAGAGAGAGAGAGAGAGAGAATATAGACAACAGGAAAACTATAATTGTAACTAAATATGACTAGTGTTAGAAACACCTATATTGCTAGAAATAAGAGCTAAAATGCTCTAATGCTGTAGTTAAAGCATATAATTGTATACATTATGTACTGACAAGGACTGCAATTGCCCAAAAACACAGCTGTGTGGTAAGAAGTTTGCTTCCCATCCATGTACCAAACCCTGAGTGGATTTGGTAGAGGGAAACTGACAGAAGGCTGTAGTGTGTGTGTGTGTGTGTGTGCATGCGCATTTGTCTCCACTGTCACTTGACAACTGATTTTGGTTTGTTTACATTCACATAACTTAGCGTTTTGGCAAGTAGACTAGTAGAATAAGTATCAGGCTTTAAAAAAAAATGTAAATACTGGAATCAATTCGTTCAACTAAAATCTTTCAAGACGGTGCCCCAGCATGGCCACAGTTAAATGACTGAAACAAGTAAAAGAAAAAAAGATACAACACTTAAGCATTTACTCTACAGGTTTTATGTTCTCTACTTGCTTTATGTGCTCTACAGGTTTTATATTCAAACTACCCAGATCCACCCCCTTGCACCTAACCTACAATATCATTCTAAAAATAAGCACTCACATTATCAAAAATTTGAAAGATACAAGATAATGCATGATTAATTCAAAACAATGTAGACAAATAAAGCATTACATTTGACAAAGTAACCTGAATGTTAAAGGGGTAATGAGCAGGCATGGCTGTGTGTTAAGAAGTTTACTTCTCAATTACATCGTTCTGGGTTCAATCCCACTGTATGGCACTTGAGCAAATATCTTCTATCTGGGACAAAAAAAAAGACTTCTGAGTGGATTTGGTAGCCAGAAACTAAAGAAGTCCAGCATACACACACACACACACACACATACACACACACAGGGTTTACTCGCAAACAAGAACATTGTTAACAGTGACTGGCTTAGCTGATGATGGCTCAGCTGGCCAAAACTTCAAAGTTACTGTCAACAATAGTCTTGTTTAAGAATAAGCTTGTACTCCAGATTAATGTATTCCCCAATTTAATGTAAAATTGTTTTTTTTTTAATTATAACTAATCATAAAAAATGTTAACATATATGTGTTAACATATAGGCGCAGGAGTGGATGTGTGGTAAGTAGCTTGCTAACCAACCACATGGTTCCGGGTTCAGTCCCACTGCGTGGCATCTTGGGCAAGTGTCTTCTGCTATAGCCCTGGGCTGACCAATGCCTTGTGAGTGGATTTGGTAGACGGAAATTGAAAGAAGCCTGTCGTATATATGTATATATGTATGTGTGTATATGTGTTTGTGTTTGTCCCCCTGGTGTGTTTACGTCCCCGTCACTTAGTGGTTCAGCAAAAGAGACCGATAGAATAAGTACTGGGCTTACAAAGAATAAGTCCTGGGGTCGATTTGCTCGACTAAAAGGCGGTGCTCCAGCATGGCTGCAGTCAAATGACTGAAACAAGTAAAAGAGAGAAAGAGAAAGAGAGTGTGTATGCCTGTGTGTGTGTGTGTGTGTGCATTGGAAACCAATGTGGGTTGGTGACAGAAAGGGCATCCAACCATAGAAAATCTTCCTCAGTAAATTCTATGCAACCCCTGCAAGCCAGGAAAAAATGGATGTTGTTGTTGTTGATGATGATGATGATGGTCATGCTGGTCCTGGTGTTGTGTGCTGTGTGTTTTACATCTGTTTTTCCATGCAAGCATAAATAATTTGAATTCAAAACCTAATTAGTGTAAGATACTTATTAGAATACATTATTAATTAGTAAAATTTGTTTCAAGTTAATAAGTAACCAAACAAGTTTTGGTATGGTCACAATGACTTTGTTGTAAAGGTTTGAGGCAAAAATCTTATATAAAAACAATAAAAAAACCAAAACAGAAGGTAACAATAAGGCCTACACCGGAAAAACCAAGTGCAAATTTGGACAACTCACACAAACTCATATAATACACAATGCTTTAGATATTGCTAGTGTAGGAAAGGAAAGTCAATGTCAAGGCCATTCAATTGTTTGCTTCCGCCACCACTTCTACTAATAAAGAGCAAAAGTATCCAAAAAAAAAAAATCTCAAAATAACAATTTGTATCATGGTCATCTATTAATAAGCACATCTTAATTAGACTATAGCTATAAAATATAGACCAATCTCTCTCTCATATATATGTGTGTGTGTGTGTGTGTATATATATATATTTATATATATAAAATACTTAAATACTTATATAAGTAATTAAAAACTTACAAACCAATAAAATAGCCTAGTGGTGATTACATAATAAAAACATACACATAAATACAATAACTACACTATAAAGATTGACCAGCTTTTTTCTTCCCTTTTTGTACAACCAAAGGCATAATATACATATTGTGGTCATTAAATAAAAACAAATCATTCATAGATATATATATATATATATAGAGAGAGAGAGAGAGAGAGAGAGAAGGGGGGAGTGACAAAATAATAGAATATAATAGTGGGAGAAGAGGAGGTAAAAAAATAAGAGAAAGAGAGAAAAACGAAAGAGTAAAACGATCATATAGAGTGCACATCAGAATTATTAAGATAAAACTTACTTGGAAGATGCATGGCATTCAATCATATAATAATATATTTAACAAATATATGCATATATACATATGTATATATACATACTCACATCTATACGTATATACATCTATGCATATGTGGGCAGAGGACGCCATGAAACATGTACAACAAAAAGAATACGAAGTACGAGCACATGGAATATGAACTATTTTTTCAAACAACGAAAGACATAAATGGAAAACAAGACAAATGACAAAGAACGACCCTTTATCAGTTGTTGGCTGTTTCTCTACTCTCCTCTCCCTCACTCCTCCTCCCTTGCTCATGTGGTTCCCACGTATCCATCGGCCATCTTTCTTTCTTCTAACTTGTCTTTCTTTCTTTCCGTTGTGGCTGGAACAAGGAGGACGTATTCTTGTCTGTCTCCTGTCCAAGCTTGATTTACGTGTTTACCACCACAACGCCATTTAGGCTTAGCAGCCCTTCCTGTTTGTTTCCACTGTCCTGTTTGTGTTAACAATTTTGGCCCTCCACAAAATCTCAAATTTTATTTAATTTGCTTTGCAGGAGCAACTGTTCTATCGAAAGCGTATATTGTTGTTAAATGCTCAAAATGGGAGAGAACAGAAATAGCCAATAACTCATGAAGGGTCATTCTTTATGTTGTTTGTCTTGTTTTCCATTTGTGCCTTTCATTGTTAAAAAAAATAGTTCATATTCCATGTACTCGTACTTCGTATTTTTGTTTTTTTTTTTGTTGTACATGTTTCATATTTTGTATTTTTTTTTTGTTGTACGCTTCATGGCATCCTGTGCCCACATATGCATATATATATATATATATATATATAATTTTAATCCAAAAGGGAAACAAAAAAACAACAACAACAGGAACAATTACAGTATTATTATTAAAAGGCGCTCAGGAGATGGAAGCAGGGAGGTATGACGTTTCGAGCGGAGCTCTTCGTCGGAAACATAAAGAAGGAAGAGAGAGGAAAGAAAGATCCCAGAGCGGGCAACAGGGAAAGAGAAAAAAGACGACTGGTGTTTACGAGTTGCACATGGTGAAAGGCGGATGTTGACGATAACAAGAGCAAAGTGGGTTTTTAAAGGCTAAAGAGTGGAGACAAGGTTGGTAACCCAACAGATGTGTGTGTATGTGTGAGTGTGTGCGTGTGCGTGTGTGTATGTGTGTGTGTGAGGCGAGATGAAAAAACAAAAAAATATGTGTGTGTTAGTGTGTGCGTCTGTGTGTAGGCGTGTGAGGTAGGGCGAGACTAGTGGTCAGCTAGCAGACGAGGTCAGTAGTAAGAAAAAGAAGGAAGGAGGAAGGGAGGTCAGTAGTAAGAAAAAGAAGGAAGGAGGAAGGGAGGGAGGGGAAGGGGTGGGGGCGTATGTAGCGTGCCAGCGCGTGTGTTGGGTAGTAGTGTGTGTGTGTGTCCAGTGTCGTGGTGGTATTAATGGCGAGTAGATTGAATGTGTGTAAGAGTGATGTATATATATAGGCAAGGTGTGTATATGTGTGCGCGTGTGTGTAACGAAAAAGGGGGGGGTTAAGGAAAAGGACTCCAGCTGAGGGGAAGATGGAAGAGTGGTACCGCGGAGACAGGCATGGAAAACCCAACGACACGCGACGGTCCCAGGAACGGGCGGGAGGTCTCGTCAGGTCCAAGGGCGAGGTGTATGCGGCGCGTATGCAGCGCGAGCCGGCGCAAGTGCGTATGTGCGCGTGCCTGCGAGTATGCGCGTAAGTATGTGTGTGTGTGGGGATGTGTGAGTGGTCTGTGTGTATGTCTGGGTGGCAGTGTGTCCGATGAATGTATGTGAGTATGTGTGTATGTATGTGTGTGCATAGATGTATGTCCGTGTGTGTGTGTGTGTGTGTGTGTGTATGTGTGTGAGTGTGTATGTATGTACGTGTGGGTGTGGGGAAGTGTGTGTATGTGCATGTGTGTGCGCGTACATACAGGTGTGTGAGTGAGTGTGTGTGTGTGTATGTATGTGTGAGTGTGTATGTATGTGTGTGTCGGATGCATGTATGTGTATGGGTGTATGTATGCGTGTGTGTATGTATGTATGTGTACGTGCGTGTGTGTGTGTGTGTATGCGTGTAGGTGTGCGCGTGTGCATGCATGCATGCATGTGCGTATGTGTGTGTGTGTGCATGTGTGTGGGTATATATGTATGTGCGTATATGTGTGTGTATGTGCATACATGTGTGTGTGTGTATGCATGTGTGTGTATGTAGGTGTGTAGGCGTGTGTGTATAGGTGTATGTATGTAAGTATGTGTGGGTGTGTCCGTGTATGTGTGTATGTATGTGTGTGTATGTAGGTGTGTGGGCGTTGTGTTGTGTATAGGTGTTGTGTATGTAGGTGTGTGTGTGTATGTCTGGGTGTGTGTCCGTGCATGTTTGTGTGTGTGTGTGTATGCATGTGTATGTGGGTGTGTGTGTACGTGTGTAATGTATGTGTGTATGCGTGTGTATGCGTGCGTGTGTGTATGTAGGTGCGTGTTGTGTGTGTGGGAGTGTAGGTGTGTGTGTGCGTGTGCGTGTTTATGTTGGTGTGTGCGTATGTGAGTGTGAGTGTATGGGTGTTTGTCATGCATGTGTGTGCGCGTGCAGGTGAGTGTTGTGTGTAAGTATGTGTGTGGTGAGTGTGTAAGTGTGTATGTCTTTGTGTATGTATGTGCGTATAGGAGTATGTGGGTATGTGTGTATGTATGTATATGGGTGTATGTATGTATGTGTGTGTGTGTGCATGTGTATAAGTATATGTGTGTGTGCGTATGTGTGTATATGTGTATGTGTGTGTGTTTATGTATGTGTGTATGTATGTGTGTAGGCGTGTGGTGTGTAGATGTATGTATGTATGGGTGTGTGTCCGTGTGTGTTTGTGTGTGGTGTAGGTAGATGTGTGTGTCTGAGTGAGGGTATGGCTGTGTAGGTGTGTGTGTGTATGAATGTAAGTGTGTGTGTATACAAGTGTAATGTATGTATGTAGGTGTGTGTGTGTGTGTGTATGTGTACGTGTGCGTGTGTATGTGTGTGTGTGTATGCGTGCGAGTGTGAGTGTATGGGTGTATGTCTGTGTGTGTGTATGTCTGAAGTAGGTATGTATGTGTATGTATGTATGTGTGTGTGTGCAGGTATGTGTGTGTATGTGTGTGTGTGAGTAGGTGTGCGTGTATGTATGTGGGTAGGGATGCATGCGAGTGTGTGGGTATGTATGCATACATACGTACGCGCACATCCGAAGCAAGCCCACACGCACAAAGCGCGCTCACGCACACAACGCACAAGCAGTACAACGCAAGCCCAAGGGGCCGACCAAGCCCCCAGCGCGCGCCAAGGCCCTCGAACGCCCCGCTACGCGGGAACCGAGGATCCATCAGCCAAAACCGGAAAGCAGAAAAGAGGGGGGGGCTGCCTGGATGCAAAAAGGTGTATGTGTGTGTGCATTCAGTGTAAGGGTGTGCATGTGTGGGCATGTATGTATGTATGTGCCTACATGTATGTTTGCATGTGTGTGTGTGAAGTATGTACGTGCGGTGTGTGTGTGTGTGAGTGTGTGTGTATGTATGTGCGTATGTATGTGTGTGTGTATGTGTGATGTATGTCTGTGTGGTGTGTGTGTGTGTAAGTATGTATATGTGTGCGTATGTATGTATGTGTGTGTGTATGTGCATGTTGGTTGTATGTTAGTGTGTGCTAGTATGTCTGTAAGTGTGTGTGATTAAATGTGTGAATGTATGTACGTAGATGGGTCTACGTATGTGTGTGTGTGAACAGGCGTGTGGGAGGTAGGTGGTTGGGTGTGTGTGGGAGGTAGGTGGGTGGGTGTGTGCGTGTGGGAGGCAGGTAGGTGGGTGGGTGTGGGTGGTGTGCCCAAAAAAAAAAAAAAAAAAAAAACACATCTCAAGAGGAGGGGGCTGTGTTAAGTCCGTGTGGGGTGGTAGTTTGTAGGGTGAAGATGTAGCGTTGCTCCAAGTGGAGCCTGGAAAGTGGGCGACCTTGGGGCGGGGGCGAGACCAAACACTGAGATGTCATCTAGGGAATGGCCGGCCGAGCGGAAGTGGCGTGCGACGGGAGAAAGAGAGTGTAGGCGAACGTCCCTTAAGTGCTCAGTGAAACGGTCGGACAACCAGCGTCCCGTCTGTCCTACATACAGCATCCCGCATAGGTTGCATTTAATGCAGTAAATAAGGCCAGACGAGGTGCACGTAAAAGAGTGCCTAATGCGTACAGTGTGCAGGTTGGAGCCGGTGACAGCGGTGGTGTTGGTGATGAAGGGGCAAGTGTTGCAGCGGGATCTAGAGCAAGGGAATGATCCGTGTGGGGCTGAGGGGGAAGGAGAGAGGGTGCTGTGGACCAGGAGGTCACGCAGATTGCGGGCTCGTTTGAAAGAGGACAGGGGTAGGTTGGGGAAAATGGGGCGGGTGGTGGGATCAAGCTGGAGGCGACGGAAGGCACGTAGTATCTTGCGACGAAGGGGTAGGGTAGAGGGGTGGAAAAGGAGGGGGAAGGGGGTGCGGTTGGGGGGTGGGCGGGGGGAAGGAGACAGGGCGGTAGTGCGGTCGATGCGACGGGCGCGGGTGAGGGCATCAGAGAGGAGTATGGGTGGGTAACCTCGGAGTCTGAACATGCGGGCCAGATATATAAAACCTGTTCACCTAATGACAAATGCTTAAGCAAAGAAACTATCAATGAAGAAAGCTACCATCCGAAGTATGTAGCATGAATATAAGTCACACTTTGTGTATGAGAAACAGGCTCACCACAACAGTGTTCAGATATCTATAGAAATTGAATTAAAATACCAATGTGTTAGCCCTTTTGATATCTATTCATAAAGCAATACAATGTCAACAATGCATTGTGGAAAAATACGTCACAACCAAGTAAACTAATGCTTAAAAGAATGGAAATATCCAAATGCCATCATTATAATACCAATATAAAATCTAGTTAATTTTCTAGGGGACAAATAATTGAGAGTACCTCAGTTGATTCAGTCATTAGACTGTGACCATGCTGAGATACCACCTTGAAGAATTTTTAGTTCAATGAATCAACCCAAGTACTTTTTTTAAAGCCTAGTGCTTACTCTATCGGTCTCTTATTTCTGATTTCTTTACTGCCCACAAGGAGCTACACACAGAGGGGATAAACAAGGACAGTCTCGGTCGCTTTTGCTAAGTTACAAGGACTTAAACACACCAACACCGATTGTCAAGCAGAGGTGGGAGACACATAAAGACACACAGACACACACACATAATATATATATAATATCATGTACCAAATCCACTCACAGGGCTTTGGTTGGCCCAAGGCTACAGCAGAAGACACTTGCCCAAGGTACCATGCAGTAGGAGTGAACCTGAAAGTATGTGGTTGGGAAGCAACTTCATGCCTTGTGGCTTCAAAGACATGTGAAGTAAGATATACTTAATTTGAAAAATGAATAAAGATTAGTGACAGGAAGAGCATTTGGCTGTAAAATGCAATGGCCCAGTAAATAATATATTCATCTAACCCTCAGTAGCATGCAAAAGCATTCAAAACAAAGGTGTGTATATATATATATATATATATATATATATATATATATATATATATATATATATATATATAATATATATATATAATAATAATAATAATAATAATAATAATAATAATAATAATAATAATAATTATAATAATAGGGAGTATAACTCCAAACTTACAGGGAAAAATTCAATTTAGTATTTAAATCAAATTTCACAATATAAATATATAAAATATAAATTAGAGATAATATGTTTTATAAAAATATATTTTATTTGTAATTTATGTTTTGGTTTATGTCTATCATTGTTTGAATTGCATAATAGTGGCTTTATCTCATCATCATTTAATGTCCATTATCCATGCTGGCATGGGTTGAATGGTTTAACTGGAGCTAGTAAGCCAGAGAGCTGCATCAGGCACCAGTCTGTTTTGGCTTAGTCTCTACAGCTGGATGCTCTTCCTAGTGCCAGCCACTCAACAGAGTGTACTGGTGTCTTTTATGTGTCACTGCCACAGGTGCATTTTACATTTCATATTGCTTCTCTCACCATTTATACACCTCTTACTATCTATCACCTTCTCACCCCTATCCTCTTCTGAGACAGTACACAGTCTAGTATAGTCTAAACAAGCCTTCAGGTCAGAAGACAAAGATTTTTACATAGGGAGAAGGAAGCATGATTTTCACTCTGTTCATAAAAATAGTCACCACACATTCACTTTTGGTTAGCTTTTTAGTGCTCCATATTATTGAATATGTCAACCTTAACTTTACACATCACAAAATATATCCTTTGGATTCCTGCCAAATTAAGGAAACCATAAACCCAAACAATTTCATTTTTTAATTAAAAAAAAATGTTTACCCGATAATTTTCAAAACTTGACATTCTAAATTAAACACAAGGAAAGTTTGATCCAATTTTACAGTAATCCAGTCTATTAGAACAGTAAGATGGTAAAAATTATTTAAAAAAAAGCATTGTATGTAATTTCTTTCTTTAAAATAAAAATGAGCTTATCATCCCTATTTTTTCTCTCTTTTCCACACATATACACTTCTCTCTCTCTCTCTCTCTCTAAAAAAAACTAAAAGATGAACTGATTTTTATTCAGTTGATGTTGAAGAATAACCTTATTTCCCTTCTATAAATTTAGTCTGAAGCCTTACAAATAAATGAAATGGGAATTTATTTTTAGTGTATATGTTTTTGCCTTTTACCAAAAATTCTTAAGGCATTATATGAAACCATAGTAATCAGAACTCAAAACTAGGGTGTGGTCTCACTTTACAGAGAACTTAGCATTAATCTAACTTATAAGGCTATAGATAAACTATTTTGAATTTACAATTCCAAGAGCCAAAACTTAAGTTATAATCTTAATTTTTACTTATTTTCTTTCCTTCATACTAAAATAACACTGAGGGTTGTTATAGAATTGAACAAAGAATACATGTTTATAAGTTTTCTAACGGCAGCTGTAAACACAAATGGCATATATGAAAAGCAAAAAAAAACTATATATTATAAGTGCAGACATAGCTGTGTGGGTAAAACACTTAGCTTACAACCAAATAGTTCTGGTTTCAATCCTACTATATGTCATATAGGCAAAAATCTTCTACTGTAGCCTTGGGATAACCAAAGCCTTGTGACTGAAATGTAGAGTATGGAACTTGACTGAAGCACATTAGAGAGAGGAGGAGAGAGTGTGTATGTGTGTGTGTGCACGTGCACTGATATGCATGTGTATGCGCACATCTGAGGGTGCATTTGTACAAGTTAGTTTACATTATTTTATATTGTGTCATATTCTGTTCCTCAAATTTATTATATTACTTGTGAAATGCGAGTATAGATTATGTGAGTGAGGATACAAGATCCATTCTGACATTGTTTAACGCTTTTGTTACCATATTTCAAATGAAACAAACACACTGCCACTGTTTCATTAACTTGGAAAATAATGAAGAACTTAGTCAAATGACTGCTATTAAGTTAATGAAGGTTTTAATTTAAATCATTTTAACACAAGTTTGTATCATAGAACTGAGGGTGGTTTCAAAAGGGTTAACAGTCTGCCATGTTTATTCAAGCCCTATTAGTAGGACACAGACACAGGTCTCTTTTCATTATTCCTTACACAAATCTTCCTCAATTCTATTACCTATACTATGAGTTGTTACCAAGGTAACGAAGTGTTATAGCCTGTTCTAAAAAAAATTAGCTTATGTGAGAAAAGATATAATTAGCCAAGCTTTTATGACCCTCAGATGTCTTTAATTCTTAGTAAATGGGGCCACATGAATGGCAGCGTGTGAATTAATCTGCTAAAACTTGCTTAATCTAATCCCTAAATAAATAATCAGTAGGAAGAAGGAGCCCTCCTAAGGAATAAAAGACATGTAATTTGTGTGTATGTACACACATACACATCATTATTACCATCGTCGTCATTTTAATGTCTACTTTTTCATGTTTCCATGAGTCAAATGTGATTCACTGAAGCAGTTTTCTTTGGTAGGATGCTCTTCATAATGCCAACTCATATTTACCTGTTTCCAAGCAAGGTAGTGTGTGTGTGTGTGTGTGTGCACGCGCGTGTGTGCACAATAGCACATGTAGTTCTGCCATCACGCACGAATTGTATACAAATGTCACCATCAAGGCAAACCTTGCTCTTTTGTTTGCAACCTCCAAGGAAAACATCATTGAAATGATTTTTCCGTGGGCATTAACCCCTTTTCCATCACTCTCTCCCAGTCCAATTAATTGTTGACACTTATGAACCTCCTCCTTACAACAAATGAAGTCAACCTTCCAAAATTGAGATAAATCAAACCCAACTATTGTGTGTGTGTGTGTGTGTATCACTGTATCAACCAGATTAACAGATGTTGTTATACACTGCTGATCACAAGGCACTTCCTCATATTGTTGTAGCTTTTGAATGAAGACACCCAACTGGGGCTAGGTGAGCAGTCCAACATTTCCCCTGAATGCAATGCCAGTCTGTTGCAGGGTTAACCATTTACAGATGAGTGAACTAAAACATGAAATGAAGTATTTTACTCAAGAACACAATGCAATGTCAGTCTCGGAATTGATACCACAATCTTGTGATCATGAGTGCAACACCTTAACCATAAGGCTATGCATATATGTAAAAAGATACTGGGGACTTCATGAGTTGGAATGCTTAGGATCATAGCTTGATCAGCAACAATTTGTAAATTAGAAGGCTTCAACATGGTAATTAGATCTGTAAGATATACCAATCAAAACTCTCAAATCAGGCCCTACCATCTTGGAAGAGGAGAGGACACAGACAGAGTAATCTCACATAGTGTTAAAAAGAAGAGATAGTTATGGATAGAATGCCTTTGATCAAATGTTTGCTGAGAACTAAACAACAATCTGTTAGAAACAGTAATTAAATAACCATCAAATAACATCTAATAGTCTTCAAAGAAGGACAGATCACAGGTCTGAAATTAGAAATGATACTTCTTTTCCTTTTTTTTTGCTCTAGCTAACAAGGGGGCTTCTACATGGTTGTTTGATATGATAGAAATAGAAGCCAAATCTCCCAAAAACCACAAACTACACTGCCACATCTTAAAGATCCACCAAAGCCAACATTATCACAGGCCACAGAGGAAGTCTCAAGGTGGTTGATAGGTCTGTTAGAAATAGCAGCTAAACTGCACACGAATTGAACATAAGTATCTTTTAAAAAAATAAATTAACTAATGTAATCCAGAGGGCACACTATGTCAAAAACAAATGTAATGGTCATATTTGGAATATCTCAGATAATAGGTTTACTTGATCAAAGTACTTATAACTAACAACAACACCAATAGTTTTACTTTTTAGCATTTAAACTGGCCATATCTGGCTCAAATATTCTACATATTCTATGTTCAAACTGGTCAGAACTGACCTCTCACACCTATCCTACAATGTCATTTAAAAAATAACCAATCACATAATCAAAATCCCAGAGCTACAAGATAATGTACATTTAAGTAATCTGAATGCTAAAGGGATATGTCACCATAACGAGGTAGTAGTTGTTTAGCTTTGACTAAAGGAACCTATGATCAAAGGTTTTCCAACCATGACCATCACAACTTTTTCTTACATGCTGGAAACTCAGGATTACATTACCTAATATGTTCTTTCCTAAAGATGTGAAAGGGAAGGGGGTAAGATTTGCAGGAGACTTGGCATCTATTTCTAGCAGATTGAACAATCTGGTAGAGGTGGTTGTTGTTTAGCTTTGACTGAAGGAACCTATGATCAAAGGTTTTCCAACCATGACCATCACATCTTTTTCTTATGTGCTGGAAACTCAGGATTACATCATCGACTATGCTTTTTCCTAAAGATGTGAAAGGGAAGGTGGTAAACTTTGCAGGAGACTTGGCATCTATATCTAGCAGACTGAACAACCAGGTAGAAGCCCTCTTGTTAGCCAGACCGGAAAAAGCCTACACAGGTTAGTAAGGAAGGAGGAAAAATAAAATATCGATAATAAGCCCTTAAATAAATAGATAAAATATACAGAAGCCAGCCTGACTGACCTAACAATCAAACAACTCTTTCTGCATCACCACCATATGCCCCCACCCCCAACTTTCTCCTAATATGGAGTGTCTACATGATTTCTTTCCATGTTCTTCAACTCCACTCATAATACAAATTCAGCAGAGTTGGGGGGGGGGGAATTGAGGGTAAGTGTGAGAAGGTAGGAATTTAAATCCCTCCTATGTCTCATAGTATGTGTGTGAGAAGCTGTGTGAGGGTGCGAGAGATGGGGGAAGTAAGCCTTTCAGAGATAGACAGAGAGACAGAGACAGAATCCCCCTTAGACTCCCAGCAAACAACAAAAAAGTAGGCTAATGGATTCCAATGTATACAAAAAACCCTCACCTCACTTTCGGCTGCTGCTGCTGCTTCCACTACTGCTATAAACCTTTATGACCATGAACATGATTACCCAGCAATGGGAGGTGGGGTATTGTTGTTGCTAAACCTCTATGTGGCCATTCAAATTGCTAGAAGTACCAGCCCGGCTTTTTCTTATACACACAGCCCTCAAGATTCATACACCCCACTTTTGTCCCCACTAGTTCAGGGTATGTGTAGAATGAAATAATAGTTCCGTGTGTACATACCAGACATCCACAAGATTTGTCTGTTCAAATTCCCTACTCCTCAGACTTTCAAGATGTTTAAGGTATGATATAGGATTGCCTATACCACACATCTTACAAAGAAAAAAATGAGAGACAAAGTGAAAAACAGATCATCGTCACCATCATTATCATTTAACATCCACTGTCCATGTTGATGTGGGTTGGATGGTTTGACCAGAGCTGGCAAGCTGGGGAGCTGTACCAGGTTCCAGTCTGATTTGGCATGATTTCTACAGTCGGATGCCCTTCCCAAAGTCAACCACTTTACAGTTTGCTGCGTGCTTTTACATGGCACCACATGGGTGCTTTTGCGTGGCACTGCATGAGCGCTTATACATGGCACCACATGTACAAAAATATGAAATACTTTATAATTACTGCCAACCACAACTTTTTAAATGACCCAAATGTGATTACCTTTTAGCATTTACTTGTTTCAGTCATTGGATTGCAGTTATGCTAGTGCACTCCTTTGAAGGGGTCAAACAAATTGACCCCAGTGCTTATTGTTTTTAAGCCTATCAATCTCTCTTGCCAAACTGCTAAGTTACTGGGACATACAAGTGGGTGCTGAAAAGTTCCTGGCTTTAAGGGTGTTGCAAAAGACCTGGTTGGAGGCCCAACCTTCGGAGTTCTTTTACAGGGCTTAGAAAGCTGAAGGACCGCTGCAATAAGCGTGTGAATCTGAGAGGGGAATATGTTGAATAAAATCATAATTAACTGATCATCCTGTACTTGCTTTTACTGAAAGCCAGGAACTTTTCAGCACCCCCTTGTAAACAAAAAGGTGGTCAAACAATGGTGGGGGTCAAACACAAACACATACATACATATGTATCATCATCATCATTCTTGAACGTACATTTTCCGTGCTGGCATGAGTTGAGTGGTTTGACCAGTGCTGGCAAGTAGGAGAACTGTACCAGGTTCCAGTCTAATTTGGTTTAGTTTCTATGGCTGGATACCCTTCCTAACACTAACCGCTTTACAATGTGTGCTGGGTGCTTTCAGCGTGGGACCAGCACAAGCACTCTCATGTGGTGCCAACACGAGTGCTTTTTACATGTCACTGGCACAGTGTTCTTGCAGATCAATCCTCTTTATCAGAGTAGCATACATACATATATAAAAATATACATATATACTTATATATATATAAATACAGGGTTGGCCAAAAGTCACCCAACAGTAAATCTAAATTCCATAAATACTTTATATTCAATTTCATTTATTCATTCCAATTATGAATGTTTAACAATTGAATGCTGTGAATTAAAAAAAAACAAATTTTTTTTTCCAACATTTATTTATTATTAGCTAAGTCTCATATAAAACAATATTTTGTTTTAATCTTGGAATAAAATGGTTTTGATTTACTGTCAGATGACTTTGGCCCAACCCTGTATGATGGTCTTTCTTTCAGTTTCCATCTACCAAATTCACTCATAAGACTTTGCTCAGCTAATTGCTACTTATAGTGAGTTATCTAAATAGTTGCATTTGTACCTCTATTCAATCTTAATCAAGCAGACCTATGATCAACAACAATATTCCATTCGTGACCATCTTGCCTTTTCCTGTTTTTTTGTTGTTTTTTTTTTCTCCATACATAATGTACTCAGAATTACATTATCCAAGCAATTCTTTCTTTGTAAAGATACAATCCAGTATTATTTTTTTTTAAGACATAAACCAGCTGTAAAAACCATGCCAAAACAGACAGTGGAGCTCAGTGCAGTCTCCTTGCTGGTGAGCTTCTGTTAAACCATCCAACCCATGCCAGCATAGAAGACAGGCCCAGCATAGAAGACAGGCATTAAATGATGATGATGTGTGGGTTGAAGGATAAAGAGTAGAAGACACTTGCTCATGGTTAAGAAACAAGCTTCTTAACCACTCAGCAACACCTAATCTTCATTTTTTAACTGAAATATTTTGTAATCTCTACATTCTACATCTATCTCTACATTCTACATCTATCTCTACATTCTACATCTATCACTGTAATTTTCATAAATTCTGCCACTTGCAAAATCTAACCTTGTTCTTCAGTTTTTAGAAATGTATGGGTGTGAACTGGGCGAAAACTAGCCACTATTTCAAGCAGAGTAAAACTTGTCTGTGAATTAGTTGATTTGAAAAAAGTTTAACACATTTTTTCAGCTTGATCTGTTCTTACACATAAATATATACATATATTACTCTTTTACTTGTTTCAGTCATTTGACTGCGGCCATGCTGAAGCACCACCTTTAGTCGAGCACATCGACCCCAAGACTTATTCTTTGTAAGCCTAGTACTTATTCTATCAGTCTCTTTTGCCGAACTGCTAAGTTACGGGAACATAGACACAACAGCATCGGTTGTCAAGCGATGTTGGGGGGGGGGGGACAAGCACAGACACACAAACATACATATATATATACATATATACGATGGGCTTCTTTCAGTTTCCGTCTACCAAATCCACTCACAAGGCTTTGGTTGGCCTAAGGCTATCTATAGTAGAAGACACTTGCCCAAGGTGCCACACAGTGAGACTGAACCCAGAACCATGTAGTTTGTAAGCAAGCTACTTACCACACAGCCAATTTAGTTGAAGTTATTTATAAATTTGGACAACCTAGTTAGTAATAATAATACATTTGGGGATGGAGGAGGCAGTGAGGAGGTGAAGAAATACTCTATCTAGACAATGTGGCATAAGACCAGCTACTGAGCAATCAAAATATTGATTCTCATTAGAATTCCCATCAACACCAATACAGCCAACTTTTATTTATATTGATGAACAAAGAGAATTTATTAATTCAGAAAGTTTCCTAGGAATAGGCAAAGCCGTATGGTTAAGAAGTTCACTTCTCAACCATGTGGTTTCAGGTTGTCTTTCTTGTATCCCAAACTGATCAATGCCTCGAATGAATTTGGCATGTGAAAACTGCACAAAGCCTCTGTGTGTGTGTGCACGCATGTGTGCAAGTGCACGCATGTATGCACATGCATACATGCACACCACATGCATACTCATGTGTGAATGTTTAAATTCTGCTCTTTCAAAGACATGGAAATGGAAATCCCTTACATGACAAACAGGTAAGGATTAGAGACAGGAAGTGCATCCAACTGTAAAGCTTTGCCTTAATAATACATAATATATCTAACCCATGCTAGCATGAGAAAACAGATGTAAAAAAAAATAAGCTAATGTGTAGTAAGTTTTATATATATATATGTAGTAAATTTATTATCTAAATGAAGTTTACCACTATGTAAAGTAAAGGAAAATAATAATGTCTGCTTTTATTGATATTAGGTATAAATATAACTACCTGGTTATCATCAACATTTAATGTCCATTTTCCATGCTGGCATGGGTTGGATAGCTTGATAGAAACTAGCAAGGCCAGAAGCCACACCAGGTTATCATAGTCTGTTTTGGTTTGGTTTCTATGGATATATGCCCTTCCTAATGCCAACCACTTCACAGAGTGTACTGAGTGCTTTTTACATGGCACCATCACCAGTACTTTTTTATGTGGCACCTTGGTTTTAGGATTTCAATTCTATGATGAAGTACTCTAAATCTAAGAATTTAGTAAAATAATTTTGTCACTAGAAAGTCAGTGTCTGGAACATAAATTAATTGAAATTTTGATGGACGGTTTTAATTTAGAGCATGTTAAAACCAGAAGTTTGTATGATAGAACCAAGGTATCAAAAGAGTTAAAGGCCACCATGATAAAGTGTGAAAGAATGAACAAACAAGAAGAGTAGTTGACAGATTAAAAAGTAAGTTGTGTTTCAGATAGAACAAATTAGTAAGGGTTGTAAATAGGAGAAGGAACACTGGCAAAAGAAACAATGAGAACCTCTCTTGGGGATTATTTGATCTGCCAGAAATAGCAGCAAAATCTCCTTCAAATCACCAACCATAGTCTTATTACCTTTTATTTTGTTTCAGTCATTAGACTGTGGCTATGCAGGGGCACATCCTTAAAGAATTTTAAATCAAATTGATCCCAGTACTTAACATTTTTTAAAAACCTGGTGCTTATTCTATCTTTCTCTTTTTGCTGAACTGCTAAGTTATGGGGATGTAAGCACGCCAACACTGGTTCCCAAGCCAGTGGTAGGGAACCAACACAGACACAAAGGGACACACACATATGACTAGCTTCTTTAAGCTCCTGTCTTCCAAATTCATTCACAAGGCTTTGGTTGGCCCAAGGTTATACTAGAAAACAATTGCTCAAGGTGCCACGCAGTGGAACTGAATCCTGAATCATGTAGTTGTGAAACAAACTTACCACACAGCCACACCCACATTTTTCTCCCCTTTCTGGACAGTAGGATGTGATTTGAGAGAGATTTGACAGTTAATTCTAACAGGTCAAACAAACACCACACACAGCAATTCTCAAACGGTGCATGAACAGCAATAGACCGATGCACTTTAAGATCTAGCTACTGAGAAAATGCTAAAATATATATTTTAAGAAAAATGTAAATAATACAGAAATTGTAGATTAAAAAAAACCTTACAACTAAGCTTTATCTATTGAACAAAAGACCTAAGAACTTAATTTTCTGTAATTTATATTTATAGACTAAAAATATATAAATACATTTTTTAACTTGCTCTAAAATATGCTTCAAGCAAAAAAAAGAAAAAGTTTAGGAGCAACTCACATAAAGGCTTGTGTTGTAGCATTCTATTTTGGCAACAAAGTTTTTTTTTATTTCTTTGTATGAAAGGCACATTGTATGAAGCATGTGTTAAGTATGACACAGCTAAGTAACAAGCAATTTACAGCACTGAGTGTAGAAAATCAATAGAAGTTAGAATGAAATATGTGATGCATGCATCATCCATTGGATGTGAAACAGTATTAACTTGCATAAAAAAAAATAGAAAAGGCACAGTAAAAGGTAAGTAAAGAGAACAGTTGGTCATTAAAAGACTGCGAGGTTATGAAAAAAAAGTGTTGTGAGCATTAACAGTTGTTGCTGTTTAGCCCTATTTATCCCTTTAGCTTTTAAACTGAGCATATCAAGCCAAAATATTGTACCTGTTTTTATGTTCAAACTGGCCAGATCCAGCCTCTCACACCTACCCTACAATATTAGCCTTAACATAAATATTCACATAATCAAAATCTCAACACTACAAGATGATGCAGGATAAATTCAAAACAATATGAATAAACAAGTTCTTGTGGAGGTAGTGATAAGGGACCAAGACCCTCAGCAATATACCATGCTTGTGTAGACCTGTCAAGCCCAAGTGAGACCATAGTTGGTGGCCAATGCCAGTGTCAGGTCAATGGCACCCATGCCGGTGGCACATAAAAAACACCCACTACACTCTTGGAGTGATTGGCATTAGGAAGGGCATCCAGCTGTAGAAACCTTTCCAAATCAGATCGAAACCTGATGCAGCTCCCCGCCTTACCAGTTTTCAGTCAAATTGTCCAACCCATGCCAGCATGGAAAGCAGACGTTAAATGATGATGAATATTCATTTGACGGAAAAATCTGAATGCTAATGGGTTAGAGTGTGATTAAGTAACTCACAGATGTTTGTACTCTTAAACACAAGTTGAATCGGTGTGACTAAGGTAGTCCTTTGACAAGCTCCCACACAGTAACTGTTCATTTATAAGGATTAGGTCATTGCCGAGACACCTTTCCCAAGTCTGTCTTGAATGAGATGAACTTTTGATAGAAAGCATCCCAGCAGTGAACATACCATCTTATTTTTATATCCAGTCTACATTATCTGATGTGTCCTATGAAGCGATGTAAAAATAATCTGACAACTACATCTAGCAGGTCAAACAATCACATAGGAGCTCCCTTTACCACTACCACCTTATAGGATCTGACTTCCTTGTTGCTGACATTTGAAGGTATTTGTGTCAGAGCAAGGCCAATGAAAACATGGGAAGTAGTGAAATTAGATCTCCAGATGTTAGCTAACACAGATGAGATAGCACAAAATCAAAGACTAACGATGAGACATGCTCTACTGCAGACCCAATCAAGCCATGCTAGTATGGAGAAACAACGTAAAATCAGACTGAAATTGACAATGATAATGATTTTCCAATGGAATATACAGCAACTACAAGAAGAGAAAATTATAACACTACAACCAACAATAGGTGGTGCAATCAAGTATAACAACTAACAGCAATAATGTAAAAATCACACATCCTTATATTCCACAACCCTACACAGTGGACAGGCTTTTGTTTGTCATGTAAGTAATTTGGAGATCTCACTAGGGTAAAATCCTAATCTTCTGTATCACAAACATAGGAATCGAAAAAAACTTAGATAAAAAACAGGGGGGTGGGGAAATGTTACCTTGGACATGCTAGAAAGAAGAGATAAAAGACAGGAGTTCTGGGAAAACTTCCAATTAAGTTTATATCAAAGATCAGGTTTTAAATATGCTCATCATAAACACAAATTACACAATAGAAAAAAATAATTTCAATTGGATTCGAGATGTAAATTTGTGTGTGCACACTGCAAGAAATAACATAATTCGCACAGAAGTTTTACCTCGAGTGTGTGTATGTATGTCAAAGGAAGTTATTTTATGGCATTCTTTTGTTTGAAGAAGCAAAGTTGTCAACTCAACATATATGGGATCATGTGGTTGTTCATGAATTTCCATAAAATTGTTTTAATTTCTGTATACTTTAAAGAGAGCAGAAATTGAAAGAGAGGATAAAGTGAAAAGGCAGGATTTGCTTTGAAGTGAAAGAAGAAAGTAAAAGAGGAGAATTGTAAGAAATTGTAAGATGTACGTGTATATGAAATGGACATGTGTGTGTGTGAGAGAGAGAGAGAGAGAGAGAGTGAGTGAGTGAAGGTGTGTGTTGTGATGTTTGAATTTTTTTGCATGTCCCTGAGTGTGTCGGTAGTCACAAAAATGAATGTATACTGACAGACACATACACTGTCACAGATATACCTGTCAGTCATCGGCCTAACGTAGGTAAAAAATGAGCAAACACACTCATATAGAAAATGTGTTGTCATTGTCGTGGTGGTGATATAAAATATCATTTATAATAGGTGACTAAAAGAAAAATGACAATGTTAAATTTTTGTAATGCAAACATGTGAATGAAAATATAGTTTAGTTGGTAACCAAAAGCTACTGAATCTTTTGATACCCCACATACCAAAATTGGCTACTCGGTTTTGGAATGCATAAGGAACATACGCACACACACACACACAAACTATCTTTTACATATATATATAAGATGTATGCGTGTGTATGTGTGGTCTTTGTGTCTGTGTTTGTCCACACCACCACTTGACAACTGGTACTGGTGTGTTTACGCACCCCTAACTTAGCAGTTCAGCAAAAGACACTGATAGACTAAGTACCAGACTTTAAAAAAATAAGCACTGGGGTCAATTCGTTCAATTGAAATGAGTCATGGTGTTGCTCCAGCATGGCCGTAGTCCAATAAGTGAAATAAGCAAAAGATAAAAGATACACATACAATAGCAAAGACACATCTTAAAACACACATCATACAGCACACATACACAAACATCTTATACATATGCCTAAACATCCTATCCCACGTGTACACACACACATCCTTACAGCATACCCACCAACCTACCACAGTTGCCACAAGCTATAATAATCACATACAACTTCTCTAATCTGTAAGCCATTTGACAAAATTAATATCTCAAGAGTCAGCTAATCCTAATCTGGAGTATTAACAGTTACTCACCTATCATCATCATCATATTCATAATCACTATCATGAGCCCCGCACTTCATCACAATAATCGCCACCACCATCATCGCATTCATCATCACCACCCTCATCCTAAGCATCGTCTCATTACAAACATCATAGTCGTCATTATAATCTTCAATTCATCTCTGTCAGCTGTAAGCTAGTCACAATAATAATGCTAAAACAAATCTCATATTTCAAGGTTACTGTCGCAGAAACCAAAATTGTAAAAAAAAAGAGAGAAAAAAGTCATAACACTTCTCAGAGATACTACCAATACAATCAAGCTTAAAGCAATACCTCCACATAAGACACTCCACTTGCTAGAAACAGCAGCCAACTCTCCAAGAATCTGCTAATGAAGGCTGGAATCCCACTTCATGACATCTTGAACAAATGGCTTCCAGCAAGGTTGACCTGGTGTTAATTACTACAATACACAGTTCTACACGATTACTCAGTTTGCAAGAAATAGTAACCAAGTCTCTCTTAATGATGACCCACCATCTTGAAAACAATGAAGGACACATTAGGTAATGGTCGCCTTGCTTGATCAAAGTTCAGTTGGAACTAAACAACTATCAAAAAAAAGAGATTATGTATGGCTGATGAAGCACAATAAGATTGAAACATAATTGTAGCATCTTGCCTGCTATCAAAGATGGGATTTCTCCACCGAGCTTAAAAATTCAAATTTCTGTAAAATTAATTCTTGATATCCTGACATTATCTCCCCTCCCACCACTTTTTCTTTTTTTTTTTTTTTTTTTTTGAGTTATCAATGACTGAAACAAGAAAAAGATATAAGGAGGCTATACAGTTTTTGCTAACCAAATTGATTCACTCACAAGGAAATGGTTAGTCTGAGGCTATAGTAGAAGATACTCGCCCAAGATGTTGTGCAGTGGGACTGAATCTGAAACTGCATGGTTTTCAGAGTGAGCTTCTTAACTGCACAAAGAATTCTGGAATTTTCATGGCTAAAAACATCTCTTATAGTATATCTGCTCAGTCAGGGTTGACTCAGGGTTAACCAAGAATGAGCAAAGCTAATCTCTCTGACCAATAAACTATCCCTTATTATTTATGAGACACTTTTGCTTCAGTATTTGAGGCACTTTTCCATCTATAATACTGGGTCCTTGACACACATTTCATGTCATGAAACGAAGTATCCAGTATCGACCCATTGACCTATTAAAGGCTGACAGACATTTTGAAATTTTATACAATATATTGAACATAAGCGTTCAATGACATTTGATACTATAAGCAGAAAAGAAATTAATTACAAGATCAATCCCGGCCTAGATATAGTTATCAACATTACACAACTAATATTAATTTGACAAGCAATATTGTTGCCACTGTTATTAGTGTTTATCCACAACTCAGTCTTTCTGAGATTAGGATCAAAGGTATTCCATCTGTACCAGCCAGGCACTGCCTATTACAGCCTCAATTATCTTAGTTCTCGCTTTCACCCTTTAACTGCGAAATTAAATTTTATGGTTATTCTATTAATGATGTTATTATTTAGATTTACAAAAGAATAGAATTGGTATTTTCTGCAAGTCATGTTTCCTCAATAAATTTGACAAATCTCAACGACAAAATAGTTTCACACATAACATTTCTCAACAAGACAGATTGGCATATCAAACTGCCTTAGTCACAGGTAATGAAAGACAGTGTAAGGAGTAGGTACATTCTCTCAGAAAATTCATAAAATACTGCTTGAGAAAATTTAAGGCATATGGAATTATTTTGACCACTAGCAGCAGTGGGGAACACTCAAATTGTGTATGCTACCATTGTTGTTGCTGTTTACCTCAAGTTAGCACTGACTTAGCACCTAATTAAAAATCATTCAATTTGTGACCAGCTTAGTTTTTGGTCATGTATAGTGCACCAAAGACTATATTATGTAATGTGCCATTTTTGTTTTTCTTTTTCAAGAGTGAAACTTAACCCTTTAGCATTCAGATTACCAATAAAATGTAATGCTTATTCATTTTATCTTGTAGCTTAAAGATTTCAATGGTGAAATTGTTTGTTTTTAGAATGGTACTATAAGATAGGTGTGTGGAGGTGTAATGGCCCAGTGGTTAGGGCAACAGACTCACGGTCGTAGGATCGCAGTTTCGATTCCCAGACTGAGCGTTGTGAGTGTTTATTGAGCAAAAATATCTAAAGATCCACGAAGCTCCAGCAGGGGTGGTGACGAACCCTGCTGTACTCTTTCACCACAACTTTCTCTCGCTCTTTCTTCCTGTTTCTCTTGTACCTGTATTTCAAAGCCTTGTCACACTCTGTGTCAGCCTGAATCTCCCTGAGAACTACGTTAAGGGTACACGTGTCTGGAGTGTTCAGCCACTTGCAGGTTAATTTCACAAGCAGGCTGTTTCATTGATCTGATCAACTGGAACCCTCGTCAACTTAACCGATGAAGTGCCATTATAAGATAGGTGTGAGAGGCCTGGTTTAGTCAGTTTGAACATAAAACAGGTACAATATTTGGGGCAGATATGCCAGTTTAAATGCTAATTGATTAAAGGAGATTTGCTGCTATTTCTAGCAGTTTGAATAACCATCAGAGAATTCGTTAACTTGTGTATTCTAATGCAACCAATGCCAAAATAGAAAAAGCAGATGTAAACATGACAATGATAATAATAGTATATACAAACATATACCGGTTAGTAAACTGAAACTTGAAAGTTACTCACTATCAACCTTTGCCATATAAAAATTAATATGCCAGCAACAAAAAAAGTGCTGAGGGATCCTGTTTTTTTCCTTTTTGGTTCTTAAAGTGGAGAGGCTACAGTTGAATGCCTTACCTAAATTACATACCAATCAAATCAGAAACTATGTAGAAGATGAGAAATAATAGTTTACCAAGCTGTTACAAGCAGTAGTTATGAGCCTTGTCCAAGTATGCAACACAACAGCTTTTGTAGTATATTTTAGACTCTATATATACTACATAGTTAGCAGTTCTCCACCTTAAATTTACATATAATCACTACATATCAATACAACTCTCTCTCTCGCCACATGTCACTTGGCATGATTATACACACACATTATCAGGAAAAGCAAGAAAATATGAAAACATGCAGTTACACCTGGTCCCACCAACTAAACACACGTACACAATTATTTGTAAAATGTGTATGTGTTCTTTTTATAACGTAAGTACAAATGAGTACATGCTAATCTTTGTATAAGTTAGGATTAGGATTTCCTGTCATCAAAGGATTCACAAATGAAAAAGATGGGTATCATCGATAATGGATTGGGTACTTTTTGGTTATGTCACCCCCATTAAAAAATTACCATTAAAATATTGGGTTACCTCCCCACTAACAAATCAAGTAAATGTGGCAACAAGAGATTGGATTGAAAGACTTAGGTCCTTTTGATTCAATACTTCAACACATTCTTGACGTTTGTCCTCCTCAATAAACATGGTATGATTTGTTATTAAAATGTTGTTAGATTCAATAAGATGATTAATTTTTTCAGTTTTCATGTTTATTTTTTTTTTGTTTTATTGAGTGTCAAACAATTTTTTTTTAGATGGGGGAGATAACTAAAAGCACCAATATTTTTCATAAAACGATAACCCAATATTTTAATGGGGGTGAGATAACCAAAAAGTACCATGGATTGAACACTATGCATACTCATCATTGAAACCAATAGATGATCCACTTTCTATGTCCACCTGCCAGTCTATCTGCATATTGCTGCAATTTGCATTGGACTTTTTAAAACCAACCAATAGACTTTTCACATCAAGGTCAATACTACACAGCATAATACCAGCTCATCACTTCACTCAAGAGATGTGTTCCTACATGCAAACATACACATACACACTTTTTACTTTATTCTTTAACTGATTTCAGTTATCGAACCATAACTGTGCTGGGGCACACTACCTTGACAGATTTATATTTGAAAATATCCATCCTAGTAATTATCTCAGTCTGGACTTATTTTATTAACCCATATTTTAACAAGTGGTTAGATTACAGTTTTAACACATTAATATTTTTTCGATTTTTTTTGTCTTTTCTTCTTTTAGTTGGCAGCATTGTCAAACATATAAACACAAACACACAAACTTATCATCATCATACATCTGTTTTCCATCAGGCAGAGAAGACTGCACCAGGCTTCATTGTCTGTTTTAGCATGGTTTTTACAGCCAAATGCTCTTCCTAACTCCAACCACCTTACAGATTATATATTGGATTTGGTAGACGGAAACTAAAAGAAGCCCATCATATATATATATATATATATATGTGTGTGTGTGTATGTACATATGTATTTATTTTTGTGTGTGTGTTTGTCCCCTTACCATCACTTGACAATCAATGTTGGTGAATTTACGTCCCTGTAACTTAGCGGTTTGGCAAAAGATACCGATAGAATAAGTACTGGGCTTACAGAGAATAAGTCCTGGGGTAGATTTGTTTGACTAAAGGTGGTGCTCCAGCATGGCCACAGTCAAATGACAGAAACAAGTAAAAATATATATATATATATATCTCACACACACATACACATACACACAAAATGTCTTGGCATTATATGAAGGTTCTAAATGAGCATCATCATCATCATTCAAAATGAAGTTCATTCCATGGAAACAAGTGAGGTTTGGCAACAGGGAGAACAGAAATCTGCCTTAACAAATTTCATCTGACTCAAGCAAGCATGGACATGTAAATGTTAAATCATGAAATGACAGGCTTCTGCACAGTTTTTGTCTACCAAAATTCACTTGTGTAGAATAGAGTGAATCTGAGACTTCAACAGAAGACACATACCAAGGTACTTCCACTGTGGGATCAAATCCCAGATGATGTGATTTCCAAGCAAGCTTCTCAATCATGCAGCCTTGTGCATCAATACAATACTGGTTAGGAATTTTGGCAGCACAAGGCCAGCAGTTTCAGAGGAGGGGGTAAGTCGATTACATCAATCCTATCAATCCTAGTGCTCAGCTGGTACTTACTTTATCAAACCCGCGAAAGGATGAAAGGCAAAGTCTTGCTGGAATTTGAACTCATTATGTAGTGATAGATAAAATGCCGCTCAACAGTTCACCCAGCAATTCTAACAATTCTGCCAGCTTGCTGATTTCATGAAAATAATATTAAATGCAAAGCAATAATCAAAATTTTCCCTGCTTTACATAAATACATATCAGAATTAATAGACGAGAAAACTGAATGGAATTTGCGTTTTAACAAGTGTAATTATAGCTGTTTAGTGTCGATCAATGATGCAGCTGTCACTAAAAACAGTTGTTAATGATGACTTGTATTATTAATAAGCAATGAAACTTTTAATCAGCACTTTACACACTATTCCTTGTAATTCTTCTAAATGGCACAAGTTTAGAGCAACCCATGAGCTTCTCTGCAGTCAGTCAAGAGGCTAGAAATCACACTATACAGACTGTGGAAGCACAGGGTAGTCATCATCAACATCATTTAATATCTCTGTTCCATGCCAGCATGGATTGAATTGTTTGTTGAAGGACTGCATCAAGCTTCAATATCTGCTTTGGCATGGTTTTTATGGCTGGATGCCCTTCCTAACACCAATCAGTTTATGACTGGATGCTTTTTTTTTTTTTTGTGCAAAGTGCACTGCATGACTGAGTTCACGTGCAGTTCACAGGGTAGGTAGGGGGGTCAGCTTTATGCTAAGGAACAATAGGATTACCATCAGAGATGGGTGGGGGGGAAATCAGAGCAGTTTCCTGCAACATGTAGTTTATAAATGCTAAGCTGCTTTGAAAAGGTGTTTACAATAGAAAATTCATTAAGTTCACTTGATCAGAGCTGCCAGATGACAGTATGTGTCAACAAAAAAGGTCTTTATGTAGTCATTTAACTTGCTAGATAATGTAGCTGAATCTCCCTTAAATCATAGTGTTTCACAAATACGGAAAGATACTGTATAATGCAGTCCTCAATAGTACATTGCCTGAATAAAAAGATGTTATATAAGCTGATACATCAATGATGATAAGTCTGCTAGATTAAAGACTGACCTGGTGGCCAAAACACCAACAATTTTAGACTAAATAACAGAAATTTAAGTAGAGACAATGACAGAAATAATAGCAAGAATATTCTTTAAAATACATTTATGAACTAATTTCATTAGCAAAAATTTCAGCTCTTTGGCACCAGGAATATGCATGTGTACACAGAAATCCACTCACAAAACATACAAATATACACACATACATGTACATGCTTGTAAACAAACACACCTGCAAATATATTTTCAACACACACATACACACACACACACACACACTGAATTTTAAATGCACATGCACACATGCATGCTAAGACATCTGCAATATACATACAAACTTCCAAATACATGCAGTTACACATGCTATTTAAACACACATTTGAATGTGCAACTGCAAACACAGTTGCAACTGGTAGCTACAAGCACACATACACAAATTTCCCAATACACACACATCTATAAACACACACACTTCTACATGCTTGTAAACATGCACATGCTCACATACACACTTGAAATCTTAAATAGTTGTACACACACACAATTGCTTTAACAACACTAGCAGTTAATACTATTGAAGCAGTTTTCAGTTACACCTGTTGCAGTTGAGATGGATTTTACTAATACTAATTTTATGATTAGCTATTTACCTGAGGCAGAGAAGACAATAGACAAGGATGTTGTGTTGATATTATACCAGTCACTGAAAGCTTAAGGTACTGACATGGCTTCCAATCATTTATGTATATTATATCTGAATTTCATCAGCTATGAATAATAATAATAATAATGGTTTCTGATTTAGGGACAAGGCCAGCAATTTTGAAGGAAGGCAGTAGCAAATTATACTGACCCCCCAGTGCTTGGTTGGTACTTATTTCATCAACTTTGAAGGGATGAAAAGCAAAGTTGACCTTGGTGGAATTTGAAATCAGAACATAAAAGACAGAAGCATTATAGAAACCCATAAGCATTTTCTCCCATGTTCCAATGATTCTGCCAGTTTGGTACTTTTTAATAATGGTCTCAAATTTTGGCACAAGGCCAACAATTTCAAGACCTATGGGTGGGGGGAGTGTAACTTGATACTACTGAGCCCTGTACTTAACTGGTACTTTAACTACTTAAAGGGTAAAAGGCTTGGTTAAGTTGAACCACAGTGAGATTTGAACTGAGAATGTAGGAACTCTTAATTGTTATGACTCACTCTCTAAACATAAATACAAGATTAGCCTATGGTTCTTGTATGATTAACGTAACGTAATAACTTACCCCCAACCCCACCGTCACCTCAAAATTGCTGGACTTGTGCCAAAATTTGAAACCAGTATTAAACCAGTCTGCAAGCTAGCAGACTTATTGGCACATGGGAGAAAATGCTGATAGCTGAAATCAAACAATGTTAAACCTAGTTAGTACTTAGATAGGTGACCACTTAGAAAACTTAGGTACTGTAAGCAACACTTTATGATGGTAAACTGGCAGAATCATTAACGCATCAAACAAAATGCATAGTGGTATTTCTTCTCACTCTTTACATTCTGAGTTCAAATCCTACTAAGGCCAACTCTGCCTTTCATCCTTTCAGGATCAATAAAATACGGTACCAATGTAGTACTGCAGTCAATGTAATCAACTTTATCACTCTCCACAAAATTGTTAGACGTGTACCAAAATTAGCAAGAACTACTACTACTACTACTACAACTACAACCACCACTGCCATTACTACCATCATCATCATCTTTACTCCTATTGTTTCATTTGTGATTCCTGTATTGTATTCTGTTGGACAGAGGCCAAACCATGGGCATAAAACTTCCTTGGAAAGGCCTACACTTGACAGAAAGTACTCACTATAATATGTGAGCTGTTCCAAGTAAAGCTTATTCTCAGCTGCTCAGATATTAATGTTGCTTGAGATATGGTTGGCAAGCTTTCCTTATCTCTCCTTCTGTGGGAGAGATAGTGCTGCAGCTCTAATGACCACTGGAATTATTTTATATACTATTTTGATTTCCAACTCCAAGCCATTATTGCTATTTCATTGCACAGTATGCATATACAACACTCTTTTTGTTGCTTTTCTTTCTTTTTCCTGTTAATTGCCACTCCTTAAAAAAAAAAGGAAAAAAGCCTTAGACAGAAAATACCTTTTTAAGAATAAGAGTTGTTCCAAGGAAGGCAGATTTGGGAAACTCCCACATATCTGTTTTGATATTTGACTGTTCCACATGATATGACAGTTTTGTTTTTTGTGAAGGATCGAACCTAAATGCTCCAATGATAAATAATACAACTTTCACTTCTGTTGCTGGGTATCTCCATATCCTTGATATTAATTAGGAATGTGGGAATGCTCAGCAGCAAATATTATTATCATTTACTACTCAGAATCATCAGCGTGCCAGACAAAATGCTTAGCACCATTTCAGCCATCCTTATGTTGTGTTTAAATTTTGCTAAGGTCAACTTTGCTTTGTATCCTTTTGGGGTTGATGAAATAAGTACCAGTTGATCACTGGAGTCAACATAATCAACTAGCCCCCTCCCCCAAAACATTAGATTGTGTGCCTGTAGTGGGAAGGATTATTATTATTACTATTCTACTATAAAGCAGTAAGCTACCAAAATCTTTAACATGCTGGACTAAAGCACTTAGTAGTACTTGTGGCTTCATGTTCTGAGTTCAAAAACCACTGAGGTCAACTTAACCTTTCATCCTTTCAGAATTGATAAATTAAGTACCAATTGAGCACAGGGATTGATGTAATTTATTACCAACCTCTCCTGGAATTGCTGGCTTTGGGCTAAAATTTGAAACTATTATTACTATTCTACCATGAAATCTGTTGGACACTATACCGCTTGATATATGTAAATGTCTTCACAAAAACACACATATAAAAATTTCCTTCTCAAAGATTTTTTAGTGCAATTCTGTACACTTAACTTCACTTGCCTAGTAATAGTTGGACATAGCTGTACTTAAGTGAAGAGATGATTAGTGTAAAATAACTATCTATGCAGCAGTTGTTACTTACATTTGAATATGTCATCCGTACTATTATTAGATTGCATGCCTCAGCCAAAATACTTATTTTTTCCCAACTAACATTATTTTCAAATACTTGTCCAAAAATACTATTACTGGCTGATTAATCAGCCTAATTACTGATTGCTCCTTAATTGACAAGTAGCTGGTACAGTGACTTTAGAAATGCAGAAAAACTGCTCATTTAAATAGGAACCAGTGTCTGCCAGAAGACCTTTGCTTACACTACAAAAGGTCATGCGATCTAACCAACTTAGAAACTTGTGCACTGAAAGATTAATCAGCTATGTTGTTATTGCTGCTGTTTAGCCCAAGGTTAGCTTTAATCAACAGGCCTATGATCAAAAGTATTCTATTTATGACCATCCTGTCATATAGTCACACAGTGGCATCATTAACCAATGTATCCTTTCCCTTGTAAAAGAATAGTCAGAGGGAATTCAAGAATGATTTTTTGGTAGCTATTTTGGCAATAACAGGGAGCTGAAAGTATTTCAAACATGGCACCTTAAAAATATTTGAATATACTAATTAAAATGTAAGTCGGTTAATAGTAAATGAATGAGTTGGTTTCACAGATGACTATTCAGTCGTTCAACCAACTGAATAGACTGTCCATCCGAGAATGCTACTTTCATTAGACTGATGTCTTGTCCAGGGAAAATTCATTGGACAACTTGCTCCATAAGATAAAAATCAACACCTCAGCAACAGCATACCATTCAGGATATAGAAGTGACATTTATTTATTTATTTAGAACCAGTTGAACTCGAAAAATTCTCAGCTACTCTAAAGATACAGATGACGGGACAATAAAAAAACAAGGAGGGGACATGAAAATTAAAATACTAATTAAAATTCTTTTGTTAGATAATTAGTGAAAGCAATTACTGACCACAGTGAAGAGATGGGTACACAATTTTCAAAGTGAAAAATTTTTCTATGGCCTAAGTTAAAAGTTAGTCACTATTATAAGGAAGCTAAATTTATTTACTTAATAAATACAACACCATTTAATAATAGTTAAAATTAAATGACTCAACCAAAGAACATGTATTCTTAAGAGGTGTAAAAATAAGTCCATCATGACTAAACGTAAAAGACTAACTATAGAGACTTCACAAAACATTTCGACTTGTCTGTGTACTTAACTCACCGGCATGGCTTCATACAATGTTTTTTTCTGTAGGGATTAGTCAGAGGAGAAAGAACATGGCCAATGACCCTTTGCAGGACTTCCAAGATTGGTGAGAGGAAATTATCCTCAGACAAGAGACCTTATGTGAATACTTGTAACAGAATACTTAGACTCTGCTAAAGGCATCTATCTATTCACCAGACAGTAGTTCACATTAATCTGAGGATCTTCTAGAAAGGATGACAGGCGAGAAGAAATGTGAAAAAAAATGAACCTACAAAGGTGACTGATCACTGGGAAATATATTCATAGGCTAAGTGACTGAGAAGTTTGCTTCATAACTACAAGGTTCTGGGATAAATCCCACAACACAGTGGGCAAGTGTTTTTTACCATTGCTTTGAATCAATCAAAGCCTTGTAAATAAAACTTACAAGACAGGAAAAACTGAACTGTATCAAAACTAATTGAGTATACAAACATGCACACACACACACACTCACATATAGATACACACACATACACACAGATACAAGCACACATATATATACACACACATACACATATACACACATGTACATATATATATGCATATATATACACACGCATGTGTGACAAAACTGGCCCTTTGAAATGTAGGAAGAAAGAGTGAGAGAAAGTGGTGGTGAAAGAGTACAGCAGGGTTCGCCACCAACCCCTGCTCGAGTCTTGTGGAGCTTTAGGTGTTTTTGCTCAATAAACACTCACAACGCCCAGGCTGGGAATCAAAACCACAATCCTACAACCATGAGTCCACTGCCCTAACCACTGGGCCATTGCACCTCCAAACACGCACACATATATATATACTCATATACTACACAGACACATATATATACACACACATATACGCACACACATACAGACATATATACACATGTATAAACACATACACACGCCCATAAAATGCAGATGTGTACTCGCACACAGATATGCATCGACACAAGCACCTTAACCACATAGCCATGCTTACAATAAAAGTGAATGTAAAAGTTTTAAAAAAACAGAAGCATTACCCAGTTGCTCTTGATTTTTGCCTTCAATAGGCTGCTGCGTTCTTAAACAACTTAACTGGGTCATAATACACAGTTATCTTATTATTCTGTCTTCAATACATATGTTGTTTGAATTTTCCTTTTCTTTATTTCTTTAAAATATTCAGTTAACTATGTGAATTAGACAGAGCGGGAAATTGCACTAACCAGTTTGGTAACTCATTTTCAATTCAAATTGCAACTAGGCTCATTTTAAACTTCTGTCATCCCAAAAACCAAAGAAAGAGATATAACCTTTTTAGCATTCAGATTACTGTCAAATGCAATACTTATTTGTTCACATTGTTTTGAATTACTGAATTAATCATGCATTACGTTGTATCTTTGAGACTTTGATGATGTGATTGTTTATTTTTAAAATGAAATTGTAAGGTAGGTGTGAAAGGCTGGAGTTAGCCAGTTATAATACTTGCTGTACTCAATTTATTTAAATCAGTCATGGGCGAACTACAGCCCACAGAGCTTTCTGGGTGGTACATCTAATTTCATGAGGAAAATAAGGTTTTCAGCTGTGCAGCCCACCTGATGACGGATTGTGTCTTACATGACCTGCTTCTCAAGAAAGGTTGCCTATGCCCGATTTCAACCATATCCCTCCAAAAACTGACCTTGTACCATGTTAAAAAATTTGTTTTAAAAATCACTAAACATAGGCGTAGGAGTGGCTGTGTGGTAAGTAGCTTGTTTACCAACCACATGATTCCGGGTTCAGTCCCACTGCGTGGCACCTTGGGCAAGTGTCTTCAACTATAGCCTCAGGTCGACCAAAGCCTTGTGAGTGGATTTGGTAGATGGAAACTGAAAGAAGCCCGTCGTATATATATATATGTGAGTGTATATGTTTGTGTGCCAGAGTTTGTACTCCCAACATCGCTTGACAACTGATGCTGGTGTGTTTACGTCCCCGTAACTTAGCGGTTGGGCAAAAGAGACCGATAGAATAAGTACTAGGCTTACAAAAATCTTGGGGTCAATTTGCACCCCATAACTTAGCAGTTCAGTAAAAATGACCAATAGAATAAATACTAGGCTTTAGAAAAAAAAATAAGTACTAGGGTCAATTCTTTTCGACTAAAATTCTTCAAGGCATGGCTGCAGTCTAATGAGTGAAATAAGTAAAAGATAAATAAGTATTACATTTAACAGAGTAATCTGAATGCTAAGGGGTTAAAGTAATGTAATATTCTTTCTGAAGTAACCATATAAAAGAAAAATACTTTCTATTAACCTACATATTGATAGCTGAGACATATTCAACACTGTCTACTGAAGCAAACAATTAAAAGGTGTCAATAAATAGTTTAGCTTATGTAAAGTTAGACAACACAAAAATATATATATATTTGGTATTCAATCATTGTTTCTAAACAAACATCTGAAACAATAAAATGGAACTGAAGATATATAGATCTTTGTCCCAACAACAAGAGAATCGTCTGCTTTTATACACGTCAGTAAGATGTGTGTCTATACTTTCTCAGTTGAAAGCAAGTGTACTTTGTTTCTTGGATTCTTAAGTTATTATTTAGCCTGAAGTCAACTCTGACCTAAGATATTCCAGCTAAGACTATTCCCGAAATGTTGGAATGGTCATGCTTTTGAGAGAATTTGATAGGTGGAAACTATGTGAAAGCCCATTATGTATTTGCATATATATGTATGTATATGTATATATATATATATATATATTATATATATATATATATATATATATCATCATCATATATATATATATATATATATATATATATATATAGAGAGAGAGAGAGAGAGAGAGAGGGGGGAAGGGTTTATGAAAAAAACACAAGACGAAGACAGGTGGTGTACAAAACAAGCAGATGTATTAGTATAACGCTCAGGAATAGAAAAAGTATTTTACATTTCGAGCCTATGCTCTTCTACAGAAAGGGACACAGGAAAAACAAGGAGAGAAAAAAATTATATATATATAAGAAACACACTCTAAAACATTAGAATGGTAGTATACTTAGAAGGTTGTTTGTTGTGGCTGGTCAGAGAGTGACCATTCATTTTGCATCCATAAAGTGCTTAGCTGGATAGGCAACTCATCATACACAAATACCCATTTGAGTCTTACGAGTTGCCTATACAGCTAAGTGCTTCATAAGTGTGAAAGCAATGGTGACTCTCTGATCAGCCACAACAAACAACCTTCTAAATGTGTGTGTGTGTGTGTAAATATGCACCTTTGTTTCTCCACCACTGCTTGAAATAAATGTTGGTTTGTTTATGTCTCCATATAGCAGAATAACTACCATATTTAAAAAACATGGTACTACAGTCAATTTGTTCAATTAAACCCTTCAAGGTGGTGCCCCAGCATGGCCAGCAGTGCAATGACAGGAACAAGTAAAAAGAATAAAAGACAGCATACCCATCAATGTCAATGGATATACTCTCCACGGGAGAGCCCCCCCCCCCCACCAAAAACCACTGACCCATGATTAAATAAAAAAAACACAAAACAAGGATGATTGGTAAAGCTATAATTTACCAACTATTCTGTCATTAATGTTTAGTATTTCAAGATCAAATAATTTTCATGGCTGACTTAACCCTTTCCAATCAGCTATGAGATGGGGAGAGAAAGGAAGGCTTCATTGGCAGGATCAGTAGCAGTGGCATGTTCAGAAGACAAAAAAAAAAAGAGCAGAAGCTAAAAGCAATATTTTTTTTTATGGGAAATTTGTGGATGGCCAACTCTCATCAGACAGATGGCTATCAAGCACCAATCAAACATCTAGTCCATATAAATTAAAGACTGCTAAAAGTATTTACAAGTCCATACTATATGATTACCAAACATCAAGTATGTGAAAACAAAATTTTTTTTATTTATACATATCTTTATTTATTTTTACTGCTTTCTGTTAATAAACTGCAACCATAGGTGTAGTTTTAAAAATCACTAAACATAGGCGTAGGAGTGGCTGTGTGGTAAGTAGCTTGCTTACCAACCACATGGTTCCGGGTTCAGTCTCACTGCGTGACACCTTGAGCAAGTGTCTTCTACTATAGCCTTGGGCCAACCAAAGCCTTGTGAATGGATTTGGTAGAAGAAAACTGAAAGAAGCCTGTTGTATATATGTATATGTATATATATATGTATATATATATATATATATGTGTGTGTGTTTGTCCCCCCAACATCGGTTGACAACCGATGCTGGTGTGTTTACGTCCCCGTAACTTAGCGGTTCAGCAAAAGAGACCGATAGAATAAGTACTAGGCTAACAAAGAATAAGTCCTGGGGTTGATTTGCTCGACTAAAGGCGGTGCTCCAGCATGACCACAGTCAAATGACCGAAACAAGTAAAAGAGTATGCTGTGATATGGCATGCAAGGTTTATAAATTGATCACAACCCAAGTACTCATTTCAGTCTGGTACTTATTTTATTATGGAAGATGCACTTAACCCCTTCCAAATGGATTGAGTACTGACAGTCTGTGTGGTGTACCGGTATTAGGTCATTCAGTAACAACATAATTTTTCATACAAGGAATTTTACAGCATTTTTACAGATTCTTCTCAATGTGGTGTATTTGAAAACACAGTGCCACACAGAGTGAGACATCACACTGCTCACACACACAATGTTTCAATGTGGTCAGAACCTCTTCCTGTCTGCAAGAGGTTAAGCCATTCAAAACACACAAAATTTTGATGCCAAATAACAAATAATAAATATTAAAGTGAAGTTAACAGCCTTTACATGTTTGATCTCTTCAGTTTGGCTCACAGATTTTTTTTTTTTTTTAACTAAACAGTTTGAAACTTTGTATACTGGTGTAATTTCTCACACTGAACATGGTTTGTTTTCAACATTTTTGACAAAATTTCATATTTTAGAAGTTATTTCAAGCTAAAGTTGTCTTATTTGGGTAATTTTAACCAATCAAGAGGTGTAGCTACAAGATTTTGATGATGTGATTGTTTATTCTTTTAAAAGACGTTGTAGAGTACATGAGAGAGGCAGGATCTGGCCAATTTGAACATCGTAGTATGCTTCTTTCCTCTTGTTATCCATGCAACTGCCACACAAACTGGTTGCTGTTATAGTCTCTTCAACTATACAGCAGTTATTTTGTTTCACTACTCACTGAGGATTTCTTTGCTCTCAGCCCTGGTCTTCTCTCACATGCATCTGTCTTATCCACCCTGACTGAACATTGCCTGCTTCCTTTTCCTCTTAATGAATCACTGTTCTACCACTTTTCTCAAGTCTAGCACCAGCAAGATAGGAAGGAGAACATCATAAATCAAGCTACAGACCACTGATATCCTACACCTAGCAGAAGCACTATACACTGCCATCCTCACACCTCATTTTTCAAAATCTTCCTTTCATGTACCCACTCCATAATGCCTTCCTAAAACAACTTCAACCCAAGTCAAACCCAGCAATGAAGACAAATTAATCATTTCTTTTCTTTTGACTGAGACTATTTTCATTTTTGCTCATGCTTTGTTTTTCTCTCTCTCTCTCTCTAACACAGACACCTCTGTCTCCTCTCTCATATACACACACAATTGCTTAAAAATTCACTGCATCCTTTCACTGTACATACACACAAATATACATATATATACACATATGCATATATACACATACAAATACATATATGCATATACACATACATATATACACATACATACAAATACATACATGCATATATACACATACATACATAGACACACATGCATATATACACATACATAGACACACATGCATATATATACATACATAGACACACATGCATATATATACATACATAGACACACATGCATATATATACATACATAGACACACATGCATATATATACATACATAGACACATGCATATATATACATACATAGACATGCATATATACACATACATAGATATACACGTGCATATATACACATAAGCAAACACATACATATACACAAATACACTCCCCTTTTTGTGTACACCTTTCCTCTCTCTTCAAGCACTTATGCACATTTACTTTCTCTCTTCTCATTAACTCTCCTCACAAGTATAAGGTGACCTGTCCCATAAAGCAACAAGTATTTACACACATTACATACATATAAACTTGAAAGACTCATGCAGCAAACAACACATGCACACAAACACACGTTTCCTTCTACTTCTCTCTTTCACTGAACACTATTTCGCTTGACATTCCGACCAATTTTCTTGACTCAATATAACAAGAGTGGACAAACTGTCCACACTATCTACTTAATCAACAATTAATAACAGTCATTAAAATTCCTTTAATTCCCTCATCAGATTATGATTCCACTAATAGTGTACATTTGTGTGTGAGGGGGGGTGCAATACACACACACACACATTCTCCTTGATTAACACTTCATTGATTTTCAATGCAAACTTATTTCCTTTTCCTTATTTATATATGTATAAACATATGTGTGTGTGTATATATATATATATATATATATATATATACACACACACCTAATTACACATTCTCCCTGTGTGTGAGAGAGAGAGAGCGTGTTGACTTAAACAAAAAAAACAAGTAATGTTATTTTATTCTTCAAGTTAATTTCAGTTATTCAAGATTTGTGCTTGGCAGTGGCAACAAGAAACTCAAGTAACTTGCTGAAGTTTATCACATACACACACATTCTTTTATACCTTTCAGCCCAAAAGCTGTGGCCATGCTGGAGCAATGCCAGTGAAAATGTGTGTTGCTTACAGCACCTAGGTTTCCCAAATGGTCACCCATCTAAGCACTCACTAGGCTCCACATTGTATAATTTCAGCAATCAGATGAGAACTGGTGCATTCAATATGATACACATACACACACACACACACACAATTACAGCATTGAAGGCATATAGCCACTCAAAAACTGTAAACATCGCTTAAACATTTATTATTTGGTATCAAAATTTTCATCACACTAACTGCAGCCTGGTCACTGACACAGTTCAACTGCAACACAGTTTTTGATAAAACCACTAGCCAGACAAATATATCTCTGACATAGAGATAAAGTATCCAGGTAGGTACCATACAAGCAATCAGTTATTATCTGGATTATCGCTAACTGCATCAAGTTGTATATATGAGTCTGAATTTCCAATCACAGGTTTTCTGTTGTTTGATCCACTAAATTATCAACCTCAATGTATGAGTATGTAAGAGGCTGAGTATTCCATACACACATTTAGCCTTAATGTTATTCTCAGTGGAATCAGCTTGGCATAGGGTGGCAAGGCAGAATGTTTGAATTACAGGTACAATCCGTCCAGTGGATTTCTTCAGTTTCCATCAATTCAATTACCCTCACAAGTTTGTAGAAAATGACATGCCCAAGATGTCAAGCAGCCGGTTCAAAATCAAGACTTCAGGATAGTGAAGCAACCTCATAACCATTTAGTCATACTATACCTGTGGAAGTGTGTGAGTTAGTGCTTAGGGTGTTGGATTCATGACCATAAGATTGTGGTTTCAATTCCTGGACCAGGTGATGTACTATGTTCTTGAACAAAAAACTTCATTTCATGTTGCTCAAATTCACTCTGCTAGCAACTATGAGTATTCCTGCAATGAACCAGCATCCCATCCAAGGGGGAAATACATATGCCAGAGAATATGGGAAACCAACCCTATGAGCCTATAGAACTCAATAAGGAGCTATACCCTTTTCTATACTACACCTACAGGTACAAATATGTCATAGATCAAATTTTTAATCGAGTACTTTCAATGAAAATATATCAGACCTTAGAGGAGTTGAGATATGTAGTGTACAACTTGTGTATCCATTATTCATATGTATATCGCTTGTGAATGCATATGGAATTTTTTCAATAGCTTTCTCACCAAACTGAGCACTTAAGGGATTTAAAACAATTTTAGTGAGAGAAAGAGGTGGTGATTTAGAAGAATGGTTAAAGTAGCAGACAGAATGCCTTTGCAGTGTTTGCTCTGTCTCTGAAGCTCTGAATTCAGATCCTGCCAGAGTCAACTTTTGTGGCTACTTTGTATTATATATCTGAGAATTTTCCTTTCCATCTCTTTCCTTCTGACAGTTGTTGTAGCTCTAAAGTTATATTTCATATTGAGCACTTCAGTGAAAAAAATAATATATCATTTTTTTAATACAAATTGAGACGTGTGTTATGAAATGCATGTGTAGGTGTATGTAATTTAGTATTTTGTCTCTGCCCCCACTTCTACCTTTTATGGAAAATACTAGAAGCAACAAAAATTTCCTTTTATAAACAATAAAAAACAAAACAAAAACCAATGCTACCATATTTCTGTCGACATGGCACCAGCACTGAAACTGGAGTTTTAATACAGCTTAGCAGAGGAAATATGCCAGACAAATACACATGCAAGAATGTGTGACTGTGTGCATCGACAGAATTTTAAGTTTGTGTCTACCTCTTTGTATGAGCAACATATGAGAGAGAGAGAGAGAGAGAGAGAGATATCAACAGTGAACACATACATCAAATTCCCACACAGAAATACACAAAGATATATGATGCACATATACACATATATATACAGGCTGCACATACAGATGTATTTTATGTGTGCGTATGTATACATGCATGTGTGTTTAAATTGTAAATATTGATTATTGACTAACTGCATATAAATGGTCCATATCCAATGATAGAGTCTTTAACTGTAACAATGTTTTGATTGATTTTTATTGTTTTTTTTTAAATTTTTAAAGATGAGCAAGGATAAAGAATGATGAGAGAATTCTTCTAGGGTTATAAGATATCCCGCCAAAGAGACTACAAAAGTTGGCCTTCCTTCTTTACCTCTGCCCACCACCACCACCACCACATAGAATATGAATAGCTGCTAAATCTTCCTCAAATCCCACCCTAAAGGTCTTAGGTTCAGAAAAAAGTATAATGAGGTTACACATGTCCCCTAAAAAGAGATAGAATAGATATAGCTGGAATATTTTTGATCACAGACTTGCTTGATCAAGGGTGACCTGTGATTAAAGAACTGAATATAGATGCAAAGCATGTTTACATGACCCTGTACATGTTCAGTCGACTTGCTAGAAATAACAACAAAATCTTCGTCAAACTATGAACTACCATCTTAAAAAGGACACACTGGATAATATAGTCCAGGTCACAACTATATCTGAAAATATAAGGAGGATGGCTTGAGTACCCTTGATTATAGATATGCTTGCTCAGGACTAGCCAGGGGCTAAACAACATATTCACACACAAGCCAAAGAAGAAACTGTTATTCTTTTACTTATTTCAGAAATTTGACTGTGGCCATACTGGAGCACAGCTTTGAAGGGCTTTAGTCAAACAAATCGACCCCAGGATTTATTTTTTTGAAGCCTAATACTTATTCTATCAGTCTGTTTTGCTGAACCACTAAGTTACAAAGACCCAAACACACCAACACCGGTTGTCAAGCAGTTACGGGGGCAAACAGACACACACACATAGATATATATACACATATATGACAGGCGTCTTACAGTTTCCACCTACCAAATCCACTCACAAGGCTTTGGTTGGCCCCAAGGCTATAGTAGAAGACACTTGCCCAAGGCACCATGTAGTGAGACAACCCAGAACCATGCGGTTAGGAAACAAGCTTCTTACCACTCAGCTACACCTGTACCTTAGCTAAAAGTAGCCACTAACTCACCCTCTTACTTTTTTTAAAAAATAATAGAAGACATGTTTGGATAATGTAGTCCTACCTACATGCACTGTTTAAGGAAGAAAAAATATCACTAGATGGTTACACCTGGAACATCTCTGATCATAATTTTCTTAATAAACAACAGGGACAATCTCATGTGCATACACAGCATGCGCACCTTACCCTTTCTTAACCTCGTATTTTCCAACCTTGTTCATTCAAGTCAGACACTCTCACTCTGACAAATACTAGCCGCCACTGCCTCCATAAAAGAATGAGAAGACAAATCTTATATTCATGTTTGTTCCTTCTCAAGCCATGCCTGGCTCATAAGGCCGGTTTCCCGGTTTCCTTGGCATGTAGGTTCCCCATCTAGACGGGACGCCAGTCCGTCGCAGGCGAGCTGCAAGATGCAGGAGTTAAGAGTGAGAGAAAGTTGTAGCAACAAAGTCAGCAAAAGTTCACCATTACCTTCTGCAGGAGCCGCATGGAGCTTAGGTGTTTCGCTTACAAACACACATGTCGCCCGGTCTGAGATTCAAACCAGCGATCCCTCGACTGCGAGTCCGCTGCTCTAACTACTAGGCCATGTGCCTCTTGTATCCATATAATAGTTTATTTACCATGGTGTTGAATAAGTTTTAAAAGTTTCAACCCTTTTGGTACCAACTCACCAGAGGCCACTTCAGATTCTATAATACAAGTGATATGTTTTACAGTGATATAAATTAAAACTGTTCATCAAAATTCCAAGCTGATTTGTTTTAAATACTAGCTTAATAATTACAATGTGAAGGCACGTGGCTTAGTGGTTAGGGTATTCAGCTCATAATCATAAGATCTGGAGTGCAATTCCCAGTAGTATGTTCTGTAGTATGTCCTTGAGCTTTATTTCACATTACTCCAGTCCACTCACCTGACAAAAATGAGCTGTACCTGTAATTCAAAAAGCCAACCTTGTCACATTCTGTGTCATGCTGAATCTCTCTGAGAACTACTAAAAGGTACATGCATCTGTGGAGCGCTCAACCACTTGCATATTAATTTCATGAGCGGGCTGTTCCACAGATCAGATCAACTGGAACGCTTGTTGTCATAGCTGATGGAGTGTTAGTTAATAATTACAGCTACAATTCGTCGTCAACTTTATGATGATTGGTGAGCCAGCTCCCGGCATCAATAATAGATAGTCCAGTTGAAATCTAATGGGCTTAATTTCTTAGAAATCAACCTGCCTTCGGATGATGTCAGCTAACAAATGCTTCCCCTAGGTTTGGTTATTGATCGCCACTGTGGTTATCCCAAGTGTTGGATGAATATCCTGTTGCGGAGACATCGAGACAACCTTGTATTTGTTTATAAGACAACTGCTTGAGACTCTGAAATTTTTGACTAATGCCCAGTATAATACAGAATGCTGTGTCTGTCTTTTACCTGAGAATGTAAAAATATAAAACAAAGCTATATAGGCCTATAGGCCGACTTACGACAGGTCAACCAGAACTAATTGTGGTCGTAAGTCAACAACGACCTGTATTTTACTAAATTTTTCATTATGTTCAGCATAATTGGAACAAAGGCAGTTTTTTTTTTTCAAAGATATAACAAAAGAGATAAACTAATTTTATTCAACATGGCAATTAGTCCATCTCCCTTTTTTACAGGTTATCCTCAGTGGGTGCCTGACTCTCACTGAGTAACACAAATAAGTGATTCTACATCTAACACTGTCACTTTCATAAATTCTGCCACTAGCAAAATCTAACCTTGTCCTTCAGTTTTTAGAAATGCTTGGGTGTGAACAGGGGGGGAGGGAACTAGTGGCTATTTCAAGCAGAGTAAGACTTGTCTGTGATTTGGTTGATTTGAAAAAAGTTTAACACATTTTTTCAGCTTGATCTGTTCTTACACATAAATATATACATATATTACTCTTTTACTTGTTTCAGTCATTTGACTGTGGCCATGCTGGAGCACCGCCTGTAGTTGAGCAAATCGACACCAGGACTCATTCTTTGTAAGCCTAGTACTTATTCTATCAGTCTCTTTTTCCAAACTGCTAAGTTATGGGGGCGTAAACACACCAGCATTGGTTGTCAAACGATGTTGGGGGAGGGGGGGACAAACACAGACACAAACATATACACACACATATATACAACAAGCTTCTTTCAGTTTCCATCTACTAAATCCACTCACAAGGCTTTGGTCGGCCTGAGGCGATAGTAGAAGACACTTGGCCAAGGTGCCACGCAGTGGGACTGAACCCGGAACCATGTGGATCGTAAGCAAGCTACTTACCACACAGCCACTCCAACGCCTATATATATATACATGCAACAGGCTTCTTTCAGTTTCCTTCTACCAAATCCACTGACAAGACCTTGGTTGGCCCATGGGCTATAGTAGAAAATATGCCCAAAGTACCTCACTGTGAAATGAACCCCAAACCATGTGGTCAGGAAGCAAACTGCTAACCACACAAGTGGAAACACCCTTACTTGAAAAAACAGTTAAGGGTTAGCAGCAGGAAACAATACTTCAATAATATGCATCATCTAACCCAGGGGTCAACAAACCAGAGTAAATTACTCCAGCTGGGTTAAAAATGAAATTCTTGGGGGTAATGAGGACCCATTAGACATAAGTAAAATTATATAAAAGAACGTGTTTCTTGTTATGACAGAAATTTTTTTTCTGGCTCTGAGGGGGCAGTCAAAAAGTTGCTCCCTTTGGCAACAACCTACCTTTGTGAACAAGGATTTTCCACTCTAATGAACATGAAACAAAGCAAAGAAATCGATTGGACCCCCGAAAACTGTATTCAAATTTCTCTGGCATCAAAATGTACTCAATTTTGATGTAATTGTACAAAAACAAAACATTATTTCTCCAAAGCCTAAAGTGAAAAAGTTTCTAGAAAAATCCTTTTGTTTCTTAAGATATTAATTTATTTTATCACATTTGTTTTATACATTTTATATTTATAATTGTACTCTCCATATAAATAGATCCAATAAGCCTTTTGAATTCAAAGAATCTATGATTTTCTTCTTTTCAAATCAAGGGGGTAATCATCATCGTTTAACGTCCGTTTTCAATGCTAGCATGGGTTGGACGGATAGAAAATATGGAACGCTTCACGAATTTGCGTGTCATCCTTGCGCAAGGGGCCATGCTAATCTTCTCTGTATGGTAAATATGTTTTGGGGTAATTGTTTAAAAAAAAGTTCCCCGAACCCTGATCTAACTCATGCTACCCTGGGAAACAGGCAGGAATAATTATATAGGCGTGTTTTTTTTTTGTTTTTTTAATGATCATAGTCATTCCTCCGTGATCATACTGTCTTTTTCATGTATAGTGTTTTTATCATTGATGCTTAGCTCCAAATTAGCCCTGATCCTCCTATGCTTTCCGATAGTGAACATACATTACACAACTTGACCGCCAGCTTTTAGGACGGTAGGGAGTAAGGTTGAGGAGAAATTAGCTGCTATTTCTAGCAGGGTGGATTTCTTTGTTTTCATCGATGCTGGTTGTTAACATGTCAGCTCACATCAACCTACGATAATTATGGCGTTCCAGCTATGACCATCCAGTTTTTTAGGGAGATATGTAAAACCAATTTAAATAAGTTCTTTCATTTTTACCACGTGAGTTGTGATTTGCGAGAGATTTGGCTGCTATTTCTAGCACGTAGAGTGACCACATAAAAGCTCCGTTTGTTTTCGTTTATAGCAAGATGATGGTAGTACTGATGGTGAATTGGAAGGGTACAAATGTAGGTGATGGTAAAGAATACGCACACCAGGTGTTTAGGGTAGGGTAAGGAGTTAGGGTTTTTGTTACGTCGAAAACGGATGGTGTGCGTATTCTTTACCTCTGCCACAGATGTAATACGGGTTAATTAAATGGAGATATTTTCTCCCTATTTACTGTGTTGGTTTGGGGAAGTTCCTATACAGCGAGGAACGGTTTTAGCTACTTTTAAATCGGATCAATCAGTCTGCTGGCCAACCTGCGGCCCGGAGACCTTTATCTTGTGGCCCGCTCGATACTTTCTTAAAATGGGTTTATCTAAACAAACATTTTTAAAATCTTATCAAAAATTAAAGATTGTAATGAAAAGTAAAAAAGAATGATACTACTGTTTTTTTGCAACGATTAATAAATATTTCATGTTAAATCAACGATCATTCATTCATTTTTGTAATATAATAGCATGAGAAAGCAAAATGCTTTCAATTCTGTCAGTATACAAACGGCCCTGAAAAAACTTTCTGTGATAAAAGTGACCCGCAATTGTAATTCGAGTTGGCCAGGCCTAGACTCTAGGCCATATATTTTTTTAGCACGCACGTTTGTAAGTAGGAGTGATGTGTGTTATTCTCCATATATCAACAGTCTTTACGTATCACATAATCAGATGTTTGTTTATCACACACATATACTATAACGTGTGAGATACAGAATGAGTCAACGATGGGTCATAGAAAGCGGTTGCTGAACATGCTAGAAACAGCAGTTAAAACTCGTCTATGACACCCACTAGAGCCTAACAAAAACACGCATTAGGTAATTGTAGTCCTAGGTATATGTATGAAAAGAAAAGCCAAGACGGTCATGGCTGTTTACATTGATGAATTATTTCGGATACCTATTACAACAAAGTGACCCGAGGAAATAAATGAAGAGAACGTTGAAGGCTGAGAGAACCTCTGACAAGGATCATATCCAAGTGTACAAGTATGTACAATACAAACATTCCTTGAGAATCCAGAAAGTTAATTGAGCCCTGTTTACGATGCACACCGCGTTTCATCCTCTCATAGAGTGTACTTGAAAAAACGACGGGATGTTCCAAGTTGGAATGGTTTTGATTATAAAACTGATGATTAATGCTGACATTAGGTACATCCCAATAATAGGGTGTGTGTGTGTGTATGTGTGTAACAAGTGACAATATATACAATATACGCAGAAAATATTATTAAGAAAGGGAAATAGTAAGACGCTTGTATTACACAAGCTACAACATAACTTGAGGTGTAACTAGATCGGTACCCCCCGCCCCAACTCAGGACTGTGTTTCCTCCTAACTTTCTGAAAAATGCATTTTTTTTTCAAAGTACAGGGATACGTTCTGGAGAGTGTAGATTACAATTAAGTTTTATCACGCAGGGACACAGCCTTGAAAGGTTTGGTCGAACAAATCGACGCCAGTACTTATTTTAAAGTTTGGTACGTGTTCTATCGGTTGTTTTGCTGAACTACTAAGTTACAGGGACGTAAACAAGCTAATAGTAGTTGTAAAGTGGTGGTGGAAGACATATATATATATACAGACACACACACGACGAGCTTCTTTCAGTTTCCGTCTACCAAATCCACCTCAAGGCTTTATGTTGATTTAGAAAAAACTTTTTCAGAAGAATTTTGTATCGTTCTTTATCTCTCCCGCCCACACTTCGTTACCCCTAATTTCTATAACTTTATCATTTTTTTTTTTTTTTCACTTGTTCTTTTCAAACTCGTTTGAATTTTCAATTTTATGTAATCCACTCACTCGAAAACGTATCTCTGCAAAAGGTTGGGTTTTTTTTTTTTATATTTTGTGTAATATTATCAGCATAATCATTATCTACACTCTCAAAAATGTAGTTCTAAAAAATTTCATGAGGAAAAAATGCATTTCTCAAACACTTATGTGGAAACATTAATCTGAAGTTATATCGAACTGCATGCATAGAGAATATATATATAGTACGTATGCATATACACTCATTGGCGTTGTTAACCAAGTCGAGTACCCCTTGGTAACCTGTCAAATACATAATTATAGAATTCACTAAATTTAGAAAGTCAATTTTATCTGTTTTGTTTTCATTCATTTATTGATAAGTGTAACCCACTGTTACAAACATAGAAACTATATCCAACACTCTTAAAAGTGTTTACTGTAGCAAATCAGAGTACATTTTTAAAGAAAATTACTCCCTCTTTAGTAAGCGCTTTAGTGGCTGACACCCTCACTAATCGTCGCAGCATTGTAGACATAGAACGTGGCATATGTGGGTAGATAATTCTTTGTATTTTCGACACAAGGCCAGGTAGGAATATAGTCGATTACATCGACACCCAGTGCTCAACTGGTATTTATTTTCTCGACCTCGAAAGAATAAAAAGATAAATCAACCTCGGTGAAATTTGAACTCCGAACATAAAGACGGACGAAATGCGCTAGGCATTTTGTCTGACGTACTAACGATTCTGCCAAGCTCACTACGTATATGACAAGAGCATGTGTCAAACATGTATCTGTACTCCCAGAGAATTTTGCTCCTCCGTATATTCCCAACCTTCGTGTAAATGCATGCATTTGCACTTTCCAAAATATACTTGTTTACCAAGTCAGTGAGGAAGCCTGTGTTCGACCTGCTAAAAATAACAGCTAAATCTCTCTTGAATCACATTTCTACCATTTTAAAAATCGAAGGACATATTGCATACTGTAATCCCAGATACATAGTGTCCGGATAGAAGATGGGATCGTCTGGACATGTGTCAATTATCTACCCACATATGCCACGTTCTATGTCTACATCAGAACTGAGCTGGGACAAAAAAAAACATCACATATGTGTGTGACAAAAGACAAGGAGAATGGAAGCTAGAATATGTGCATGCGAGTGTGTCCTAAATACAATTAAACGTGTAAGTACAGGGATATTAATGAATAGTATAAGTAATTATTAATAAATCCAGGACAGCTGGCGTAAACCGAAACAATGCCTTATTATAAAAAGAATAATGTTATGTTAATAACTAAAACAATAATTTAAAAAGATGTGTGTGCCAACAAGGGGGTTTCGTTCGAGCTGTTAGAAACAGTAGTTAAATCTCTTTATGTTGCACCATATCGTCTTTAAAAAATGAATAGGACTAATTTGATATGATCTTAGACACACTTTCAGTTGGTCACGGCTGGAATGCCATTGATAATAATAGGTCTCTACTCGATCAGAGCCCGAACTGGGACTAACATCAACGACTAAGTATAAGACAGCTTGAGTGTGTTGGTGTGTGTGTGTTTGTGCGTCCATCCATGAAACTTCGTCACGAAGCTAACACGAACCCTAAAGAAGCATTAGGGGAATGATAACGCTGGAGAGAGAGAGAGCGAGCGAGCTAAGTAAATGGACCCAATTCAACACTGCCTCTTTGCCTTCTCTTAACAGCCCGCTCATTGGACCATAATAACAATATTGTATAGTCTCTTGTGTTTGACCGAAGAATGAGAAAACAATTACTATTGTGTTTTGAAACTATACACCCACTAATAAATAAAAAAACAACATTCATATACCCACAAATCCACACATTCATGTATATACACTCCCTTACTCCCGATCATGCACCCACACACTTTCGTACACATGGACCGTTTTACACGTGCGCGCGCCAACATACACGTACACTTTCGTATACACTTTCATACAAACACATACACAATGCACGCTTACGCACACGTTCATACCCTATTTTATGAACATTACGTATATACTATAGTACAATAATTCAAAAATACTCTGTCTGTCTCTCTCATGCATACACTTTCTCTACTATACAGAAAAATTACACGCTAACACTTCTTATCTAGTGGTATGTTTAATACAACTGCGGATAAAGCTTCCCAAAACAATGCTACTGTTGTTTGTATTAGCCACATTAAGATATGTGTGTGTCTAAGTATATAATGTATGTGTAAAATAACGTGTTTACATTTTGTTGTAACGTCAGTGTAGCAGAATGTATCAAAGCATCATCGATATTCCTGGTAAATTCTCTTTTAGAGAAAAAGAGCAAACTCACTAGTAGAAATACTAGCGTTATATCCTTAGCGATGTTGTCTCAATGGGAGCGGGAAAAGAGAGAAAGAAAAGAAGTGGAGAAGACAAAAAAAAAAAGTCGAAAGCAAGATATCTATTTTAAAAAATCAACAAGAAAATGTGATTCACTCCTCTATCTCCTTCTCGGAATACAATACTAAAATAATTTTTTTTATAATTGCCAAAAATATGGGTTAGAGAGAGAGAGAGAACCCAGAAATATTAGATAGGAATGGTTTATAATAACAGAGTATGAAGGGGGAACTTTAGTGCTATGTCAGTACGAATCATCTTTTAGGAATCTTTTTAGGGAGGATTCTGGGAGCACAACACGGGATGGTTAGAGCTCTTATAGTTCAGAGAGAGGGTTTCTGTGATTTTAGATCTGAATGAGCATTGGCACAATTAATTATTGCAATTGTTACTATTTTCGTGAGAGATACTCGAGTGGAATGGAGTGGAGTGAAGTGTAGCTAGAGACGTAAATAAAGTGTTTGTGGACATGGATGACAAATCTGAGATGAATGAATGGCGCGTGTGAGCAGAGGTTATATGTGCGTATGTTTATGTGAGAATGCTGAGTGTGTATTATCTTCACTTATCAGATATGTATGTAGGGTAGAGAAACAAAGAACGAATATGAAAGGTGGGGAATATAAAAATATCTAGCAACATGAATGCATTCGCTGAATGAGGTTTGTATCACTCTTATTTCATATTGATATGAGTGAGTATAAATGTGTATTGTATATGAATATCTAAGTATAAGGCATTTTCGATAGTGCATATACAAGTGTAAGATACATAATTAAATTATATGCAAATATAGATAGGCAGATAAATTTATATATACATATAAGCACATAGATATGTATATATATATATATATATATATATATATATACAAACACAAATAGATAGATAGATATGAATAAACGGATAGGGATAAACAGATAGACAGACAAATAATTAAATCGATGGAGAAAATGAAAGATCCACCAGTTAGTTTAGAGAGAATATTAAGTAGACCGAAAGAAAAAGAGACAAACAAACAAACAATTCAACACAAAACTAAAACAACCCAATCTTACCTGTGGAATAACTGCTGCTGAGAGCGGAGCGTGGAAATTTGGTCCTTGTATGAGTGTATCTCCAATTTTAACTGTAAGGTCTACAAAAATCGAAAGGAAAAAAAAAAGATATAAAGAGGCTACACTCGACTCACACTTGACAACGAATGGCTGTTGAAGGGTTTGGTTTGTGTTCTATATTAGGATTTATTTACGTTTTTTTCTTCTTTTTTTTGTAAGTGGCTGGAGTTACTCTAGACCAACAGTGAGTTGTGTGAGAAGGGTTTTAATGACATGAAGCAAGCAGATGAAGGAAAGGGGAGTAGCAGTAAGAGGAGAAGTAAGAGAATTTAATAGAGAAATAGAAGGAGGGAGTAAAAGAGTGAGGAAGTGAAAGAAAAAGTGAATAGAAAGATAGAGTAGGAGTGGAAAGAAACGCAAAGCTATAGAGAAAGACAAATTCAGATAAGAGAGTGGGAAGAAATGCTCAGGAAAGACTAAGAGATGACAAAGTAACCAACTAGTGTTAGTGTATGAGTGTTAGTCACAGCAACTATCTGACCTTTTTGTTTGTAAACACAATTGCATGTTCGCGTGTGTGTAAATCATACACATGCATCCCCCTTCTTTCTGTTTGTCTCTCTCTCTCTCTCTCTCTCTCTCTCTCTCTCTCTCTCGCTTACTCTCACACAATGTATGTATGTATATATAAATATATATATAATATATATCATATAGAATGGTTGTATACTGTCAATCTATCGCCCCACCACCGTACATGTCTCTACGAGAGATTTAGAAATTTAGTATTTCTGATATATCATATATATATATATATATACATATATATATACATACATACATACATATATATATATATATACATGCATACATATATATATACATATATATATATACATGCATACATACATATATATATACATGCATACATACATATATATATATATACATGCATACATACATATATATATATATACATGCATACATACATATATAATACATGCATACATACACACACACATATATATATACATATATATATATACATGCATACATACATATATATATATATACATGCATACATACACACACACACACACACACACACACATATATATAATGCTTTATCTATATCCTTTTCTACTCTTGGTACAAAGCCCGAAATTTTGGGGGAGGGGATAGTCGATTAGATCGCCTCCAGTACGCAACTGGTACTTCATTAATCGACCCCGAATGGATGAAAGGTAAAGTCGACTTCGACGAAATTAGAACTCAGAACATAAAGACAGACGAAAATGCCTATGCCTATATCGAAAGAATGCCATTATATATATATATATATATATATATATATATATATATATATATATATACGCACAAAAACAATATGTACATCTATATATACATACATATACACAAATATGTACAAATATATATATATAAATGGAGTTAAACGCATTTATTCAAATTCTTTTACTTCTTACACATGTTTCGAAGATATCACTAGTATTACTTTTCCCGTGTTAATTGTTAACAAAGGAAAAATACACACATCTATATATATATATATATATATATATATATATATATATATATATATATATATATATATATATATATATATATATATATATATATATACACACACACACACAATTTTATACATAAATGCATACTTAAGAACATACTATATAACATGATAAATTCTTGATTTATTGAAATTATTTCTGCATTTAAGAGTGTAAACTAATTGTTTGGTGGCATTTAGGATTTAGTCCAAATGAGAAGGAGATAATCTAAGAATCAAAAGCTCTCCAAAACTGACATGACATGCAATGAAAAACAGCAGTCTGGTTGTCAGCAGACAAGAAAACAGCTGTGAACGCAGGTTTCTGCTTCATTATCCGTCGTCACCAAAAGAAATTTTGCTACTTTATCTTCAGCAGAAGACACTGAGCCACGCTGCTGGATTAAACCAGTCAGTAAAAACAAAAGCACATGTTTAGGGCATCGAGGGAAGGGGAGTGCACCACAGAAATAGTAAAAGGTTTACGGTAGAAAACAAATCGATTTAAACTTGCTAAAATAATATTCGAAGTGGTTTATATGAGCGGAAATATAATTTCGAAGGTTCATGATGTCATAGTGAGGATCTGATCAAATATTTTTTCATAGAAAAAAAATATAGGAGAAAACTTATCAAATATAAATAAAGTGAAAGTATACAAGATAAACATTATTTTCCAATTTGTTTCATTAAAAACAAAATTGAAATGTATTTTATGATTTATTATTGTTTATATTTTGAATTATATATATATATATATATATATATATATATATATATATATATATGTATATATATATATAATATATATATATATATATATATATATATAATAAATATTAGGGAATAAATCCAAACTTACAGGGGAAAATCAGATTTAGGATTGAATCCAATTTTATAGTAAAATATTATATTATATTAAATTAGAGACAAAACCACTATTAGGCAAATCAACAATGAAAAACTTAATCCAATACATAATATTATTTAATTTATATTATTTAAATATATAACAAAATTATTAAAAAATATAATTAATTATATTTTTTTAATAATTTTGTTATATATTTAAATAATATAAATTAAATAATATTATGTATTGGATTAAGTTTTTCATTGTTTGATTTGCCTAATAGTGGTTTTGTCTCTAATTTAATATAATATATATATATATATATATATATATGGGGGTGGGGTACACTAAAGTCTTTTAAGCGCTTGGGACTCCTATTTGTTTTAATCCGGTCCTAAGACATACAAAAGAGTATAGTGTACATTTATGGCGTATGAAATTTGCATAGATGAGACGAAAATGGGCTCAGAGAAATAATTTGGAGAAATCAGTGACATGTATTTGAACAATGAATATAGATATAATAAATAACATAGACATAATATATAATATAATATAATAGAGATATAGATATAAATATAATAAATAATCTATTATATAAAATCCGTTCTGTCTGTCTGTGTGTCTTCTAGGGTCTCGGGCATCCTCCATCCGATTGCGCTCAAATTTGATATGTAGATACCGACGGTATCAGGGCGTGTATAAGTCTTGAAAAAATTACAAAATCGATTCCAGGTGAGAATGCGATCGATAAAGCCGTGTGAACGTTTATTTGTACGCGCAAGTACATCAGCTGTTGCGATCGATACTACGCGTACGCGAGAAAAATGCACACGCAGTTTGCGCAAAAAAAAGCCGGCTGGCTTGAAATAATGCCACAAAATGCAGTACATTTAAGAGACCAAAAAAGATGCAAAAGAGTGTTCTCCCAGTCAGCAACCTTATCATTACTGGTACTTTAAACTCTTCGGTTGCATATTTGTGTGAATAAAATCGTTTTTCTTTGGAATAGAAAAAAAGTCTATCTTTATTTCTTCTTTTGCTGGTGTCTCAAATTTAGGTTAAATCAGTGTTTCTCAAAGGGGGGCGGCTATGGGACGGTCGGACAAGTTGTTTGGAGAAAATTTGGTTTAAATGTTTGATAATTCAGCACCGTCCATTGGACGGGGGGCGTTTTGCTCTTATTTTATAAATATGCATAAATATATGTATATGTATCCATGTGTGTGCGCGCGCGCGAGTGCACGCGTAGTTCACTTTGTCTTGCTTCTGTCGATCCATAGTTACATTTTAAGCAAAGGAAATATTTTCCGTATAAAACAAAAGTTGCAGGCTGCAGAAAATGAGTCCATGGACGTTAACAAACTGCTTGTAATCGCTCTCCCAGCCACTTATATGTGTGCATTGTCTACTCGTGGTTTGTTACTTGAATTTCAGCTGGTTGGCTTGATATAATTTTCTTCAGAAAAAATGTTTGCTACATAATCAGAGTACTACTCGTATATGCTCTCCCGATCATTTATGCGTAGTTCGTTAATCGAATTTCAGTTCGTTATCCCAGTTTAATTTTCTTCGGAAAAAACGTTCGTTATTAAATTTGTTCCTTTAAAGAACCGTTCGTATATGAGTAACTCACTGTATGTATGTGCCGGGACGCAGAAATATTCAGGCTGGTGTCCGAGTACCCAATGAGGAATTCCTGGTCTTTGTCAAGGCATCCCTCAAGAAGAAGGTAAACTCGTATATAATTCCTGCTGCTCTACTGGGCTGGATATCTTGCAATTTGCTTGACTCTGGGCTTCTCAGCATTGCTAGTAAGAGGTGTTGTGGTGTTGTGTAAGCCACACTCGACTTAAAACCCTTGCTTGCGTGGGTATTGCTGACACTTAACACTTGAACCTGTCAGCGATGGTCTCATGTTCGTCTAAAGAGTAGACAGCCATCATAATGTATGTATTAAGAGTCAGCAATACCCACGCAAGCAAGGGTTTTAAGTCGAGTGTGGCTTACACTACACCACAACACCTCTTACTAGCAATGCTGAGAAGCCCTGAGTCAAGCAAATTGCAAGATATCTGGCCCAGTAGAGCAGCAGGAATTATATACGAGTTTACCTTCTTCTTGAGGGATGCCTTGACAAAGACCAGGAATTCCTCATTGGATACTCGGACACCAACCTGAATATTTCTGCGTCCCGGCTCATATATACAGTGAGTTACTCATATACGAACGGTTCTTTAAACGAATAAATTTAATAACGAACGTTTTTTTCCGAAGAAAATTGAACTGGGATAACGAACTAAAATTTGATTAACGAACTACGCATAAATGATCGGGAGAGCATATACGAGAGGTACGCTGAATAAACAGCGTTTATGTATGCATGTGTGTGCATGTATTTATGCGTTTATGTATGCATGTGTGTGCATGTATGTATGTGTATGTATGTATGCATGTATGTATGTATAGATGGATGGATGGACCAGACAGACAGACAGATTGACAGATAGATAGATAGATAGATAGATAGATGATAGATAGATAGATAGATAGATAGATAAATAGATAGATAGATAGATAGATAGATAGATAGATAGATAGATAGATAGATAGATAGATAGATAGATAGATAGATAGATAGATAGATAAAGAGAGAGAGAGAGATCCCTTGTTGAGTCCGACATTACTACCATGGCCCTGCTCTGACCACCTCTTACGGGCCTTCCTTCCCAAAACTGTCAGCTTTCGTGTGTGTGTGTGTGTGTGCGTATAATAGGTGCAGGAGTGGCTGTGTGGTAAGAAGCTTGCTTCCCAACTACATGGTGCTAGGTTCAGTCCCATTGCGTGGTACTTTGGGTTAGTGTCTTCAGCTACTTCCTCGAGCCGACCAAAGTTTTGTGAGTGCATTTGGTTGACGGAAACTGAAAGAAGCCCGTCGTATATGTATATGTGTGTGAGTGTGTGTGCTTGTTTGCGTGCATGTTGTGTGTGTGTGTGTGTGTGTGTATCCCACCGCTCGACAATCGGTGTTGGTGTGTTTATATCTTCGTGAGCTAGCGGTTCGGCAAAACAGACTGGTAGAATAAGTACCAGGCTCAAAATTATTTAATCGATTAAAATTCTTCATACACCAACATAGCCGCAGTCTAATGACTGAAACAAGAAAAAGAATAAACGAATACACCCACCCACACACACTCACACACACACTCACACACACACACACACACACACACACAATATATATATATATACAGGGTGTCCCAAAAGAATGTATACACACCTTAAATAATTGTAAATTTGTTATTCTTTGTAAGCCTAGTACTTATTCTATCGTTCTCTTTTGCCGAAGCACTATGTGTATACATTTTTTGGGGACACCCTGTATATATATATATATATGTATTCACACAAACCCGAATATAACTATGTGTGTCGTGTTTCTGAAAATATAATCTTCTGTAACACAATACAATAAACATCTCATAATGTAACTTATCTACATTCAGTTTATAAAGTATCGCATAAAATTTCATACAAAATGTTGAACATGACTGTAGGGCTTTTTTCTAGATTGAAACAAGGACTGAATTCGATTCGTACACTAAGTAACAAAAGAAAACAAAAATAAAATCACTGCAGTCTAACTATGGTGCGTATTTTTCGCAGAGAGACTGCTATGACTATTATGAATATTAACGCAAAAGACGCTAACTGGACAGTCGATCTGCAACAAATATAGGCAAATCTTTCTCGAATTGTATCTTAGTGTCAAGGACAAAAAAAAAAAAAATAAAAGGACGTGAGCTTACATTAGAAAAGGGTTTCTTTACTAAACAGACGGTATAAGCTTTGCTGTAAAGCTTTCAATTTCAAATCTGCCAGGTCAGGTATGCCATGAGCTAAACAATATCAACAATAATAAATATATAGATATGAGTTTGTATGTATTTATATGAGAAATTTGAAATAACTAGGTGGTTTGAAATATCTAGGTGGTGGATCATTATCAATATGAAGGACCCATATACATGTGTGTGTGTGTGTGTGTGTGTGTGGTGTGTGTGTGTGTGTGTGTGTGTGTGTGATTATTACGTCTTGTGCAATTACAATTATATAATTATGGTTGTTGTTGTATTGTTATGTAGGAGTTATTGAACCAGCTGTAGGAATGAATATTTTGAAATATCATTAATTACCTTCGGTACTTTTAGATTATCTCGCTCCCATTAAAAAATTGGGTTACCTGCTCCGTTTTACGAGAAACAACAGTACTTTTGGACATCTCCCTCAACTAAAAAAATTCTTTAATCCTCAATAAAACAAAAACAATTTTAAAAATTAATAAACATGAAAACTGAAAAAATTAATAAGCATCAAAACTGAAAAAATCTGATAACATTTTTTACAACAAATCATACCATGCCTATTGAGGAAGCCAAACGTCAAGAAAGTGTTGAAGTATTGAATCAAAAGGATCTAACTCTTTTAATCCAATCTCTTGTCACCACATTAACTCGATTTTTTAGTGGGGAGATAACCCAATTTTTTAATGGCAATTTTTTTAATGGGAGTGAGATAACCAAAAAGTACCTCATCTTCAGTTGGTCTTTCAAATTCGCGCGCGTAGTTTTTTTTTTTTTTTTACTAAATCTGAGAATTTGTCCCACAACTCGAGTATCACGTCATTGAGATCTTCAGATAAAATGTTTTGTCTGAAGATCGCAGTGGCGTGAAACTCCAGTCGCGAGACTAACTCAGCTGTCTTCTTGTTTAGTTGTCTCCCTTGTCTCCCAACCCACTCATTCTCTGTTTCTCTCTCTCTCTCTCTCTCTCTCTCTCTCTCTCTCTCTCTCTCTCTCTCTCTCTCTCTCTCTCTCTCTCAAAGAAATCGGCTGTAGTTAGTCCCAACAAAGACGTGTTCTGCTAGGCTTAGGCACACAATATTTCACGACTAGATGGTATCTTTAGGTAGATGCTCTTGAGAAGAGGCTGCTGAGAGATATTTGGCAAAGCAGATCAAAAGTGCTTTTGGACACTGGGAGGCTGAACCCTCTTAAAATTCAAGTGGCTGTGAAGTTTTAGTGCGGTACCCAATAGAAAGTTACTGACCCGCCTTCATTCTCTAGGTCCCAGACCAACGTATGAGCTGAGCCTGCATCTTATAGGTCCTGGTTTGCTTATATTTATATACACGTAGTTTTTCATTTTGCTATTTAGCATCTAAAATTGCGGATAAATTTGTCAGCGGACAGTTTAGCTTTCTGCTGAAGCACTCAACCGGAGTCTCGAGGGATGTGGCTTCGAGTCCCATGGCTGTTTGTTGACAAATTTTTCCGCTTTGTAGGGTAATTTACCTAGTATTTCTGCTGCTCTAACGGCAATTTTGCGTTCGAGAAAAAAATATCACGTTATATGAATTCCATATTTCCAATTGGCGTAATATGCTTTGTATTTCTTCCATTTTTATTATATAAGTTCATCTCACCGGAGTAATTTTAATTATCTCGTCTTTATGTTCTGAGCTCAAAATTTCGTCGAGGTTGACTTTTTCTTTCATCTTTTGGGATCGATAAAATAAGTACCAGTTGAGCATTGGGATCTATGTAGTCAACTATCCCTGTCCCCAAAATGTCAGGCCTTCGGCCGATTGTAGTAATAATTATCTATCTCGTTCTTAGCACTCTTGTGGTTTATGATCACAAATCGAAACGGTAAAATTTTCGTAAGCAATAACCAGGCGCAGGAGTGGCTGTGTGGTAAGTAGCTTGCTAACCAACCACATGGTTCCGGGTTCAGTCCTACTGCGTGGCATCTTGGGCAAGTGTCTTCTGCTATAGCCCCGGGCCGACCAATGCCTTGTGAGTGGATTTGGTAGACGGAAACTGAAAGAAGCCCGTCGTATATATGTATATATATATATGTATGTGTGTGTGTGTTTGTGTGTCTGTGTTTGTCCCCCTAGCATTGCTTGACAACCGATGCTGGTGTGTTTACGTCCCCGTCATTTAGCGGTTCGGCAATAGAGACCGATAGAATAAGTACCGGGCTTACAAAGAATAAGTCCCGGGGTCGATTTGCTCGACTAAAAAAAAGGCGGTGCTCCAGCATGGCCGCAGTCAAATGACTGAAACAAGTAAAAGAGAAAGAGAAAAGAGTAAAAGAGAATTGATATAATTCTCTTTTACTTGTTTCAGTCATTTGACTGTGGCCATAGTCGAGCAAATCGACCCCAGGACTTATCGGTCTCTTTTGCCGAACTGCTAAGTTACGGGGACGTAAACATACCAGCATCGGTCCTCAAGCGAGCAGTGAGAATGAATGCTCAACATGCTTTTGATGGATAAATGTTCTTTATTTGTTGATTAACAACGCTACTAATGGTTTCATGTTGTGAGACTTTCCAGAATTGTAAAACGATCCACTTAAAATGCTGGTCATCGCCTCTATTTCGGATGAGAATACACCAGATTACATGATTCTATGCGGGTCTTCAACATGATTGCACTGATGAAGGAAGTTAACTTAAATTTCTTAACTGTTATTTCCTTTGCACTGGCTTTGGGATTTTGCAAAAATTCATGTTCAACATAGATTAATTACATTATGCAAGAACCTTCGCACACACCTATATCTACGTATATGTTTGTGTGTGTGTATGTATCCAGCGTGCCTTTTGTTGGTGTATGTGCATGTATATTTTATCATTTATGGGGTTTTCACAGGTTTTAAACGCAAATTAGTCCATGAAGTTACAGTTCATAGAAATATAAATACACTACCGTCAGAAATTAATTAGCACCCTTGATTTGCTCTTCACTCAAGGTATTTGCTGTCACCTAGTGGCCATATCTCGAACTATTGCTTTGTTGCGAGTTCACTGTTGCGTAGAACGATGACGTAACTTTGTTTGCAGAGCAGTTTGAGAGTCTACAGCCTAATGATGTTGACATAGCAGTGCAACAACAACTTGGAGTGCGGATGTAGACAAATCTTCCTTTGTTTAATAGATATAGGTAGCGCCTCGCAAGGACCGAAATCACACCGTACTAAGTTTTCTCATCGCGTAAGACGTTTTGAACAGCTCGTAGGTTAATTGATTTGTGTATTTGCAAGATTTTTTTTCCTCACAAATTCTCCTACACTCTGCTTGGTGACGTCACTTCCGGTTCACAAAACTTTCTGTTATACATCAAATAAGGTGAGAAATTCTGCTTTCTTTCTTTTTTGTTTAATGAATAATAACTCATAGCAGTTTTGTTATAGCATAACACTATTCAAATGAATAGTTTTAATGAAAATAACTGGTTTTTATCGTTCATTCCTAGATGGGCTCAAGACCTCGCATGACCTTGGAGAGACGGTACGAGGCTCTCTCGTGGCGTGGGAAGCTGTCGGAGGCTGCAATAGCCAGAGAACTTGGTGTAGCCAGGCGCACAATTCAGTGCTTATTTAAGAAATACGAGGAAACCGGATCAGCAGCTGACAAAAAGGGTAGGGGACGGAAGAGGCTGACGACCCAGCGGGACCGGATGCTGATCCGAAAGTCACTGTACAACCGAAGGGCAACTGGCGGAGGAGATGCAAAAGATGACAGGGAAGCAGTTGTCTACAACCACCGTCAAGACCAGATTACTGGAAGCTGGTCTAAAATCCTGTAGGGCCGCCCGTAAGCCGCTCCTTACAGCCCAAAACCGGAAGAGGCGGCTGCTCTGGGCCCGTGCCCACAAGACATGGACCGTGCAGCAGTGGCGGACAGTGATGTTCACTGACGAGTCGCGATTCAGTCTCGTCAGTGACAAGCCTGTCCATGTGCGACGCCGCAGGGGTGAGCGCTTCAACAAAGACTGCATTGCTCCCACCATGAAGCATGGTGGGGGTGGTCTGATGGTGTGAGGGGCGTTCAGCAACAGTGGTGTTGGGCGGCTCTATGCCGTCGAAGGCAACATCAACGCAGCAAAGTACGTTGAGATAGTACGGGATACCTCTTTGGTGGCGAGGAGTACGTGCTCCAGCAGGACAACGCGTCTTCCCACACAGCCAAGCTCACAACTGGTTTCTTCAAGGACCATGGGGTGACGGTCATGGACTGGCCTGGCCAGTCACCTGACCTGAACCCTATTGAGAACCTCTGGAGTCGATTGGGTAGGGATTTGAATGTGCAGCAATACAGGAACCGACACGAGCTGTTTGGGGCACTTCTTGCTGCATGGAGGGCCATCCCTGCACAGTACCTGCAGGCACTCATAGACAGCATGCCGACTCGCATAGCAGCTGTCATTGCTGCCAAAGGAGGAGCAACAAGATATTGGCTAAATTTCACGATTAATAACAGTTATGTGGTGTGCTGGGATATGTTTTAATAAATTTTTGATTAAAAACGAGTTCGTTTCTGATAATAAGTTAATTAAATTAAGAAAATGTAAGAAAATGTAGAAATTTGAGAAGTGCTAATTAATTTCCGACGCAAGTGTATATTTTGCGAATCGTGTGACATCTTGAATAGAGATCCCTTTCGGTCATGAACGACTATGGGATTGCACCTTGAAAATTCCCCTCCAAGGCACAATTCCAGGTAAGGTATTTTGTGGAAGACCAGCAGTTGCCCATGCATACCAGTCTCCCCTCTCCACGTCATGGATGTTGTCTAAAGGAAAGGGAAAGGCCGATACAGCTTGGCACCTGTGACGTCACAACTATTTCTACAGCTGATTGAACTGGAGCTACGTGAAATAAAGTATCTTGCCCAAGAACACAACACACAGCCCTGTCTGGGAACTGATCTCACAACCTCACGATTGTAAGCGCGACGCTCTAACCACTGAGCCATGCGTCTTCACTATGGCTCGAAGCCGCTGCACGTCTCGATCCACGCGCGGAGCGCGGCTGCGGTTGCGACGACCCGAATGTGTCGGATTCAGTCTAATATTTGCACCGCGACCAATGCGAAAAGCCGATCGTGTCGTCACGACCGGGGTCGGAGTGTGAGGAGTTACCTTGGACGGGACGGGCGTTGCCGACGACGAGCAGCTCCTGAACAACTTTTTCCGGCGTGAGCCCGGCTGCGACCTGTGATCGCGGCTTCGTATCTTGAATATGTGTTATGCATTTGTTATACATATCTGTACTGCTTAGAATTTCAACATGAGTTTCTCGGGAGTATATGTCTATTATACATATTGTACATATAATCAATATCCGAAATTTATCTTGGTTGGATATCCTGGTGGCAATGTGGATGAGGAGTGATACACGAAATTTCGTAAGTTTCTCCACCTATACATTTCATTTACTTAGCCAAAATTGTTCTAACTTAGTTTATAATTCCCCTGACCATTCTTTTGATTAAAATCTAAATTCCTAATTTCTGCTTTAACGGTTAGAGCAAAACTGCCCCTATTAGATTTTCCCCTCCTTTTCTTTTTCTGTTCCTCTTTGCATCTCTTTTCCCTTGCCAACACACTCTAGGGCTCACAAAGTAGGTCTGCTAGCTGGGAGGCGATTTCTGCTATCCTACCACATTACTCCCCCACTATAAACATCATAAATATCCTCATTATTTGATTCCTGAGCAATTGTCAAGTTATCTATTTAATAGATTTTCTCACTTTCGGTTGTTGCTGATGAAATAAATTTTTACCCATCAGACGAATTTCTGTAACAGTAGAACTGTTTCTAATGACTGACCACGAGCATATGCCAAAATAAACCTATTTCTTTACTACCCACAAGGGACTTAAACACAGAGGGGACAAACAAGGACGGACAAACGGATTAAGTCGATTATATCGACCTCCCCAGTGCGTAACTGGTACTTATTTAATCGACCCCGTAAGGATGAAAGGCAAAGTCGAACTCGGCGGAATTTGAACTCAGAAGGTAGCGGCAGACGAAATACCAAGCATTTCGCCCGGCGTGCTAACGATTCTGCAAGCTCACCGCCTTTGTTGAAGGAAATATCAAGAGGAAAAAGTGCCAATAGCATAGATTTGTTTTCGACGGATCTCAACTTGCCAAGAAGTAATCCACTCTCCACAGGATTGTCCTCTGCGACACGTAAAATGAATAAATAGGTAACAGGCGACAAAAGAACAACGGGACATCACTGAACGGCTTATAGTCGCGACCGGCGCTTTCTTAATCTGTTGCTCTCCAATGCAGTCAACCATTGTCTACGTCCTGTTGCTCAGTCGTTTGGGTCTTGAAGAGTGGTTAGTCACATTCAGTCCGTTTTTTTTTTTTTTTTTACTTTATTCTCATAAACGGCTCTAACGGGAATACTACACTCTCGACGATATTTCTCTTAGAAGTCATTGAACCACGCAAGCCACCTGTCACTCTCCTTCCCTTTCACACACACACACACATTTGTGTATATATGCATTTATGTATTTATATACGTATAAGTATTTAATCATATGCACATATACACACACTCTTTCCCTCTCTCTCACACATACAAACACACACATGCACGCATGAGCCTAAACGCAGTCTTACAAACTCACGCTCATATTTATATGCATTCATGTATCTGTGTGTTTGTGTGTTAGTAGCTGCGTATATGACCGTGTCATATATAAGATAATAATAATAATGATAATAATAATAATAATAATAATAATAATAATAATAATAATAATAATAATAATATGTCGTACACTGTTCTATATTTCTAATCAGGCGACCATTACATTTTTCTGCGATGATAGTTTGATGACTAAGAAACGGTTTTAGCTGTAACCTACTTGTTCTTCGCTGTTATTGGTGCTAGGACAACCGGCAACAAAGATGTTGACGACAAATAAAGTCTTCAAATGAATACACACACCACCTCCTCCTCTTAACCGAAACTTCCGTTACTATTTCGCAGACCGTCATTCCTAAAAGAGGTGCTTTTTTTTTTCACCTCTTTCCTTCTGTTCTGTTGTGGGCGTCATAACTCAGTTATTGAGTCGGTCGAGTAAAGGAAACTTCAGTGAGTTTTAGTCGCTCGAGTTTTAAAAAAAAAACACACCATTTCTTAAATAAGAAAAGAACTTGAATTTTTATGTTTGGTTGCACTTTTTGAAATCTTAATTTTAAGTGAAAATTTTAAAATTTCGTGTATTGATGTAATTTTCCACGCTAAATCTCAGGGCCCTAATTCACTTGTTCCAGAATTTTTTTTTTTCAAGTTACAGACGTTTAAATTTTGATAATTTTTTTACCCAATCAGAAAATAAGATTTGAAAACAGTCATTTTGTGCGTGACTACAATCGTAAGGCGACAAAACAATAATGTCTACATTGTGACGATAGCATGTGCTTTAAGCATTAAATGAGTGAAAATTTACCAAAAAACGAGTACGCAATACATATTTTGTAGTTTTATGCATTCGATACGCATCTAAATACGAAAAAAAAAAACCGAGTGAACAACACACTTTGTGGCTTTAAGAGCAAAAAAGAACTAACTAAATAAGTTAAAGGATCCTTTCCTTTTGAACGGCACATGTCAACACAATTTCTAGTTAACTAAACCCTTTTAAACTTCGTATACTGGTAGAATGTGTCAAAATAAAACATTTTTTTCTCTTGGCTTTCTTGAGAAAATTGTAATTTGTTTGTTTAACGTAGTTTAATTTTTCGACTTTTTACCCAATCCTATGCCCTCTATTTAGCTAAAATCATTTGCTGCGTCTAAAACAGACAACATCTTGTCACTAACCCTAACCCTAAATTTTAGCCTTTCGTTTTTTCTTTCTTAATTGTTAAATTAATTTAAGGATAACAATTAAGAAAAAAAACCAAAGGCTAAAACGAAAGCAAATGGAATATAATTTTAATTTAACAATTAAGAAAAAAAAAAACGAAAGCAAAAACTCAAAACAAAAACAAAACGAATAATTTTAGACACACACGTAACAATTAAATTAATTTAACAATTAAGAAAAAAAAACGAAAGGCTAAAATTTAGGGTTAGGGTTAGTGACAGGATGTTGTCTCAGTTTTAGACGCAGCAAATGGTTTTAGCTCAATAGAGGCCATCGATTGGTTAAAATTCGAAAAATTAAACTACGTTAAACTTACAAATTACAATTTTCTCAAGAAAGCCAAGAGAAAAAAATGTTTTATTTTGATACATTCTACCAGTATACGAAGTTTAAAAGTGTTTAGTTAACTAGAAATTGTGTTGAAAACTGCTGTTCAAAAGGAAAAGATCCAAATTAAATATTTCGCAAACACGTTTTTCATAAACACACGTGTTTTATACAGGAGAGTTCCCAATGCTTTGTTTGTTACTATGGAAACAGGCACCTATATGTCTGTGGCTTTCGATTGCAAACTTTAAAAGCTATTAACTGTTTATTTATTGATTTGTGGCGAAAATGAATTCCATGTCAATAATAAGCATACAAAATTACATCAGTACACCAAATTTGAAATCAATTGGAAGAAAATTGAAGAAATTAAAAAGTGGAAGTCAAATAGAAAAGATCCGAATATTTTAGGTCGTTCCCCAAAAAATATAGTGCATCAAACAACGCCATTTCTCCGGATCTCGAGGCTTTAAGAAACTCACATAATAATTCTGAAATTAGAATTCGTAAATTTCGATTCTTAAAATATACACATCGAAGAAATTACGGTTTTCGGCGCACTAGATAATTTCTTACTCTATTCTCTAGGAACATCTTCTTTAGCAAGTATAGACGTAGATATAATATTTGTAAAAAATATAAAAAGAAAAGAATGGATGGCCATCGATGGAACAAGTTTGATCATAGGCCCACTCGGCTTGTTAGAAAATTGTTACTAAATGTCCTTCCATATCACGGCGTGCTTAGATACATGAGTTTCTGCGTCCTTGATTGATACAATTGATTCTACAAAAGTTCACACACACACACACAGAGCTTGTCTACTTCCTGAACAAAGCAGAACTGATCATACTTTGTTATTGCTGTTTTCTAACCCCCGACCAAACCTGAACGAACAAACTTATTGTCAAAAGTTATATAACTATGAGTATCTTGTTCTGTTTTTTTTTTCCAGATACAGTGTATCTTGGATTGCCTCGTGCAGTGTGTCCACTTTCTTTCATTTTGTTACTAAGATGCTAATGTATGATTTGAAAGAAATTTTGTTGCGCTTTCCAGCAAGCTCGGCGACCACACAGAATCTTTGCCGTAGGGCTATAGTCATAGTAGTCGTATGTACTTGCTTTTATTGTTAACTCTAGGTCAAATCCAGTCGAACAGATCAAAAACGTCTCTAAGGCAGCAATCTCATTTTATTCGTAAAACAGGAGAATCGGAAGAACTAGTGATATTCTGTGTTAGTAGAAAAAAAAAAAAAGTAAAAGTACAAATAACTCAAACAGTGGGGTTTTTTTTCTGTTTGGCAGCACCTGTAGAAATTTTAAAATTTGGTGTAATGATGTAATTTTCCAAGCTGAATCTCAAGAGATATTTCACTTTTTCCAGAAATTTAAAGTTTAAAGAGGTTTAAAATTTAATAATTTTCAACAAGTAAGGAAACAAATAAGGAAGCTGTCATTTTGTGCGTGACAGCACGTGATGTCAACTGTCAACAAAAAAAAAAACAGTGAAAAATGTTTTATGCCGCAAAGAAATGGATAAGTTTCACGTTTCGGACGCTTATCCTTTGTCGGAGAGACAAGGGGAAAGAGATAAAAATATAGATTGTACCACTAAACCACAAAATTGCAGATGAGAAAAGGGGAAAAGTGGAAAGTGAAGGAAACCAGTGAATGCCTAATTTGGGAAATAGAGTATGCAGTGTGGATGTACAGTACGGGCGGGATAAAATATGAATAAGGAGTAGTCAAAGTAGTAATAAAGTATAGCTCAGTTGAAATGGTGAGTACTGGCTGGGTGGAATAAGCTACCAGAAATAGACAGAACAATAGATTAATCCTTTCTACTATAGGTACAAGGCCTGAAATTTGGGGGAGTGAGATAATCGATTACATTGACCCCAGTGTTTTACTGGCACTTATCGACCCCGAAAGGATGAAAAAGACAAAGTCGACCTCGGCGGAATTTGAACTCACAACTTTGCAACAGGCGAAATACCACTAAGCATTTTGTCCAGCATGCAAACGATTCTGCCAGTTCGCCGCCTTAGAATAATAGATTAATAACAACTTCAGAATAGTCTACCTAAGAATACATTAACTAATCTGTCTTCCATTTTTTATATCAGAGTGTAATTGAGAAACACTTGATCACTATTTTTAGTGGATCGATCTATTACTAAAACTCATGAAGTGTTGTTTTTTTTTTGTTGTCGTTCAATCCAAGGTCAGCCATGGTCGAGCACACTAATGATGAAAGGACTTAACTACCTCATATTGTTGAAACTCATGCTGCATTCAACAGTGAACAGTTTTTAAAAATAGTAAGTTGTTATTTAAGGGGGATTTGGTTGATATTTCTGGAAAGAAGTAGGTGCAGGCATAACTGTGTGGTAAGAGACATGCTTCCCAACCACATAGATCCGGGCTCAGCCAAACTGCGTAACACCTTGTGAGAGGATTTGGTAGGCGGAAGTTGAAAGAAGCCCGTTGAATGTGTGTGTGTGTGTGTTTGAGAGGGAGAGAGTTCGTGCCTGTGTTTATCATCCACCACTGCTTGACAACCGTTATTAGTGTGTTTACATCCCCGTAACTTGGCGGTTCGGCAAAAGAGTCCAAGATATAAGTCAAACTTTAAAAAATATATGTTTTAGGGTAGATTCATTCGACAAAAAACTCTTCAAGACGGTACTCCTGCATGGCCGCAGTTTAATGACTGAAACAAATAAAAGGTAAAATATAGACAAGCAACCACGTATATACAGGCTCCTTTTTCGGCTCCCTATTCTTACCAATAATGTAATGATGATGATGGTGGTGGTGGCGGCGGTGGTGATGGCCTTGATGGTGGTGATGATGACTTTCAACTCCAGGGTTCACTGATTTCTTTTATCTACGGTCGGCAGATCAATTGCTGGTATGAACACTGTATTTAATGCATTTTTCATTTATATATATATATATATATTATATATATATATTTATTATATAGAAGGAGCTTCTACAGGACTAGTACTGTTTCATTCAAGAGAAATCTTCAGGAAGCTTCCTGAAGATTTCTCTTGAATGAAACAGTACTAGTCCTGTAGAAGCTCCTTCTATATAATAAATTAATTTTACTCTACTATGTATTGAGTACCTTACTTACTGTGGTTAACCCGGATCAACCCGGACCTACATATATATATATATATATATATATATATATATATATATATATAATATATATATATATATATATATATATATATATATATATATATATATATGAAGGGAGGGTTCTTACGAACTAACCCTGAAATCGGTCCGATATGGTAATAATGGAATCTTTTAGAAATTTCTGTCGACCTTTTTTGAGTAGCGTGCATATTGTGAAAAAAAAAATTATAATGGTTATGGACAATGTGTCTAATTTCGGCATATTTGGCATTAGAAATTTATAAATTTAACCTTTAAAGATATTTTTAATATGCTGGCCATTGATAAAATTTTTTTCGAAAAAAAATTTTATCCTACATTAAATATATATATAATCTTTTACTTGTTTTAAGTCATTACACTGTGGCCATACTGGGGCACCGCCTTGAACAATTTTTTTAGTCGAATGAATCATCCTAGGACTTATTTTTTCGTTAAACCTGTTACTTATGCCATGGTCTCTTTTGCCGAACCGCTCAGTTACGGGGACGTAAACACGCTAACACCGGTTGTCAAGCAGTGACTGGGCAAGGGGTACAGACACACATACACACACACACGAGGGGTGCTGAAAAGTTCCTGACTTTATGGCTATCGCAAAAAAGAGTGGTTGGAGGTCCAACCTTCCGAGTTCTTTTACAGAGTTTAGGAAAATAAAGGACCACTGCAATAAGTGTGTGAATCTGAGAGGGGAATATGTTGAGAAAAAATCATAATTGATCCTCCTGCCAAGACCTTTGCAGCACCCCTTTGTCTGTGTGTAAGTATATATATATACATATATATGGTATGTGTTTGTGTTTAAGTGTATAGCAGTGTTACAGGTTTTTGGTTTTCAGTGTGCGTGTGCGTGACTGTGTGTGTGTACACATTTTTTTTAACAAAGAAAAATACTTTGAATGGGATGTTATATGAATGAAGAAATGGAGTATTATTAGCTCTCCTCTTTCTTTTTTCCTCTCGAAACACATGCACACACATTTACACATACACACACGCAGTCACGCACTACACACTCATTTATACAAATGGCTGCGGACGCATTCAAATGCTCCTACAATACGCCTTTCATGTATCATTGTTCTTTAATGAATAGGCTTACAATTGTCACTTTACGCCGTTAGAATGCTGCCGGCATTTATGTAGAATACTACAAATTTATACATGTGCGTATTTGTGTGTATGTGTGCTTATATATCATAAAAAAATGGGTTCCAGATTTTTTTTGTATGCCTTGGTTACTGGGCATATATTTGGACAGTTGTCCTGCTGATGATGCCTATTAAGGCAGAAATACACGTTGGCGACTGTTCTCTTATCTCCAGACAATAGGTATGTTCTTTCCGTTAATGGCACGTCAGCTTTGAAGAAATCTTTTTTTGCTTTCTTTTGTTTCTAAGTGAAACGAAATACTCTTAAAAAAGATACACGGAACGTGACAGCAACAGCTGAAAACGTAAAAGTATTACAATTGAAGTCGGAAAATATATTACAAGAAAGTGTATGCAATGAGAAATAATTTCAGGTGATGTGTATTTGTGTCTGTGCATAAACTATTCTGCGGGATTGCGTCCGGTTTCAGATAATTTCAAACATTAGTACTCATGTGCTAAGGAAAGTCAAAACAGATACATTCTTTTAAAGTATGTAGCACATTACTCTCTCTGTCTCTGCTTCACTCTCTCTCCCTCTCTCTCTTTATATATACGAAGTGATATCAAAAGTTCCTGGACTAGTCTTGTTTAATAAAAAAAAAAAAACAACTTATTTACTCTTTTACTTGTTTCAGTCATTTGACTGCGGCCATGCTGGAGCACCGTCTTTAGTCGAACAAATCGACCCCAGGACTTATTCTTTGTTAGCCTAGTACTTATTCTATCAGTCTCTTTTTGCCGAGCCGCTAAGTTAACACACCAGCATCGGTTGTCAATCGATGTGGGGGAGGGGACAAACACAGACATACAAACACACACACATATATATACATATACATATATACGACTGGCTTCTTTCAGTTTCCGTCTACCAAATCCACTCACAAGGCTTTGGTCGGCCCAAGGTTATAGTAGAAGACACTTGCCCAAGGTGCCACGCAGTGGGACTGAACCCGGAACAATGTGGCTGGTAAGGAAGCTACTTACCACACAGCCGTTTTAACATCATCTTCGAAATAATCACCCTGCGCAGTAATACACTGGTCCCAGCGTTCTTGTCACTTTTGGAATCCGGCCTGGAAGTCGTCTTCGGTAAGCGAATCGAGAACCTTCAGCTATTCGCTCTGGATCTCGACAACGGTAGTTTAAAGGGTGAATTTTGAGCTGCATTTTCATCTTGAGGAAGAGATGGAAGTCTGCAGTTGCTAAATCGGGCGAATAGGGCGGGAGCAGAAATGATACTATGTTGTTTTTGGCGAGAAACTCACGAGTAAGGAGAGATCGGTGAAGAATCCAATTCTTCGCGCCCCACAGATCCGGTCGCCTTCGCTGAATGTCCCTACTCAAACGCTTCAAAACGTCGCAGTAGAACTTCCAGATTGCTCATCTTCTAGGGACATTCTTCCGCTTTTGAAGCGCCTGTGCCACTCGAAACATTGCGTACGACCCACTGCCTCGTCACCGTAAGCTTGCCGAAACATCCTCAATGTCTCTGTAGTGGCACCTTGGGCAAGTGTCTTCTACTATAGCCCCGGGCCGACCAAAGCCTTGTGAGTGGATTTGGTAGACGGAAATTGAAAGAAGCCTGTCGTATATATGTAAATATATATATATATATATATATATAATATATATATATATATATAATATATATATATATATATATATATATATATATATATGTATGTATGTATGTATGTGTGTGTGTATATGTTTGTGCGTCTGTGTTTGTCCCCACAACATCGCTTGACAACTGATGCTGATGTGTTTACGTCCCCGTAACTTAGAGGTTCGGCAAAAGAGACCGATAGAATAAGTACTAGGCTTACAAAGAATAAGTCATGGGGTCGATTTGCTCGACTAAAGGCGGTGCTCCAGCATGGCCACAGTCAAATGACTGAAATAAGTAAAAGAGTAAAGAGAGAGTTCAACGCAAAATTTCACGCTAGCTCTTTGTTCTGTCCATGACAAAATTGCGGACTACAGCCCACACATGATCACAAAAACACAAACGTCACAACTTGCGAAGTAAACACAGCGATATCACTCGGCACGCTGCCTCATGAAGGTCACTGCTATCTCTCACTGTGCACGCAACCTTGTGTTGCCATCTGTTGGCGCGCTACAGAGCTTGTCTGGGAACTTTTTGATATCACCTCGTAGCTGAGTGCCTTAATATTCCCCTTCTCCCTTGTTCAAAGTTTGATCTTGTTCAGAATTTTCAGGCAATCAGAAAATAGCGCGTTCGTTTCCTCTGCCATCATCTATCACAGTAGCGAGGATTGATTTGGGTGGGGGTGGGGGGCGCGTCATGTCAAAATAGAATTCCTACTATTATGGTGGTGGTGGTAACACTCTTTGGTTACTATGGAAACAGAGTTCTTCGCTAACTATGCTAACAGAACTTCAGTGACATGTAAAATACTCGCTTCTGATTGGCTAAAATACCCAAATGTTGCAAACTTTAAAGGCTAATATCTTTTTAATTATAAATTTATAGGGAAAATGGTTTTCATTTTTCATAATTATTATACAAAACTTAATCATTATACCAAATTTGAAAACAATTGGAACAAAATTGAAGACAGTGACTCAAACCACAAAGAACCAAATAAAAAAAATTCGTTTTCATCGTGAAATTTTTGATGAAGGGAAGGGGGTAAGAAGTTTTTTTAAAAATATGAATTACAAATCTGTTATAGCGACGTGCATTCTGTATATCTTAACATGGATAAACTGTAGAAAGACACAAAACTGCAGTACTGGTCTCGAGAAAGTTTCTCGTGGACTAAAAATCATAGAAGTGTATAAGTAGCAGTCGAAAAGTATCCAGCAGTGATAATGGAATTGATAAATCCTGATTTCTCACCAGCTATTTGCGATACCAGTGATTTGTTAATCACAGTTTTTCTATACCAACTGAAATGAAATTTGTCTTAGCATGTTTTAGAAGAAGGATCGAGCTGTTGGACACTTTTCTATATGTAATATCAACCCTAAGTAAGATATATAGAATGTTATTTGGAATTACAAATGTTTCGAAATGTGAAATGCAATAAATTTTTTTTTTTTTTATTTATCTAGTTTCAGCTCACAAGCTGTGGCCATGCTGGGGCACCGCCATTTGATTAAAATGATTAAAAATAAAAACGAAACGAGACAATAAATAAAAAAATATTGTAGTAGTGGCTGCTGTTCCAAAGGTATGATGGAATGGGAAGAAAAACAGATATCTAAAATACAAAAACTTTAAAAATATTTTAATTTATATTTTTTGCGACGTCTTGTGAAGGCACAAGGAGGGGGAGTGATGGGGGATGACATCCTGGATTTATGGATTAAGTGGGGGTTTTTTCCCCTCCAATTTTTAGAAAAGGCTTTCCTCTTTATTCTGAAATGCGTGATGCAAAAAACAAAAAAGGACAAATTTGAAAAATCCCCGCCAAAACGGAGAAATTCCAACCTATGTGGGAGGGGGTATTTAAAAAAAAAACTTCTTACCCCCTCCCCTTCATCAAAAATTTCACGATGAAAACGAATTTTTTTGTTTGGATCTTTGTGGTTTGAGTCACTGTCTTCAATTTTGTTCCAATTGTTTTCAAATTTGGTATAATGATTAAGTTTTGTATAATAATTATGAAAAATGAAAACCATTTTCCCTATAAATTTATAATTAAAAAGATAGCCTTTAAAGTTTGCAAAATTTGGGTATTTTAGCCAATCAGAAGCGAGTATTTTACATGTCACTGAAGTTCCATACGTCCGCTCCCTCCCCAACACACACACCCACACGATGGGTTTTCACAATCTACCAAATTCGCTTGTAACTCTTTGGTCTGACCATGGCTATAGTAGAAAATACTTGCCCAAGATGCCGCCTCACAACGAACTTCTGAACTATACAGTCATGACTGCGCCTACATATAAATTCTTTCCCGGTCGCCAAACAGAATGTGATTAGCAGCTTGCTGACAAAATGAAAGCCAAGAAGCTCAAGAATCACCAAAAAAATTCTTAACTGAAATTATTTCGATTAAAAGTGTTCTACGTACAGCGTATAGTACATCATATCTTAATTTTCTTCAGTAGTCAGGTTGTGACCGATAAAAATAATTTTTTTTTCTTTAAAAGAAACATGGCGACTTGCGATTCAGATTTGTCCCCGTGACCGCATTGCTGAAAGGTCAATCGGACATATCGACTTAGGTGTCTCGACGGTTTATATTTGATGGTTGTTTTTGTTATTGTTGTTGCTGATGCCTTACGATGGTCATTCCCACTACCTATCTGACTTGCCCCTTCCTTTGTCACGTCAGTACAGAGCAGACAATAGACAAAGACAAAGGAAGTTTGTTGCTACTGTTGTGACCATCCCGTCTTCCTTTCCTTTTCTTTTTACGTATTCATCAGAGATTCAATTGTTCAATGAAGGACATGATTTGTAGGAGATTTGGTGGATCTTTTCGGTTTGAACGGCAGTTTTTAACATAATTTCTAGGTAACTAAACACTATTAAACTTCGTATACTGGTAGAATGTGTTTATAAAACATCTTTTTCTCTTGGCTTTATTGAGAAAATTCTATAGTTTGTAAGATATTTGGTTTTTTTTCTTCAATTTCTGCAATTTCAACCAATCACTGACGTCTATTGAGGTAAAAAAAAAACATTCTGTGCCGTATGAATATGTGCCTCGTTTAAGAAACAGATTAGGTTTATTTACATTTGTGAAGAAAAAAAGATACCCTTCCCTCCACCCCTAACCCTAACCCTAAAACAGATTGAAATGCAATAGATCGATACTAGGGTCGTAATTATGGGTGACAATTTCATATGACACCACTAGAAAAAACTGCCGTTCAAACCGAAAAGATCCCATTTGGTTGATATTTCTAACAAATCGAATGCTTGCATAGATTCTTCCTTCATTTACTCGCTGTTGTATTTGTGTTTTTGAGGTTATCGCTGTTATTGTTGTAGGAGAGTAATCATCCCGCTCCACCCGCCAGTCAGCGTCGTGCTGTAAGGAGCAAACAGAGATAACGACCAAACTGGAAATAGAAGCTATTGAACAGTTAATGAATGGATGGCTGAATAAGTGATGGACACATAAACTCATTTATTCCTTTCAGATGAACTACTATCGTTTCTTGCTTCTTTTTTTTCTTTTTTTTTTTTGTAAACTTTTTCGTTTGTTTCGGTCTTTAATATCACTCATACCATTTAAAAATATCAGTCGAAATTGTTGAGAGGCTAAAGTTATTTGAACTAGTTAGGAGTCACGGCTTCAAAATCCGAGTCTGAAAAAAAAAAAGTCACAGGAAAAAATATATATAATGAATTTATTCCCAAGTTGCTACTGTGTGGTACCTTGGGCAAGCGTCTTCTAAAGCCTCAGGCCGACCAAAGTCTTGTGAGTGGATTTGGGAGATGGAAACTTCGTGTATGTGTTTTACTTATTGTATTTATGCTGAACCGTTACAGGATGTGAAAAAAAAAGTCTTTTATTCCATTTCTTATACAAAATAAGACAATGAAAGAAAATTTTAAGTCAGTCATTTATTGATAGTATAAAACATACGGACTGAAAACACCTTTCACAGTATCGTCAATAAATGGCTGAATTCCAGGTCGACTTTGCCTTTCATTCTTTGAGGATCGATAAATTAAGTACTAGTTGCGTACTGAAGTCAATCTAATCAACTGGCCCCCTTCCCCAAAATTGTTCTTCCTGAAGTTTCAATGGAAGATTTTCCTTCCAAACAATAATTTTTGTCTTCCTCACTGAATTGTCTCTCTCACACACAATTCCTCTCATCTTTGAGGTAATTAGACTAATAAAACCAGTTTACATATTTCTCTTGCATTCTCTTTTATTATGATTTTATAATTGTCATTTTCCTTCTAACTGCACCTTTTCTGTTTTAAAACCCATAAAAAATTACTTTTCGTTGTTTTTTTGGAGGGCTGGAATGGGTTAATTATATCTTAATTAATTTCAATGGGGAAAATTGATTTGTAAAACAAGTAAATTGTGAAATGAGCTTGGTCATAGAATGAATTAAACTTGTACTGAGCAGTATCACTGTGTATACACACATACACACACACATGCACACACGCATGCAGACAGACAGATAGATAGATAGACAGATTGATAGATGAATAGATTGGTAGATATTCATATATATATATATTAGAGTAAAACCAATATAAACTTAATGAAAGCACTCAACTCTTATTTGCAATGGAGAAAAAATAATTATATGAGCTTACTGTTTCATCCAGATCCCTGCATCTGTCTGTCAAAGTTTGAATTTCGTTTTCTTTTCGATTCAAGGCTTCTGTAAGTCGTTCACAAGTATTCTTCCAGCCAAAGAGTTCTTCTTTCTGGTTGCTTACTGAATGGGTCAGTTTCTCTTTGGTTTTCACCAATTCCTGAAATAAAAGAAATAAGATAATGTAAGCTTCAAATGTATGTTCAACTATATGTTATCATTCTCTGAGAAGAAAAGGATTGTAACAGTTTAATCTTTCACTTCAGAATGAAATTTCTTGGTTATTCCGGTAATGATATTAAATACCTGCCAAAAAATAGAATTGTTATTTTTTGAAAGTCACATTACCTCAGTAAACTTGACATATCTCAACAAAATATTGTTTCAAAGGTGACATTCCTCAACAAAAGATATATTAGTTTATAAAACTGCTTTCTATAGTTTCGGTTAATGAAATTTTGAGTGGATATATCTGATTTTTGAAGTAAAGTGGTTAAGATACAACCAATCTGTGAAGCTTGGAATGTTGGTGTATCAAAAGCTACACATATGGAATACTCTTTTACTCTTTTACTTCTTTCAGTTATGTGACTGTGGCCATGCTAGAACACCACCTTCAGTTGAGCAAATTGACCCCAGGACTTATTCTTTGTAAGCCTAGTACTTATTCTATTGGTCTGTTTTGCTGAACCGCTAAGTTACAGAGATGTAAACACAATAGCATCGGTTGTCAAGCGATGTTGGGGGGACAAACACAGACACACAAACACACACACACATATATATATATATGACAGGCTTCTTTCAGTTTCTATCTACCAAATCCACTCACAAGGCTGTGGTCGGCCCAAGGCTATAGTAGAAGATACTTGCCCAAGGTGCCACGCAGTGGGACTGAACCTGGAACCATGTGGTTCATAAGCAAGCTACTTACCACAGCCACTCCTTCACCTAAGGAAAAATCTTCAAGAATTTTGTGGATGGATACTCACAGCCTCTCCTGTCACAGATGACAGTTGAGGTTCTGCAATTTCTTGCTGAACAACCAGTACAGATTATTTGTTTATAATCACTGCCTCCATTAAATCGATATTGCCTGGTCAGGTGCACAGTGTGCATACATCAGATGTCAAAGTGATTGCAGAGCAATGAAGGGTTTTTGCTGAAGAACAGAACACACTACTCAATCTGAGAAGTAAAGCCATAATATTACAATCATGTGTGCAACACACAATAACTAGGTTATGCACCCCTGAGAATTAAACTGTCTTAAGATACAATCAATGTATAAGGACAGCACAATAAAGACCAAAATGTTGATTCAAGGTATTCATCTTACAGAGAACAGATGATACTTGGAGATAAATGTTAAAATGCTATAAATCCTATTGATATTGGTTTCAAATTTTGGTACAAGGCCAGCAATTTCGTGGTAAGAGTTAAGTTGATTAAATCAGTTCCAGTGCTCAACAGGTGTTTATTTTATTGACCCTGAAAAGATGAGGGGCAAAGTCAGCCCCAACAGAATTTGAACTCAAAAATGTAAGGATGGCTGAAATGATGCTAAGAAATTTGCATGTTAATGATTCTGCTAGTATGCTGCCTATAAGTCCTATCAATATCAAGCAATAAATCGTACTGTGTAGAAGATTACTTCTCTTATATGATGGGGTGAAATCAGGATTGTGAACTGATGGTTAAACGACAGCAAAATACCAAAAAAAAAAAAAAATTACAAAGCACTGGTATAAGATGATATACTAAAAAATAGGGGAAAGAACCCCCTTTCCATAAAACCTGCAATTCTATACTTAAGGTAAATGTTTGAATTGGTGAATATACAGCAAAACAGTTCAGCATTTTTACCACTTTATCTGCTTGCGTTTTTATTTCATCTTGCTTGAACAAAGTCAGCTCTTTCTATTCCAATAACACACTTTTTCACCCCAAAAAGGCAAAGTATGACATAAACTAAGAATATATTTCCTGTTCTTTCATTGTTTACTTATATATTTGCTTGTTGTTGTTGCTATTATTATTATTATCATTATTATTATTATCATTATTATCATTATTATATTATTATTATTATTATTATTATTATTAAGTCATATTTTCTAAAGTATTTTAATAATTTTCAATGAGGTAATTTAATATTGCTAAACTTTAAACTTTCCTGGAATTTACAGTATGTACACACACACACACACACACACACACACACACACACACACAAATTGAACACAATCAAATGCTAAAAGCGTAAATAATGTCAAGAAAAAGTATTAAACATTTATACACAATTTTTTCAAATGTCAATGTTGTTTATTCTTATTTCATATTGGAATTAAGCAGTGATAAATGGTCAATTAAAACAGAAAACTAAATATTTCTTCATTATTTTGAAAGATACAACAGACAAAAACATCTGCAATCTGATTCTATATTTCAGAAACTGAGTTTATATTGGCCCAGGTAAAGGTGATGGTGGTAGTAGAAGAACTAGTGATGGTGTCGGTGGTAGTGGTGGTGGTGGTGGTGGCTGTGTTGTTGGTGTTGGTGTTGGTTGTATTAGTGGTGGTTGTGTTAGTGATACTCTAGTTCTGAAAGAGATTTAAAGAATAAGTCCAGTCTTCCTTGAAATATCATATGAAACAAAATGAGATCTCCAAGATACAAGAAGATAACGTATAATATCTATGCTGTTATAGACAAAAAGATACTGACAGCTACTTGAAGGGTTTAGTTGATTAAATACACACACATACCATGTTCCTGTCATGAAAAACCACAGTTACCTCTCACACTCCTGGTTAGTCAGAGTTCTACCATGTGGGTTACCCACGAGCATTGTGTTTAGATCTAGTTTTTTTCATTCGCAAAATATGCATTTTTTTAAAAGGAATTAAAAAGTCTGAAAATCGGCTATAATAATGTAGACTTCTAGTTTCATTGTTATGAAGGGATGCATTTAATGAGGCTACAAAGAAAGAGGCTTGGAGATGCCACTATGAAAGGTTGCTAAATAAAGAGAATGAATGGAAGAAAGAGAGTATGCTAAATGTTGACCCAACAGAGGGACCAGCTATCTGAATTGACAATACCTTGGTAGATAAAGCAATTAAGGGGATGAAGACAGGGAAAGCACCCGGCCCATCAGGAATCACTGCAGTGATGCTCAAAATATCTGGTGGTGTTGGCTATAGTCTAGTCACTCATATAGTCAACCAGGTGATACATGAAGGAGTCATACCCAATGACTGTGTAGCAGCACCATAGTCAACTGCTACAAAGGTAAAGGTGATGCATTAGATACTAATAATCACAGAGGTATCAAGTTGTTAGATCAGGTAATGAAAGTCATGGAGAGGGTCATAGCCCAACCAATTAGGGAGAGAGTCAGTCTAGATGAGATGCAATTTGGGTTTGTGCCAGGGAAAAGCATCACTGATGCTATATTTCTGGTAAGACAGCTGCAGGAAAAATACCTAGCCAAAGATAAACCTCTGTACCTCGCTCTCGTTGACATGGAGAAAGCCTTTGACAGGGTCCCCCGATCCCTTATCTGGTGGTCAATGAGGAAACTAGGGATAGCTGAATGGTTAGTGAGAGGTGTACAAGCCATGTACAAGGATGCTGTCAGTAAGGTGAGGGTTGGCAATGAGTACAGTGAAGAATTTCGGGTAGGGGTAGGGGTCCACCAAAGACCAGTCCTCCAGGCAATAACAAAGAAATTCAAGACAGGATGCCCCTGGCAGCTTCTCTATGCTGATGACCTTGCTCTAATTGCTGAGTTGCTATCAGAAATAGAGGAGAAGTTTTAGGTGTGGAAGCAAGGATTAGAATTGAAGGGTCTTAGAGTCAACCTAGCAAAAACCAAAGTCTTAATAAGTAGAAAGGGCTAAATTTCAGTTAGGCTGTTGAAATGTGAAGCTAATGGTCTAAGAAATACTCCTAATTTAAATTTTTATGAACTGAATTAACCTTGTGAAATCATAAATCCAGCTATCTGAGTCAATGACTCCCCAAAATATATGAAATGAAAAATATGTAAAAATACTAATACACAGAAAAATACTAACACACAGATGCACAGAAAAATATGTAATATACTAACTCACAGAGAAATTAAAATAAAACCCGCGAGTGAAAAGAATCTTGTGATGTGAAGAATCAAGGGTGAAAAATCAACATAGACAACAGCGTGCGGTTGTCATGATAACAAACTGCTAATGCCACACTATGAGATGATTGGTGAAAAGTACCCAAATTTTCTAACTTTAATTCCAAATAACATCAGATTCTTTAATTTATGAGATAAAGTAATTGGTTGATCGTAATCAAAATTCAGAGTTGCATCGATACACCAAAACTGAGAGTAGTCTGAGCAAAATTAAAATTGCGAATGAAAAAGACTAGATCCTTTTTTTTTTCTGGATCTCTTTTACTTCATTCTTTCTCTTCTCTGAACTGTTCTCTGAGTATCCAATGAAAGACTAAGTTTGAAATGTTATACTTTTACTCAATAACTTCATTTTATATTTCCTTCCTTCATTATCAACCTCATAATATTAACTGAGAATGTTCCTCTTTATGTTTTGTTTTGTTTTTGATATTTGATTTTTCTTTTTGTTATTGATTTGCTCTCACTCTCTCTTACTCTCTCCCCTCTCTCTCTACCCTCTGCCCTCTCTCTCTCTGTGCTCTATCCCCCTCTCTTTCCCCTCTCCCTCTCTGCCCTCTGCCCTCTCTCTCACTGCCCTCTCTCTGTTTGCCCTCTCTCTCTACCCTCTCCCCATCTCTCTGCCCTCTCCCTTCATGCACACATACACACACACATGCACACGCACACACACACACACCACACACACACACACACACACACACAATGAGCTTCTGCACAGTTTAGCCCATTAAATTCACTCAATCATTGTTCAGCTTAGAGCTATGGTACAAAACAGTTGTTTTAGGTGTTCTGCAGTGAAAACTGAACCTGAAACTGCATCATTGCAAAGCAAACTTCTTAACCATACAGCCATGCCAGCACATGTATCACCTAACTGTCTGGATGTTTTGAGTTCTTGTCCCATTTTTGTATTTTTACATACATACATACATACATACATACATACATACATACATACATACATACATACACACACACACACACACACACACACATACATACATACATACATACATACATACATACATACATACATACATACTAGACTACCTGTGACCTGTTGAATCACCTGGAAAGTCTGCTTTCCAGTGACAGAGTTTTGTTTTGTGGGTTTTTCTTCTTTTCCAGGTTATTTCGCATATGTGGTATCAAAATCATGTGTAAACGGCACCTTTCCCCAGAAAAGGAAAGATTTGGCTGCTATTTCTTACACGCCCTATTACTACGTAATAGGTATTTCAAATCCTTTTATTTCAAAATGCTGTTGCAGGGCTTGCTAGAAATAGCAGCCAAATGTTGTTTGGAGCTTAGGTACGCTGAATGCATTTGAAAAAGTTTTTATAATGGTATTCCCTTGGGGCGATCTTTTGCTTTGACTCTCAAAACTGTCATTTGGATCAGCTGATTTTGAAGAGTTGAAGCTGCATATCAGTTTTTCTATTTGAGGTTGTTAGTTCCTTGCTTAATTTCTTCCTCATTTCCTGAGAAAGGGATGCTCTTTATAGCATTTCATTGCAGATTCCAAGAAAGAGAGATTGGAGAATTAACCTCAATACTTGACTGGTACTTGATTTTTCAACACTAGGAGGTAGAAAGTTAAAGTTGACTTCAGCAAGATTTGAACTCAAGGACACATATTCCGAACAACTACCACAAGGCATTCTATCCAATACATTTCTTCATATTGAAAGTAAAATATTGTTGTTAACTTGAAGCATTGCCTTCAAAATTTGAACGGAGATAGGGAATGGAAACCACAACAATACTGAAAATAGGGAAAAATATATTTATTCATTATTTTGGCTTCAATGGACTTAAATCATGAAATTCAAAAATAATTTTAATGCACATTTCAGTACATGCCATTATGATTTTATATCAAACATTGCAGGAAACAATATTTAATTGGCATAGCTTTCATAAAGCTGAATATTGAATTAATGTTTGTTTCTTAATTTTTCTTCAGCTTTTTTCAGGCTTTTAATCCTACAATTTTCTCTTTATATAACTGCTATTGAACTGCAACAGTTTCTGTTGTTGTTCAGTTTCAGTAGACTTATGACTAAAAGCACGAACATCCTTGGAGTATATTACACGTGTCATTTTTTAGAGACGCTCAGGTATGGTTTTTGATGGGGGTTTGCTTGCTAGATCTAATAGGTAGAATGACTACATAGCAGATCCCTTCTTAGTTCACTGTACTTTGGAAGTATCAACCATATATGTTACATTTTTCTGTCCTACTGAGAGACATAAAATATCATCAAAGTTAGCCTGAACACCCTGTACATACAAGTGGGTACTCAAAAGTAACCAGAAACATTCTCTGTGGGACAAACTCAGGTTATTTCAGACATCCACCACTAGAAGCCACTCAAGCATCAGTCTGCCAACTGGTGTTGTCCAGTGGGGCCGTACTGCCACATAGTGTCTTTGTTTTGCATGCATAATATTCACCACATCTTGCGTGTGTGTGTGTGTATGGATGGATATAGATATGTATACATATACATACACACATACATCATGCCATGAGAAATCTGTCTCAATAAATTCCATCTGACTCATGCAAGCATGGAAAAATAGGCATCAAAATGATGATGATGATGATGAAACAAGTACTGACCATTAATTTTTAGTATAAAACTCTGAAGCCACCGTACAGGTTATAATGTTATACACATGGCAAGCTCCCTGTAGGGTTTCTATCTACCAAATTCCACTCACAAAATATTCATCAACCTGAAGTTACAGAAGACTCATTCGAGGTGCTATGATATAGGGTCAAACTTGGAACCTTATAATCATGAAACAAGCTTCTTAACCATATAGCCATACCTAAACTTAAACAATGACAATGTAAATTCTTGGTTCATGACAAGTGTATTGAGACTTGAGATAATTCTCGTACAATGGGAGGGGAAAAATGAGCAGATCAAATTATTATGTATGGGATATATTAATCTAAATGGATTATGTCATTTACAGTAACAGTCTAGATAAAGCATAAGAAGTTTCTTGAATGATGTAAACAATTTACTTAAGAAAGATAAAGAATGTGCAAGGCTATTGATTTTTTTCCTTTTTAAATAACCATTTTTCTTGAAAATTTATGGAAATTTATGAAAATATGAATATTTGCCTTACTGCTGAAACAATTGGTGGTTGTTGCTAAGGTCCAGGTTAGCTCTGATCGATAAACCTTTGATCAATTGTGTTCCAGCTGTGAGTATCATTTCTTTTCCTTATTTTCTAACATAATGTATCTAGGAGTATTTTATCCTATGTGTCCTTTCTTTTTTAAGATAGCTGGATATAATCTAATATATATTTAGTTGCTAATTCTAGCTAGTTGAACTATGGTTTTATTGATGGATGTCTATCCTAACGCTTACCACTCTGTGTCATGACCATTTTATAATGGAAGGCAATGTTTACGATATCAGGAGAATATCGCCTTCTCCCATTATATTCTGTTCTTCATGTAGCTCAAGCTCCAGCAGGTGAAGAAAGAAGTCTTTAAATACAAATTCAATTTACAACCGGTTTATTTACAAGCTTCACAGAATAGGTGAAGTGTGTTGCTCTCAGCAACCATCTTGAGCTGTGTGTGTGGTGTTGTATCTCCATTAGTGTGGGCACATTGCTTCTGGAAGTACAACATGCAGACAGGCCGAGCCAGTGAAGTGTGCTCAGCAAGCACTGCTGTGTAGAAGCGGGGAGAGAGAGAGAGAGAGAGAGAGAGAAAGAGAGAGAGAGAGAGAATGAAACTGTTTCTGTTTTGCCCTTATATACAGTTTGCCATTGTGAGCCTCATTGTGATCTCACGCATGGCAAATGGATGCAGGTGAGGTTTGCTCCAGTCTCAGAGATGCCAATGGCTGTTGCGAGATCTGATCCAATATGGTGCTGACTGCTTGTGCCGCTACAAATCAAACAGAACAACTTAGCTTAACACAAAGACAAGTAAAAATCTGTACCCCTGAACATGCTTTTAGTAAATATCCTTTCCACTATAAGCATGAAGCCTGAAATTTTGTGGGCAGGGTTTAGTCAATTTCATCGACTCTATTGCTCAACTGGAACTTATATCATCAATCTTGAAGGGATGAAAGGTGGAGATGACTGTGGCAGAATTTGAATTCAACATAAAGACAGATGAAATGCTGCTAATTATTTTGTCTGGTGTGCCAGCAACTCTGTCAGCTCATCGCTTTCAAGCTGTTTGTAATGATCCTTTCTACTATTGGCACAAGGCCTGATATTTTGGGGGAGAGGGCCAGTCAGTTAAATCAACCCCAGTGCTCAACTGGTGCTTATTTCATCAACCCCCAAAAGGATGAAAGGCAAAGTCGACCTTAGTGGAATTTAAACTCAGAACATCAAGACAAACGAAATGCTAAGCATTTTGCCTGATATGCAAACGATTTTGTCAGCTCACTGCTTTCAAGCCATTTGTGATAATAATAACTATAATGATGATAATGGATGACGACGACGATGATGATGATAATAAATTAATGATTTCTATCCACAAAATAATGAAGGAGAAATTACAGTTAAGCAATCACCTAACAACAAAATGATAGAACACTTATGAAAAGTAGTTTGTAACATTTTTTGTTATTGATGTTCAATGTGATTGTTGATTTTTTTTTATCAGCATAAAAGATTGCTTTCATTAAATTAGTATATTTAAAAGGGAAAAGTGTGAAATGATGAAAAAGAGTTTTTATTAAGAAAGAAGTAGAGTACAGAAGTTATTTTTCTGTAATGCTGGCATTACTCATAATATTTCTCTTCCTTGCTCTCTGTATGTCTGTCTCTCTGTCTCTTTGTCTTTGTCTCTCTGTCTGTCTCACACACGTGTGTGTGTGTGTGTGTGTGTATGTGTGTGTGTGTGTATGCATATATATGAATATAGGTGAAGGCGTAGCTGTGTGGTATGAAGCTTGCTTCCCAACTACATAGTTCCAGGTTCAGTCCCTGTGCATGGCACCTTGGGCAAGTGTCTTCTACTATAGCTTTGGGCTGACCAAAGCCTTGTAAGTGGACTTGATAGATGGAAACTGAAAGAAGCCTGTTGTATATATATATGTGTGTGTGTATGTGTCTTTGTCTGTGTTTGTCCTCCCACCACCACTTGACAAGCAGTTAACCAGCAATGGTGAGATGGTTCAAACAGTTGCACAATATTTTCTGTGCAAAAAAAAAACAAAAAAACTACATTGGTGTTATATTGGTTTCATGTTTTGGCACAAGGCCAGTAATTTTGGGGTAGGGGACAGTCGACTTATTTTATCAACTCCGAAAGGATGAAAGCAAAAGTTGCATTTTTTACTCAAGCATCATTTTATCACAAACTTAAGGCAAATTTAACAAAAACTTAACAAATGACTTACAGTACATTGGAAGTTAACAAAAGGGAGCAGCTTACATCATCTCAATGTATATCCTTTCCCAGTTTATGTAACCCATATAGATATATATCTTACATTGTTTAATGACTGGGGTTATCTTTTAGAAATGACGTTTTTTTTTTATCTATTAGTAAATGGCAAATGATAATATAAAGATTACAGGAGTACAGACATCTTCAGCTGTCAGTCAGCATCACTGTAGATGGCTGATGACAAAACAAGAGCATTGGTGTTACACCCTGATAGTAGATTGTAGCAATACAAAACATCACAGCTAAAAATACAAGTTTTATATTCTGTAAGTAATTCTCTTGACCAAAATATAAAAAAAAATCATACACACAGTTCTGATTAGCACCAGTGTTTGGTTATGGAATAACTCTAACATTTATTTTTGTTTTACAATAAATTTCTTACAGAGTTCAAACTCTTGGCTGAAAAGCAACAAAATCTTTAAATGAGTTAAATAAATATTGTCTTGAGCTCTGGGACTCATAGAGCCAGTTACCCAGTTTCCATGGCATATAAGCACTAGCGTAGCTGGGGATAGAGGCGGCACTTTTAATGGGGCACCACTTTTGGGTCTGCTGTCAGTAATATGTTTTTTTTTGTGGGGTCTGATGTCTTGGGCAGCAAACGGTAGGGCCACCACAGGCAGCACTCACTCTAGCTATACGAGTGCATATATGTGACTGAGATCACAACATAACTGCTGAATGGTATGCCAGTTCATTGTAGGGTTACACATTTACAACTGAGTCAATTGGAACAATGCGAAATGAAGTGCTTTGCTCACGAACACAATGCACCACCTGTTCTCGGAATCAAAACCCTGATCTTGCACTCATGAGTGCAAGACCCTGACCATAGGACCACAAGACCACACCCCGCCACCAATGAGCTCAATGTTGTAGTCTACACAAAAGAAAAAAATAAATATCCAATACTTGTACTGAGTTGTGAAAAAGTGTAGCATGGTAATGTTCCTGATGATATTGAGGACAATTTATTGTTTGAAGAAAGTATTGATGATTTAAATCTTAATTCAGTGATGAAGAGAGCTATGTGGATGGCAACAGCAAGAATGAATGTTCAGGGTTTGAGAATACTGGTTTACTTAGTTCTGAATAGAATGTTTACCTGGGTTTTGCAGATGATGATTAAATAAATCTTATGATCGTTTTTATCACATTTATTGAACTTTGGTCAATTTTGTTAAAGTTGAAGGTTAAAGAAAAAGAGAAAGGGATTACCAAGTTTGATACAGAAAATTTGTAAGTTGGCGGAATTAAAGATGAATTTATAACTGAATATTGAAATTGATTTGTGGTGTTTGAAGCTATAGATGAAGGTAGCCACCAACAACATATAAAAGAGTTTAAAAGAAGTATATTAGACTATAACCAAAGATGTTCAGTGTAGAAGAAAGATAAAAGGAAGAAAATGGAATTTCACGAGAGATGGGAAGTTATTGAAACACAGAACAAATGAAAAGGTTTTGCTGAAAGTTATGGAGGAAATAAAAGTGGAAATAGATATTAGAGTCTTAACAGAAATGTGCAAAGGTGTTCAGTAGTACGAGATAAAAGATTTTTGGAAGTGAAAGCTGATGAAGTACATAAGTTATTCTATGCAAGAAGTAGTAGTGAAATCAGAAAAGCTTATATGAAATAATAAATGAGATTAGAAAGAAAAGAGATCATAAATACAACCTGTTGTAGTACTGGCGAGGATCTAGTAACATCCAAATAAACGACCAAGAAAGATTTAAAGAATATCTTGAGTCATGAACAAATCATTTAATGGGAAAAATACTCTGATATTTCCTGAACCACAAAAGAAGGTGGAAATGGCTCTACATGAAATATATGTTAAAGAAATAGTTAAAGCAATTAAGAAACAGAAATGCTTCTTGATGAGATGGAAATGCAGGAGAAATGTTAAATCAGATAAAGAGGTGACTATAAGAGCATCTTTGAAGCTGTTTTGTAATATATGAAATACTGAACCTGAAAATAATGATGATATAATCCGTGGAGATTAGAATACTGAAAAAATGAGGTTTCATAGGCAATGTGGATATCAGGTAGGTATAACCCTGAGCAGCATAGTATTAAAAGTGTTCAGTTTATTTATTCTGAATAGGCTACAGACTGCTTTAGGCAGTATGTTAAAGGGTAAACAAGCAGACTTCCTGTGACTGTGAAGTTATAGTGATTAGATATTTTTACCCAGCATGTTATACAAATTCAGACAGCCTTTAATAATGGCTGTTGTAGACTCTGAAAAGGACTTTGTTAGTAAACAGAGTGGAAAGTACTATGATACTGTGGTTTGCATGGAAAATATGTCAATCTAAACAGTACAATACATCAAGATGTATATATGTTGTAAATGTAGACAGACAGCCCTGAAATGAATTTTGAAGATAGGAATAAAGGGTTGCAGGGAAGTGTTCTCTCACCTCTTTTGTTTGCTGCTCTAGTAACCTACATCATGAAGGAAACCATTGAAAATAGAAAAGGTAGAACTGAATTGATTTATTGAAAGTACATAGCAGATGTGGATCATCACCATCATCATCGTCATCATTGTTTAATGTCCGTTTTCATGTGGCATGAGTAGGATGGTTTGACAAGAGCCGGGCAGACAGAAGCCTGCACCAGACTTCTGTAAGTGTTTTGGCAGGATTTTTACAGCTGGATGCCTTTCCTAACACCAACCACTCAGCATGCTGATGATATTGTTTTTCTTCATAATAAACATCATGCAAATAATTGAAATAGGCAAAGGCTTATTCATAACGATAAACATCAATGAATCTGAAATTATGAAGTAGGCACATACTAAAAGAGCCAAATAAGTTTAATTATTTGGAACTATCATAGAAAAAGATAAGTCTTCAGAAATTGAACTGTTTATTATTTTTAGCCATTAACTATCTTCCTTGTCACCTTCTTCCATATGACACATCTGAATGGTTCAAAATGGAGAAAGGCTTGTCTTGGGGAGGGTATTGTCATTATCTTTTTGGTTCTGTTGTTGTTTGGAGGTTTTCAGTATTGTTGTGCTTTTGTGATATGGTGGCTCTTGAATGTGGTTCTTTTTTTGCTGTTGTTACTTCTGTTGCTGTTGCTTCCACTGTTGTTATTGCTGTAGCTGATGTTACTGCTACTTTTGGAGCTGTTGGTCTAACTTGTGCAGTTCCTGTTGTGGTGATAATGCTGGCAGAAGTTGAGTTTTCCTTTTCTCTTCCTTTGTTGTGCACAGAAAGCCTTGAGATAGTTTGTGTCACCACACAAGTGACACACTGGCTCTCTGCTATCCACATCCATGAACAGTTGTGCACTACCTGGCAGACTGATCAGGTTTGAGATGAATTGCATACTTACTTGATCTGTTTGGATCAATAGTTCCATCTCTTGGCCCAACTCTTCAGAGTTAATGTGGAATGCTTCCTTGCCTCATCCTATTTTGTAAATCTCACCTCTACCAGGCTTAACTTTTACCCCTAGCAATGTGTTTTAGTGCCCCAGATTAGTCTGAGACATTTTTTTATTTACTGCTGGGTTGCTTGCCCTATTTTCTGACTTTTAATTCCCATACTTTTGTGAAAAGCTGTTTTGTGGTTGGTTTCTTGCGAGATGGATTCTGATATATCTAGTAATATATTTTTGGCCAGACCTCATGAAGCAAAAATACACTGGATATGAAAAGCTCTTAAGACCCTTTGGGAGTTTATGTAAAACACAGAATGGAATTTTTGAACATAAAGTCTTGAAAAGACACTACCACCACAATAACAACAACAACAACAATGGTTTCAAATTTTGTACAAGACCAGCTATTTAAAGGGAGGGGATAAGTTGATTATATCAACCCTTGGGCTCAACTAGTATTTATTTTATCGAAAGGCAAAGTTGACCTCGGTGGAATTTGAACTCAATCCATAAAGAAAGGCAAAATTGCTGCTAAGCATTTTGTCCTGTGTGTTAATGATTCTACCAGCTCACTGCCTTAATAACAACAACAACAACAAAATAAATTAATTAATTAAATATTCAAATATAAACCATAAACATACCTGGTCTAAATGATGACATCTTCCTTTCAGTTGAGACCATGATTCATC